>NC_087394.1:3190615-3510780 GCF_031307605.1 Tribolium castaneum | reverse complement strand
TTATTAAATATTTTTTCATACTTATTCATAAAAAGAGGTTTAGCAGACTTAACTCTAATTTAACTCTAATGACTATTAATTGTTGTGTCCCTTTTTCAAAATTTGGTTTTGCCGAAAAATAATCGGTTCGGATTATTGAGGTTCCACTGTACTTTGTAATATTTTTTCAGACTTATTCATAAGAAATGGTTTAACAAACTTGGCTCTAATTTAATTCTAATGATTATTTTTGTGTCAATTTTATAATTCGGTTTTGCCAAAAAATAATCGGTTCGGATTATTGAGGTTCCACTGTATTATTGAATATTTTTTTCAGACTTATTCATAAAAAATGGTTTAACAAACTTTGTTTTAATTTAACTTTAATGATAATTAATTGTTGTCTCAATTTTTCATAATTCGGTTTTGCTGAGCAGATGCCACAGCCCTTAATCTGGCAGTTGCTGATAATTAATAACGGTCCAGTTATTCGTCCAACTTTGTCCGGAATTTATTCCGGAATCGATAACAAGCCCAAGTTGCGAGCGACAAGCAACACAGATCAAGATCAGCCTTCGATTTGGATTTATAACCCAATTCCTAATCGGATTAACACGATCCAGCAGCTGATCCTTTTAAATTTTTAATTTATTCGTCCGCTTCGCCACCAATTAGACATTTACCACACAGATAATTGATAAATCGGACCTCGGAACGGATTTATCGGCGCGTCTCATGTCTCCTTTTGTGTTCGAAATTTTCCATTAGTCCTTTGTGCATTCGAAGACGTGGACAAGTTCTTTGATAAAAAAGACAGACAGGAAACGGCAGCTCGACGAGCATGCACCGCACCAAAGTCCTAATAAACTGGATAAATTTACTGCACGGAACGCTAGGGAATGAATTATAAATCGGGATGGATGGGCGCAGGGTTTAAAGTCGGGGGATTTACCCGAATGATTGGTTAAGTGGAAAAATTTCGAAGTTGCAGACGGTATAACTACACCTAAAGTCTTTTTTCTTTGATACAAGCAAACGCAAATTTAATAAATTTTTAGTAACTAAATAATTGGCTTTATTCCTAGGTTAACAGATCTGTTACCAATTCTTAACACTAGTCTATTATTTGTTGTTACAAAAAATACAGTAATAAAAACATTACAAAAGTTACATAAGGTGTAAATATCGAAAGCTAAAGTTTGTTTTCGTTGGTTTGAACAAACAAAAATAGATTTTTAGTAGCTAATTAATTATAATAATACCAACTCTCACCAACTCTTAATGATAATAACAATTTTTTTTTTGAAAAAAAAACACCAACAAATAATGACAAAAGTTACAGAAGATCTAGAGATAGATATTTATTTACTCAAAATGTAAAATTACAAAATACAACAGAATGCATAAATATCCAGTGACCATCAACTCTTAACTGAAAACAAAAATAACACTGGTCAATACACAAATTAGGCTTTGCTTCTCATATCGTGCACAATTTTTTTTGCAGTTTTGACATGGACATGTTATTATTATTTACTAAAGTGGTTCAATATTAATAGTTCTATTTTTGAGAACTGCAATATTTTTAGTGTGCTGTAAAATTGGTGGATGCGCCGGGAGAATAAAATAAGGTTCATTTAGTTTTCCTATTGCACATGTTTTTATTACTTTTCTATTATTCATTGGTGCAAAAACACAGGAATAAAAAAAAATACAAAAGTTACACAAGGTGTATATATCGAAAGCTAAAGTTTGTTTTCGTTGGTTTAAACAAACACCAATTTAATAAATTTTTAGTAGCTAAATAATTCTAATAATATTAACTTTCACCAACTCTTAATGATAATAACAATTTTTTTTGAAAAAAAACACCAACAAAAAACGACAAAAGTTACCGAAGGTCAAGAGATAGATTTTTATTTACTCAAATTGTAAAATTACAAAATACAACAGAATGCATAAATATCCAGTGACCATCAACTCTTAACTGAAAAAAAAATAACACTGGTCAATACAAATTAGGCTTTGCTTCCTATATCGTGCACATTTTTTTTGCAGTTTTGACATGGGCATGTTGCCATTTTATTATTATTTACTAAAGTGGTTCAATATTAATAGTTCTATTTTTGAGAAGTGCAATATTTTTAGTGTGCTGTAAAATTGGTGGATGCGCCGGGAGAATAAAATAAGGTTCATTTAGTTTTCCTATTGCAGATGTTTTTATTACTTTTCTATTATTCATTGGTGCAAAAACACAGTAATAAAAAAAATACAAAAGTTACACAAGGTGTTAATATCGAAAGCTAAAGTTTGTTTTCGTTGGTTTGAACAAACACCAATTTAATAGATTTTTAGTAGCTAAATAATTATAATAATACCAACTCTCACCAACTCTTAATAATAAAAACAATTTTTTTTGAAAAAAAAACACCAATAAAAAATTACAAAAGTTACAGAAGATCTAGAGATAGATATTCATTTACTCAAATTGTAAAATTACAAAATACAACCGAATGCATAAATATCCAGTGACCATCAGCTCTTAACTGAAAAAAAAAACACTGGACTATACACAAATTAGGCTTTGCTCCCCATATCGTGCACAATTTTTTTTGCAGTTTTGACATGGACATGTTATTATTATTTACTAAAGTGGTTCAATATTAATAGTTCTATTTTTGAGAACTGCAATATTTTTAGTGTGCTGTAAAATTGGTGGATGCGCCGGGAGAATAAAATAAGGTTCATTTAGTTTTCCTATTGCACATGTTTTTATTACTTTTCTATTATTTATTGGTGCCAAAACACAGAAATAAAAAAATTACAAAAGTTACACAAGGTGTAAATATCGAAAGCTCAAGTTTGTTTTCGTTGGTTTGAACAAATACCAATTGATTTTTAGTAGCTAAATAATTATAATAATACCAACTCTCACCAACTCTTAATTATATTAACAAATGTTTTTGAAAAAAAAACACCATCAATAAATGATAAAAGTTACAGAAGATCTAGAGATAGATATTTATTTACTCAAATTGTAAAATTACAAAATACAACAGAATGCATAAATATCCAGTGACCATCAACCCTTAACTGAAAAAAAAAAATAACACTGGACAATACACAAATTAGGCTTTGCTTTCCATATCGTGCAAATTTTTGTTGCAGTTTTGACATGGACTTGTTGCCATTTTATTATTATTTACTAAAGTGGTTCAATATTAATTTAATTATTATTTAAATTAGTTCTATTTTTGAGAACTGCAATATTTTTGGTGTGCTTTAAAATTGGTGGATGCGCCGGGAGAATAAAATAAGGTTCATTTAGTTTTCCTATTGCAGATGTTTTTATTACTTTTCTATTATTCATTGGTGCAAAAACACAGTAATAAAAAAAATACAAAAGTTACACAAGGTGTAAATATCGAAAGCTAAAGTTTGTTTTCGTTGGTTTGAACAAACACCAATAGATTTTTAATAGCTAAATAATTATAATAATACCAACTCTCACCAACTCATAATAATAAGAACATTTTTTTTTGAAAAAAAGACACCAACAAAAAACGACAAAAGTTACAGAAGATCTAGAGATAGATATTTATTTACTAAAAATGTAAAATTACAAAATACAACAGAATGCATAAATATCCAGTGACCATCAACTCTTAACTGAAAAAAAAATAACACTGGTCAATACAAATTAGGCTTTGCTTCTCATATCGTGCGCAATTTTTTTTACAGTTTTGACATGGACATGTTGCCATTTTATTATTATTTACTAAAGTGGTTCAATATTAATAGTTCTATTTTTGAGAACTGCAATATTTTTAGTGTGCTGTAAAATTGGTGGATGCGCCGGGAGATTAAAATAAGGTTCATTTTGTTTACCTATTGCAGATGTTTTTATTACTTTTTTATTATTTATTGGTGCAAAAACACACTAATAAAAAAATTACAAAAGTTGCACAAGGTGTAAATATCGAAAGCTAAAGTTTGTTTTCATTGGTTTGAACAAACAACAATAGATTTTTAGTAGCTACTTAATTATAATAATACCAACTCTCACCAACTCTTAATGATAATAACAATTTTTTTTTTTGAAAAAAAAACACCAACAAATAATGACAAAAGTTACAGAAGATCTAGAGATAGATATTTATTTACTCAAAATGTAAAATTACAAAATACAACAGAATGCATAAATATCCAGTGACCATCAACTCTTAACTGAAAACAAAAATAACACTGGTCAATACACAAATTGGGCTTTGCTTCTCATATCGTGCACAATTTTTTTTGCAGTTTTGACATGGACATGTTATTTTTATTTACTAAAGTGGTTCAATATTAATAGTTCTATTTTTGAGAACTGCAATATTTTTAGTGTGCTGTAAAATTGGTGGATGCGCCGGGAGAATAAAATAAGGTTCATTTAGTTTTCCTATTGCACATGTTTTTATTACTTTTCTATTATTTATTGGTGCAAAAACACAGAAATAAAAAAATTACAAAAGTTACACAAGGTGTAAATATCGAAAGCTCAAGTTTGTTTTCGTTGGTTTGAACAAATACCAATTGATTTTTAGTAGCTAAATAATTATAATAATACCAACTCTCACCATTTCTTAATTATATTAACAAATGTTTTTGAAAAAAAAACACCATCAATAAATGATAAAAGTTACAGAAGATCTAGAGATAGATATTTATTTACTCAAATTGTAAAATTACAAAATACAACAGAATGCATAAATATCCAGTGACCATCAACTCTTAACTGAAAACAAAAATAACACTGGTCAATACACAAATTAGGCTTTGCTTCTCATATCGTGCGCAATTTTTTTTACAGTTTTGACATGGACATGTTGCCATTTTATTATTATTTACTAAAGTGGTTCAATATTAATAGTTCTATTTTTGAGAACTGCAATATTTTTAGTGTGCTGTAAAATTGGTGGAAGCGCCGGGAGAATAAAATAAGGTTCATTTAGTTTACCTATTGCACATGTTTTTATTACTTTTCTATTATTTATTGGTGCAAAAACACAGAAATAAAAAAATTACAAAAGTTACACAAGGTGTAAATATCGAAAGCTCAAGTTTGTTTTCGTTGGTTTGAACAAATACCAATTGATTTTTAGTAGCTAAATAATTATAATAATACCAACTCTCACCAACTCTTAATTATATTAACAAATGTTTTTGAAAAAAAAAACACCATCAATAAATGATAAAAGTTACAGAAGATCTAGAGATAGATATTTATTTACTCAAATTGTAAAATTACAAAATACAACAGAATGCATAAATATCCAGTGACCATCAACCCTTAACTGAAAAAAAAATAACACTGGACAATACACAAATTAGGCTTTGCTTTCCATATCGTGCAAATTTTTGTTGCAGTTTTGACATGGACTTGTTGCCATTTTATTATTATTTACTAAAGTGGTTCAATATTAATTTAATTATTATTTAAATTAGTTCTATTTTTGAGAACTGCAATATTTTTGGTGTGCTTTAAAATTGGTGGATGCGCCGGGAGAATAAAATAAGGTTCATTTAGTTTTCCTATTGCAGATGTTTTTATTACTTTTCTATTATTCATTGGTGCAAAAACACAGTAATAAAAAAAATACAAAAGTTACACAAGGTGTAACAAAAAACGACAAAAGTTACAGATAGATATTTATTTACTCAAAATGTTAAATTACAAAATAGAACAGAATGCATAAATATCCAGTGACCATCAACTCTTAACTGAAAAAAAAACTGGACAATACACAAATTAGGCTTTGCTTCCCATATCATGCACGTTGCATTTACTTTCTGCACAAGTGACCCAATTGGTGACATTACCGACCTTCACCGTTGTTTTGAAAAAATCCACGAGAGAAACAATGGCTCCCTTTTCAACACACCCCCGGTAAACCCCCGACTCATCGTCCTTGGTCCACGCAATAAAATACAGGGAGAAACACTCATAGTCGCTTTTTTCGGTATCGTTAGATGCTAATTCGTCACTAGTGTAGCAAGGAACGGCTGTGATGTTGTTTGTGTGCGGTGATAGGCATTTTGCAACGGCCTTGGGTTCGCATTCGTAGCATTCAAGTTGTTGGGCTTTGACTGCAATTGCGATTTTTTGGTTTTGAGTTGAAAATTGTGAACTTACCTATAAACAAAGTCAGGACTAGGAAATATAGAACTGAAGTGGAAGTGTTCATGGTGTTTGTTGTTATGATTCTGAGACTGAAATTCTTCGTTTTCTTATCAGAATTGTAGATTATTTTTAATTAGCGTAACTAGATTTATTTTGTTGTTGTTGTTATTACACTTCTTTGACCCTCTTGAGTTAAACAGCAAACTTAAATACAACTTGAATTTTTCATGCAGGCCTCATTTGCTTCATTGTTCAAAAGTCTATAACTGCAATTTTTGAAAATTCGGATTGGCCTATTAACCGTTTTTGCTCGTTGAATAATTAACAATTTTGGATTGATTTTGACAATCTGAGAATTTTATAACGTGATAATCAAAATTTTGGTGCAAAAGTGGTCTCGATTAATCACGTTCAAAATAAATTAAAAATCTGAACTTGTCTTAAAATCATTTGTTGGCATTAAGAAAATTAGGCTGTAATCTCTCAGAGTGATTTTTAATAGGAGTGAAGGAACAAAACTCCTGCTCTGCTTTCCACACATTTTATTATGTGAGTTTAATCTTGTTGGAAAATTTGAAATTGTTCTGATAGAGTTTTATGTGAGTTACAGGTGATCGTAACGTGGAAACTTTTATAGGCCATTATGTAGCGGGATGTTTTTATCTGTAGCGCTAAACCGGTAGAATAACAATTATCACTTTCTCATTCTAAAATAATAATAAACAAATTTCCACTTGTAGGTACGTTTTATTTATCTGAAAATTTATTTTAAAAAGTTAAAAAGTTTAAGCATTAGCTCGCATGTCGTGCACATTGCAGTTACTTTCCGCACAAGTGACGCTATTAGTGACATTAATAATCATTGTTGTAGCTTTTAGAAAATCGCAGGTAGAGGTAGTACTATTAGTTTATTTTTCGACGCATCTCCGGTAAACCCCCGTGTCTTCTTTTTGTGAAAACGAAATGAAATACAGGGAAAAACACTCATAAACAAAATGAAAATTGTTTAAATTATTCAACTATCAATCAGTGCTAAAACATAGCACAAAATGCCAGAAGTTTTAAAAACAATTTTTTTTGGAATTCTGACGCGGATATGTTGACATTTTGAAATGAAATTTTGCAAAGTTTATTGTTTACAAAAATTATTTTCTAAAGTGGGTCAATAGTAATAGTTCTATTTTTGAGAACTGTAATATTTTTAGTGGTGCAAAAATGGTGGATGCGCCGGGAAATTAAAATAAGATTTATTTATTTTTTCCTATTGCAAATGTTAAACTATTATTTTATCATCTCTTTTGAGTAAATATAATAACACTTTAACGGCGAGGGTAGATAAAAGTTAATTTTATTCAATAAATTTTTTTAAGAGCTCTAATATACGAGGCCTGACAATCAAATCCGGACCATAATTAGTTTTTAGATGTGATATTTTTGCCCAATTAACTCGATTTTGAAGATTTTTTTTAATCTATAAACGCACGTCTATAAACATTGTTTATTTTTGCGAACTGTAATATTTTTAGTGTTGTAGAATTGGTGAAGGCGCCGGGAAATTAAAAGAAGGTTTATTTATTTTTCCTATTGCAGATGTTAAACTATTTCTTTATCATGTTTTTGAGTAGATAAAATAACACTTTAACGGCAAGAGTAGATAAAAGTTTATTTTATTTAATTCATTTTTTAAGAGCTCTAATATACTAGACCTGACAATTAAAACCGGACTTTTAGATGTGATAATTTTGATGATTTAACTCGATTTTGAAGATTTTTTTGATCGATAAACGCACTTAGTTTGAATAATCTTTTTAAAATAACCCAAAAATTGTAAAATTTGATCTACTCTTAAAATGAGTTTTTGGACAGTTTTTATCCTAAATTCCAAAGTAATTCAAAAAATAATGCTAAAAGTAGCACAAATGTGGTCTGAGACGCATTATTTTCATCTACTTTTTTAGATTTAAAATCAATATATTCTGCCAAAAAATCACAATATTAACTTTAAGATGCATTAGTTTTTGTTTATTTGACTCGGTTTAGAACGTTTTTTTATTAAGAAACAAAGTATCTAATTCAAAATTTTTAAAAAAAGTGCGTTATTTTGAACTCCTTAACTGTACAATTAATTTTTGAAAAACATTCGAACTTTTTTATTTATGAAAATATTTTACCATTAATATACATATTTCCATTAATTTGAAGTGATCTAGAACTAACAACTTATACAGGGACCTCTGTTTCCGCATAAAGAACTTTATAATACATATAAAATAATATACCGGGTGTTTCAGTTTTTTGATCTTTGCATTCCTTGCAAGGTTTTTTTTCTAAACAGTTTAACATCTTTGTTATGGCTGATTTTTCAATAAAATAAAAAACCTCAAACAGGTCGAATTTATTTTTATATATACTACTCGTACAATTTGACGTTATGTCAAAGTTTATGACGTCACTAGTTCTTAAGAAATGACGTAATTTTATAATTTTTTTAATCGCAACCAACAGTTTTGTTTATTACTTATGGTACGCTCCTTTTATCTTTCTGGTAAGTAAATATAAAGAAATAAAAAAATTAAGTAAAAACAAATTTAAAAAAGAATAAAATAAAATAAAATAAAATAAAAAGTTACCAAAGTTGTGGGAAATTTTACGCAAGGTGCCTTTTTTGTTCTAGCTTTACATTCTTATTGTTTTTTTTTCTAATTTATATTTTTTTGTCTTTATTCCTTTTTTAAAGAACGTTTGAATCTCAAGTAAAATTTAATCCTCGATTAACTTGACATTTGTTGGTTTCTAAGGTGACTTGACTTCTACATATCTATAGCCTGTGTCTTGTTATAGAAAAGTTAAAAAAAGTATAAAAAACTGTGACAAAATCAGCAAATATTTAAATATAATTATTTAACTAAATAAAAAATATATATTAAGGGCCGCCCCCGGCCGCCTTTATGATGCGTTGTTATTTATAATGTCTTCGCCGCCCGAGACGTCCCGTAATAACGAAACTTTTTAAGATCGCAGCGCAATGTAACGACACAGTTGAGACGAACTTTTCCCTTAAAAAAAAGGAACCCACAGCGCTTACTGCGATTAATATTTAAGTGTGTCGCGCTGTGCGTACGTACGGCAGTCGCTATCTCGGAGACAAGACAAAAAGATTTTAAAAATTCACAACGTCATGCATAAGAAAAATTCGCCGCGATATAACAGGCTAATTTTCCGATATGGCCACGTTCAAGGTCGATGCTTGCTTTGGAAACAGCTCTCTGAAGATGTGCACGTGAAAAATTCAGAGAACGACCTTGTTTGGATATTCATGGGCCAGGCCGGCCCTGACCATTGCCTGGGCCGGTTTTGGATGAAAGTGGTTACACGTGTTGGGCGTGTGCCCAAGTTTTGACCAGACTTGTTTCAAAAAAGGTCAACAGGTCAATTAAATAAAATCCTCCTTTATAGCAAAAAATTAACAAGTCCAAAAATTATGTTTTCTGGTTAATAAAAGCATGCACGGTAGAATATTTTTTAATAACATCTCGTAAAATAAACGTTTTTGCACTTCTTAAAAGTATCTAAAGTTAGGAGTTTAGTTTTAGTTTTAAAATAATTAATAATTTTGTTTTGGTATTTTTTTATTTTTGAATTTTGGGATTTCTGGCATTAGCCAGGTAATTTTTTTATCAAACAAATCAATTGAACTCGAGCAAAAGTATAATTTTGTTTGGATGTTTGTGATACAGTTATAAATCTTTTCAAAATACAGCGCAGCGATTTTTTAATTTAGGACCTATTTTTCCATGCATTCAAAAAAGCTTTGTATGCCTAGAAAATGCGTTTTTTGGCTTTTATTCTATTAAATATAAATGTTTTTAAGAAATATACATTGAACGAAACAAGGACACTGCCTCGGTAAAATCTCTTAAATAAGCCAAGTTTTTATTTACCAAAATTTTGCCAATTTTGTAATATCTGACACTCATTCATCAGAAAAAGGTTATATATATTTAAAAAAAGCTACTTAAAGTTAATTTTTTGTGCGTTTTTGGCATAAATTAAGTAATTTGTGTTGCAAAATAAGCTAAATTCAACAAAATAATCGACTTAGTGAATTATTAATTTTCAAACTATTAAAGAAAAATTTTAGAAAATAAGTGAAGTTTTTGTTTATCTAAAAATTTTGCGATTTTTTTTATTTATTCACTAAAATGTGGACAACCTTTTTAAAAAAATCAATTGGAGGGAATATGTCAAAAAATATTTTTTTCAAAGATTCAAAAAATTCGCAAAAGGCAAACTTATTGAAACCATAGAAAAAAATCGAATTTTCGCTTTAAAACCTTGAAATGACAAAACTAATTTTATTCTGGGTATAAAATTCCAGATGAATTTTTCAAAAAAAGCCAAAATAACGCTATTTGTAATTTTCAACAAATTCCAGGTAAAGTGTGATTTAATGGTTCTTTTCAGTCAAAATTGCTTTTTTTTAAATCATAAACGTAGACATTCCAAAATTTCGCAAAAAAAATATTTTTTTTTAAAAAGATAACAACAATCTTACTTTACTTGAACTCTGAAAAAGTGAGTAATTTTGCTCTTATCAGCATAATATAACCTTTCGGCCAATTTGAAGACAAAAAAAACAACAATATGCAATTTGTTCAACTCATTGTGAATTTGTTATTGTAAAAACTTGTTGAAACACTCCAGCAAGGCCAAGATAATATAGTTTTTGAATTAAGTTTCTGGTTTTTCGCCCACTTTTAATGAAATCTACTGTGGTTTCACTTCAAATCTCGAAGCTTAATGATATGCTGTTGTTCAGACAATTCAGTCTGGAAGTAACTACTAATGATATTTTGATACTTTCACTGGAGAAAGTGGGCAACTAACCGCAATTACGCTTGAATCATCATTTCCGAAAATTTTCCCAGCCTAGGTACACGAGTATAAAAAAGCATAAATACTGTTTTTTTTTATTTAAATGGTCTTAAAAGTTTAAGGGGCTATAAAATTGACTATACCTAAAAATTTAATAATCTTAATAAAAATTTAATCAATTGTGTTTTGTCTTCATTAAGAGATGATTGTGTATTTGTCTCGAATTTCTTCTTTGATTTATTTGTGCGATGATAAGGCAATGTTATGTAATGATTTATCGTCACTGTCACTGTTTACAATTATCGTATCGTCTGCGAATAATATATATTATAATAGAACGTGTCGCCTGGGAAGTTCATTTATATAAATTGTAAACAATAGAGGTCCTAATACGGACCCTTGAGGAACACCAAATGTATTATATTGAACAATGGATATTGAAAGTTCTAATAAAGATATTTACTTCAAAGTTGGTGCTCAGTCATAATCCGTTGAGTTCTGCACAATGAAAATATTTTCAAGATGGCGGCACTTCCGGTTACACCGGAAATCGCTATCAACTTTCTTATTTTAAATAGAAAGCTATGTTTTTCACAGCGTTTTTGGATTAGTTGAGTTATTTTATGGCCGTTTTTATCAGCTTTCCCTATACCTAAGTTTAACCGTTTTCGTCATATTTAAGATTTTTTGAAAATTTTTGGATTTGCACCTGTCACTTTAAAAATCGGTAAGTCTCTTAGTTTTAGAGATTTCGAAATCATATTCGGAGAATTAAAAGAGAAAGCCTACACCTGTTCTCCAGTGTGTTCAAAATTGGAAATGAGGTTAATAAACCCAAAAATTTTACGGTTGAATTTGAACAACTTCAAGTACCCATAACTTAATTTTTTCAAATGGAATGTCCCAATTTTTATTTTACTAGATGGAGGAGAATTTTTTTCTGCATCGATCTGTATTAGCATTTCCTATACCCATCTGTGATAATTTTCGATATGTTTTTTTGACATTGTAGAAAATTTCTTACTAACCACAACTATTTTTGAATAGTTTGCCCTAAAAACATTTCTGATTAAACAAATGACAGTTTTGACATGACTATCATAAAAAGAACTCCCTGTATATACACCATTACTGTTGTTTCCCTTAATTCTGTTAAATGTACTATTTGTTGTTGAAAATTGGGTCTTTGATATTGTTTTAATTTCTTTTAGTTTTTCTTTTTTTTTCTTACAGTTCTGTCACTTGTCATATTATTTAATTTGGAAATAAAATGATCATTTGCATCTTTTTTTCATTGTTGAGATTGTCGTTTTTGTCCTTTTTTTCCTTTAACTCACGTGTGAACCAATTTGTTTTGGTACAATTTTTTCTTTTAATTTTTTTAGTTTATGTCGGTGATTAAATATTTTTTTTGTTTCAGCATGGACCGTGACCAGCCCTTCAGCTTCCAACTGGGCGTTGGGCAAGTGATCAAGGGCTGGGACCAAGGCCTGCTCAACATGTGCGTTGGCGAGAAGCGCAAACTGACCATCCCACCCAGCCTGGGCTACGGCGACCGTGGCGCTGGAAGCGTGATCCCAGGTGGCGCCACCCTCATCTTCGAGGTGGAACTAATCAACATCGGGGACTCCCCGCCGACCACCAACGTCTTCAAGGAGATCGACAACGACAAGGACAATCAGCTGAGTCGAGAGGAAGTAAATAGTTTTGTAAATAGTAATGCGTGCGTCTAATTTGCGGTAACAATCTGTTTAAAGGTGAGCGAGTACTTGAAGAAGCAGATGGTGGCAGCCGAGGGCGAAACGCCCAGCGAGGAAATGAAGAATATGCTCGCAGACCATGACAAGTTGGTCGAGGAGATCTTCCAGCATGAAGATAAAGACAAGAATGGCTTTATCTCGCATGATGAGTTCTCGGGACCCAAACACGACGAATTGTAACCGCAACGACTGATGGTAGTTTTAGTGGTGTGAGGTCTGGACTGCAACTTAGTTTTTTACCTTTTATACAGTGTTTGCGAGCCACGGAATTTTTAATCGAAGTTTCTTTTTATACATTCCTTTGAGCTAATCTTATTTATTTATGTTCATACGGCTTACAGTTGTTGTTAATCGATGAATTATGGATGAAGTTAATTTTAGTGCAATCTATTGTATGTTGTTATACTATTAAAGTTAATAAACGTTTTTTTATTAAGTTGTTTGGTTTACCTAACACCTGACAATCACAATTTTTGAAAAAATCTTTCAAAATTTTTATCTAAGATCTCTGCGTTAAAAAATTAAAATTGGACTCAGTATCAGGATCATATGAAGGCAAAGAGGTCTTTAGAGCTAAAGATCTCTTCGCGTTCCTGTGATCCTGGTCCGAAGAAAATTTTAAAATTTTGCAAAAATTTAAAATTGGACTCAGTATCAGGATCATATGAAGGCAAGGAGGTTTTTAGAGCTAAAGATCTCTTCGCGTTTCTGTGATCCTGGTCCGAAGAAAATTTTTAAATTTTGCAAAAATTTTAAATTGGAATCAGTATCAGGATCATATGAAGGCCAGGAGGTCTTTAGAGCTAAAGATCTCTTCACGTTCCTGTGATCCTGGTCCGAAGAAAATTTTAAAATTTTGCAAAAATTTAAAATTGGAATCAGTATCAGGATCACATGAAGGCAAGGAGGTCTTTAGAGCTAAAGATCTCTTTGCGTTCCTGTGATCCTGGTCCGAAGAACATTTTAAAATTTTGCAAAAATTTAAAATTGGGATCATTATCAGGATCATACGAAGGCAAAGAGGTCTTTAGAGCTGAAGATCTCTTCGCGTTCCTGTGATCCTGGTCCGAAGAAAATTTTAAAATTTTGCAAAAATTTAAAATTGGACTCAGTATCAGGATCATATGAAGGCAAGGAGGTCTTTAGAGCTGAAGATCTCTTCGCGTTCCTGTGATCCTGGTCCGAAGAAAATTTTAAAATTTTGCAAAAATTTAAAATTGGACTCAGTATCAGGATCATATGAAGGCAAGGAGGTTTTTAGAGCTAAAGATCTCTTCGCGTTCCTGTGATCCTGGTCCGAAGAAAATTTTTAAATTTTGCAAAAATTTAAAATTGGACTCAGTATCAGGATCATATGAAGGCAAGGAGGTTTTTAGAGCTAAAGATCTCTTCGCGTTTCTGTGATCCTGGTCCGAAGAAAATTTTTAAATTTTGCAAAAATTTTAAATTGGAATCAGTATCAGGATCATATGAAGGCCAGGAGGTCTTTAGAGCTAAAGATCTCTTCACGTTCCTGTGATCCTGGTCCGAAGAAAATTTTAAAATTTTGCAAAAATTTAAAATTGGAATCAGTATCAGGATCACATGAAGGCAAGGAGGTCTTTAGAGCTAAAGATCTCTTTGCGTTCCTGTGATCCTGGTCCGAAGAACATTTTAAAATTTTGCAAAAATTTAAAATTGGGATCATTATCAGGATCATACGAAGGCAAAGAGGTCTTTAGAGCTGAAGATCTCTTCGCGTTCCTGTGATCCTGGTCCGAAGAAAATTTTAAAATTTTGCAAAAATTTAAAATAGGAATCAGTATCAGGATCATATGAAGGCAAGGAGGTCTTTAGAACTAAAGATCTCTTCGCGTTCCTGTGATCCTGGTCCGAAGAAAATTTTAAAATTTTGCAAACATTTAAAATTGGAATCAGTATCAGGATCATATGAAGGCAAGGAGGTCTTTAGAGCTAAAGATCTCTTTGCGTTCCTGTGATCCTGGTCCGAAGAAAATTTTTAAATTTTGCAAAAATTTAAAATTGGACTCAGTATCAGGATCATATGAAGGCAAAGAGGTCTTTAAATTTAAACACCTCTTGGTGTTGCTGTGATCCTGTTTCTAATATTTTTTTAAATCATTATTAAAATCAAATAAACGCAATTTTACCGATTTTATAAAAATGAGTTACTTTTCACTGAATCTTGTTTGTTTTCCAGGGTTTAAAATAAAACGCAATATTATCATAACAAAATTTATTTATTAAGGTAAATTCATCTTTAGTAATCTACCTAGTAACATAAACACAGCAATGAAAAAGGAGAAAATAAAAAAGTAGCTCAAATTTCCCAGAAATAGTCTTGATTAAAAAAGAGAAAAAAAGTCACTCACACTTGAAGACAAATAAAAAATTATGAGTAAAACCAAGACTAGTTTGGTTGTGTTGCCATTTCTTTTAAGGCACATTACATTCAAACGCGCTGTCCTCATCCCTTCCTACCGTTACAAAGTAAATAAATTAAACCTAATCCTACGATGTGCTAACTATTCCAATGTTTTTCTTTTTATAAATTAATAATAAAAAAAAAACAACAAGATGAGTGAGCAGCCATACTTTTATCACATAACAAAGTCAGTTGTAATAGTATACATTTAACATCTCACAGATGCGCTAAATAAATTAAAAACAATGTAAAATTCTCTAGACAGGAATTGGCACCAGGGACGGGTTAGTAGCCTTTGATGTAGGCCGACAGGTGCTTTTTCTCCTCTTCGGACAGACCGTTCTTCAGAGTTCGTCTCACTAAAGAAAAAAAATTAGTCTTGAAGTCCAAACGCCGAAGTTACAACAAAAACACATAAATACATGCAATCGCAAACAAAAAAAACATGCACGTGCTCTCAGCCAATCACATACCGCCAATTAGGGCGAGTCTCTGCTACCGAACGGATTGTTCTCTCTTGTGCGAGAACGCTTCACTGTTTCAACACAATACAAAGTATACTGTGTGTAAATTACAGAAACCTGTAATAGCTACTTACGCGACTTTCTGTCGGCGTGTCTCGTGCGTTTCCGTTCGCGTGGCGCCGTCCTGGAGGGTCCCTTGGTGGCAGTCTTGACGAGGCTTTCCAGAATTTCGTCGTCTCCATCTGTCAGGTTGCCGTTGGCTTGGCCTAGGAAGGAACGGTTGGAATCGCGCCGAGTGCGGCGCCACGGGAGAGTGCCTTGCATGCTCTCCACGTCGGAGATGTCGCTGCCGAGGAGTTGGCGCAGCTCGGCGTCGGCGCGGTCCTCCTTGGTGCGGAATTTGCCAATCTAAAAATTGAAAAAAAATGTACTTTTGGCTTAAATTTTAAGTTTTTAATACTTATTTAATGAACTAAGTTGGTAATCTCAACTATTGGAGGCACTCTCGCTATCGCTCGTTCGTGCTTCAAATTTTTATTAAATAAAGTGAACAGCCATTGCAGGTCGAAATTGCAAAATGATTTTAGTAATGTTAGAATATTTAGTTAGTTTAGGTTATGAGGTTGGTAGTCAGAAAGTAACTAGGGGAGAAGCTACTGTGATGGCGTGGGCCTGAAATGTTTGCTGTTGTTAATCTTCCGAAATGAAGTTCATCATTAAACTTTTGTTTTAACAGACTGTGTTTTGTGTTCCCTGACACTCAAATCTAACAATCAGAAGTGGGATTTTCCCAAAAAGTCCAGTGTGTGGAGAAAATAAGTGAGCGCGTGTGTTTGGCGTCTGTAAAAGTGGTGTTACAGCGTCATTCAATTTTTCTCTTTTGACGAATTGCGATCAGCCGATCAGTGGAAGAAATCATCATCATGGGTACCGAGAAGGTTGTTGCGGACATGATGACGATGTTCACGGATGCTTTACGAGTCATGGAACAAAACCGTGTTGCCAGCGAAGAAAGACTAATGAAAATGATGCTTGAACAACAAAATCGTGGAACAACGATTCAAACTGTGCCCGATTTTTCGAAATCAGTTGAGACATTTGATGGCGATTGTGAGAGTGGTGCAGCAATCGAATGGTTGGAGAAGATAAACGTCACGGCAGAAATCCATTCGTGGTCAAACGAATGTTGCTTGGAGACAGCCAGGAACCATCTTGTGGGAGCGGCAAGAAAATGGTATGATGCCCATCGCACGGAAATCAAAACATGGACCGACTTCGTTACCCAATTTAAGAAAACCTTCGAAATCAGAGTAAGCACAACGGAGTGTTGGCGACAAATGCAAAGTAGGCAACAGATACCCGGTGAGTCTGTATCCACATATTTTCACGATAAATTCCAATTGTGCCAAAAATTGAAGTTACCTTTCGCGGAAACAAAGGAACAAATAGTTGTGGGACTATCGAATAAAAATATTGTGCAAGGACTAGTCGCGAAATCGCATACAGACGCGGATGAACTTCTTCATGACATCATTGAATTTTCGAGAATTTTGAATAATTCGCGCGCGTTTTCCGGTATAAATGAACGTTCGAAAAAACCGAGTAAAAACATTAACGAAATTAAGTGCTACAATTGTTTACAAGCGGGACATTTGGCGTCAAAATGTACTCAACCAAAACAAACGATTTGTTTTCAATGCAAACAAACGGGTCATGTGGCAAAGGATTGTAAAAATTCTTATGGGGAAAAGAGTCAGAATTTTTCGCGAAAACCAGTTGCAACAGTCAAGAAAGAAGTTAGTCTTATTTCGTCCCATCAGAAGCCAAGAGAAGATAGCGATGGAATTGAAAAATATTTACGAGTGACAAAAGTAGACGACGTAAATATCCATGCAATGATTGATATGGGCAGTTCTGTTTGCACAGTTAGAAGTTCAGTTGTCAAAGAAAACAATTGGCCCATCACGAGAAAAGATGTGCAATTGTTTGGTTTTGGAAATAATTCACCAATACCATGCTTAGGTGTAGTGAATGCTGGTATTCAAATCGATGAAGTTCGCGTAGATAATGTTGATATCTGCATTGTTGCTGATGATGCCCAAAGTGTGGACATGATTATTGGCAGACCAATGAAGATCAAATAATAGTAGACCCATCAACTCCTCCTGAAATTACACACGAGCTAATCAAGCTTTTCAACGAATTTAGGTCTTGTTTTGCATTTAATTTAAAGGAACTAGGTTGCACAGATGTGATGAAAATGAAAATTAGAGATACGAATGTTCCAGTAAGTGCCAAACCATATCGAGCAAGTTTGCGAGAACGAGAAATTATTAAAAATATAGTCCGTGATTGGAAGGAAAATGGAATAGTGACGGAAACAAATAGTCAATATGCTAGCCCAGTCGTCTTGGTCCAGAAGAAAAGTGGTGAACCTCGACTAGTTGTTGACTACAGGAGATTGAATAAACAAACTGAAAAAGTTCCTTTTCCAATTCCAAGTATTGATGAACAGTTTGAGATGCTGAGCGAATCAAGAATATTTTCGACATTGGACCTCGCTCATGGATATTTGCAAATTCCGTTAGATGAAGAATCGAAGGAGAAGACTGCTTTTATAACTCCAGACGAGACAGGCCAGTTTGAGAGGTTAATGTTCGGATTAACAAATGGCCCATATGAGTTTTGCCGATTAATGCACATAGTCCTTGGTCCACTCAGAAATAAAGTGTGCATGACTTACATTGACGACATTTTGCTTGGTGCGAAAGATTGGACAGATATGTTAGACAAGTTAAAAATGGTTTTAACGGCTCTTAAGAAAGCAAAGTTGACTTTAAAATTGCGTAAATGTGTATTTGGACTAAAAGAAGTTGAATTTCTTGGCTACACAATTTCAAGTGAGAAGATGCAACCAGCTAAATCCAAAATGAGAGCCATATCAGAGTTTCCAACGCCGAAAAATATTCATGAATTGAAGAGATTCTTAGGACTAACAAGTTATTTTCGGAGATTTTTGCGAAACTACGCAATACGTGCCCGACCTTTGACGGATTTGACAAGGAAGACTCAGACATTTACGTGGGGAGAAGACCAAAGTGCAGCTTTTGAAGATTTGCGCGATAGTTGGTGTGCTGAACCGGTTTTAAAACTGTATAATCCAAAAGCGACTATAACCGAATTACATACGGACGCATGTAGTGCGGGCGTGGCGGGAATGCTACTTCAAACGGACAGTGCAGGACAACTACATCCCGTATATTATATCTCGAAGAAAACCACTGACGTTGAGGAGAAGTATCATTCGACGAAATTAGAACTGATGGCGGTAGTTTGGTGTATCGAGAGATTGCGCAATTTGTTAATCGGACTAAAATTTGTGGTCTACACGGACTGTCAAGCCATAACATTTCTAAATAATTTTAAGACGCAAAATGCCCAGATCTGTCGTTGGTTTAATTTGTTACAGGAATATGACGTCGAGATTAAACATCGTCCAGGTGGAAGAATGGCCCATGTGGATGCCCTTTCCCGTGCTCCTGTCGATGACTCTCAAGACACTCTTGACCACATTCATGAGAGACTAGAAGTCCTGCAAACACTTGACGAGACCGACTACGTGCTAATGATTCAATATGGAGATGCTGAACTTCGTGAGCTAATCCAAATTTTGAAAAAACCTAATGAAGAGAGAACACCAGTGGAACGTCAGCGAGTGCTTCCCTACAAGTTAGATAGTGCGAGACTACTCAGAAACGTTAACGTGAATGGTTCTGGAAAATGGCTGTATGTGATCCCAAAATCAATGAGGAAAAGTATTGTGGTGAAACATCACGACCAATTAGGACATTTCGGCGTTGACCGAACAGTTGCAAAAATTCGAGAAAGATATTGGTTCGCGAAGATGAAACAATATGTACAAAGACATATCAGTGCGTGTGCGGAGTGTTTACTAAATAAAATCCCATCAGGAAAGCGACCCGGAGAGCTACACCCACCGAGACCACCACGACGACCTTTCGAAAAAATTCATTTAGACCATGTAGGCCCTTTAGTAAAAACCGACGACGAAAATTCTTACATTCTTGTGGTAATCGATGCTTTAACGAAGTTTGTGAAACTGTACCCCACGAAGAGTACAAAATCCAGTGAAAGTGTAAGCGCCTTACAAAACTGTATTGACAATTACGGAATACCCCGTCTCGTAGTGGCGGACCAGGGTTCATGTTTCAAATCAGATGAATTCGGTGAATTTTGCGACAGCTTAGGCATACAGGTTTTATTAATACCTCCCCGGTGGCCTCAAGCAAATGGACAAGTGGAAAGAGTAATGCGAACTCTTATACCCACATTAATGTGCGAAATGGATATCGAAGAACAATGGGACAAAAAGATTGTCAAGGTAGAACGCAATTTAAATTCTATGTTGAATAAAACCACTGGTAGAGTTCCATTTGAAGCCCTTCATGGATACTTACCCGTGTTCGACGATGGAAAACTCACTAAGCTTGCAGAAGGCGAAGATTGTACCTGGACTCCTCCCGAAAGTATCCAAGCAGAAATTCGTGAAGCAATTGTTGAAAAACAAAAAGCATATAAAAGACGATATGATAAGAAGAAGTTCCAAGGTGTGACATACAACGTTGGAGACATCGTTATGTTCAAAACCTACATCCCTGGAGGAACCGGACAATCATCAAAAACTAAAGCCAAATATAGAGGACCATTAACAGTTATTGAGAAATTGCCTTCGGATGTATATCGTATCTCCAGTCTTGCGGATGAGGGACGCATTTTTACGACTACAGCCAATGTTTCTCAACTCAAACTCTACAGAAACCCAATCGAAGACACAGAACCCGAAGACACAGAACCCGAAGACAGTGACAGTAGTGAAGATGAACTTCCACAAATCGAAACTGTTGAAGTTCAGATACATTCTACACCAGATGCAATTGTAACCGAAGAACTACCAAAACGAAATAGACGGATGCCAAAGAAACTGGCTGACTATAAACTATTTTAAGTGATTTTGTTTCATTAGTGTATTAAATTTCATTGCTCCTTGTTTTATGTCGAGCGGAGGTCCGCTCGAAGGTCAGAATGACCGAGTGTTAGAATATTTAGTTAGTTTAGGTTATGAGGTTGGTAGTCAGAAAGTAACTAGGGGAGAAGCTACTGTGATGGCGTGGGCCTGAAATGTTTGCTGTTGTTAATCTTCCGAAATGAAGTTCATCATTAAACTTTTGTTTTAACAGACTGTGTTTTGTGTTCCCTGACACTCAAATCTAACAGTAATGTTAAGTTTCTTTCAAAATACATGATTCGGTTTATATTATAATCACTAAAGTTTGAATTCCAAAATTTATATACTATGCCTTTTAGGCGATAACACGTAATACAACTGTTGAATGTTTTTTGATGAGCATTTTTCTAGTTTTTGATAGTTTAAAAAATTGAAATCGGCGACTAAATTGATTAGTAATATTACTTTTTTATCTTTATAACTTTTGATGTCCCGTCCGTAATCACAAACATAAAATATTGTTCTTATTTCTTACGCTGTTAAAGAGAACCAAGAATTTTAACTTCTACTGTCTGATTTTAATGTTGTTAGAGTTTTTAATAAATAAAACTTGTCTGAATAAATTTTTTTAAAGCTATTTTCTCACACAATATTTTTTTGTCCCGTCCGTCATGTATAAACAAAACGTAAATTAATCAGAAGTCGTTCGGTTGGTTTCAAAAGTTTCAACAGGTTCCACCTTTTACTTTAAAAATAGTTGTTGGAATTAGTGCCTTTTAAATTAATAGAATTTAAAATGTGAGTTTTTTTGTGTCCCGTCCGTCATCAATTTTTATTTCTTTTTTGTGCTCGTATTTTAAATTTAAAAAATGTGGCTCTAATTGTAGCTTGCAAACAATTTGACTGGTAATAAGTTCCTACAAAGAAAACGTCGCATCTACTGATACTGTTCGTAAAAACTGAAAATAAAATCTAAAAATTTGTAGTGTCCCGTCCGTTAAAATGGAATGGCTGAAATGTAAGGTGAATATGCAAAATTTCAGCTTGAAACTTTTAAATTCTTCATTCTTTGTCAAAAAATATCTAAAAGCTTGTACGTTTTTTTTTCTGCTTTGTCGAATGACTGGTTTCATCTTCGCATTTCAATTAGGAGCCGATATATCGATAATAACTGTTCTTAAATTATTATTTTGCGTAAATATTTTTTATTTTATTTATTTTTTTTATTCACGGAAATTACGTATGTATGCAAAATTTTAGCATGTTCAGATAGCCGGCACCCTCTTAAATTAGACTCGCTAAATATAAAGCAGATTAAATAAAAGGTAGTAAACAAAAATACGAATTTTTTATTCATTCCGAGACGAAACCGAGGTGTATCAATATTTTTTCCTAATACACCTCGGCTTCGCCTCGGATTACTTACATCAACATAACCAAACGGTCAACGAAAAAATTTATAAATGTATTGGAAGCTAAATAACCACTTCTAAAGCTTTTAATTGTTTTAAAAACTATTAATCCGTATGCAAATCCGTATTTTTTTAATAAAAAAAATATTTTTTAGTTTTACTTTATTATCGTTTTGTAAAAAGCAAATAAAATTTTTGTTTATTGAATAGGTGGGTCATTGAGTTTATTTACAATCTTTCTTATTGTAATATTACGGAGATTACGTGTGCATGCAAAATTTCACTTAATTCGGAAAATCCGCACCTTCTCAAAAATTTTACTCACAAAGTAGTCAACAATAACGCAAATTAAATAAAAATTGTAAACTCCCCAGTTTCACTTAATTTTTTTTTAATATGAAATAAAATACTGTATACACCTCGGCTTCGCCTCGGACTACTTACATCCGTTATCATTTTCCCCCTCGTTTTATTGCGTTCGCGATGATTGGCTTTCTTTTCCAACTGTTGTAAAACTCGTTCCCTTGTCGTTCGATATTCTAAGGCAAACTCGGAAACGATTCTACAAAACTCATTTGGCTTGGTATCCGACAGTTGATGTAGAGGGATCCCTAACCATAATAAAAATTTATGAAATCTGCAAAAAACATTGGTCAAAATGGTCAATTTCCCAAAATTTTGGCATCAAAAACCTGTTCATAACCCTCCTGTGGATGATTCCAACCAGAATAATTCTTTCGGCACAATCGGCTAGAAAGTCGGACATTTTGACTTTCATCATAGTGGAACCATCGTGTTTGGCTATGAGTTTCAAGTGGTCCCAGGAGGCCTTGCAATCGGCCTCAAGCCTCTGGATGTTCAAGGCAAGTTCGTCGAAGTCGATTTTGGAAGCTCGAGTAATTGCACCAATCTAGGAAAATTCAAATACTTCAATTTTTAAACTAACCTCTAAATACAAGTTAAGTCAAGTCAAGTCAGGTCAGGTCAGGTCATGGCAAAAAAATTAAATTTCTCCTTATAACTTCTGAATATTGATAGGACAGCTAAAATAGTACTTTTTTAATGCTAATGTATAAGTCCGGTCTAGTTAGGTCAGGTCAGGTCAGGTCAGGTCTTATATATTTATAGATTAGATATCCTCAAAATATGTAAAATAAGGGGATTACAGGACATTTACAATAACTATTTTTATTTTTACTCAAGTCTCTAAGTAGAAGTCAGGTCAGGTCAAGTCAAGTCATTTTTTGTACTAACCTCTGAATACAAATCAGTCGCGTCTGGGAACTTCTCCATAACAATATGGCAAAGATGGTGCAACAAAGAGTGCTTATGGACCGTATCTTTGACTTCAGGTACTTTGGCAAGATAATCAATTTGGAACCCTTTCACCTCATTCCCATTCAAAAAATTCCCTATCGACAAAAGGGTGCTCAAAATCCCCCTAAACGTCTTATTCACTCGCAAAACCTCAATCCCTTGCTTCAAATCCATCAAGGGTTCGGCAATTTCCCGTTCGGAATTTTCAAAATCGAGCTTAAAAGCCCACAATTTAAGTCTTGCCGGTAATTCAGAGATTGATGCTAGAGTTAAAAGGAACTGTTCCGCACTCCCTAGAGGAAGATCAGGATTGGCAGCTTGGGCTTCTTGTATTTTAGACCTTTCCTCTTCAGTTGGCAGCATTGTGAGCAATTTTTCGATACCTTCCCGGTTCATTATGGTGGCGTCCATTTTTAAAATGGCGGTTTTGATGGAACGTGGGGGGGGTAACTTAGTCATGCCGATGTTGATGGCGTTGGAGCGTTTCGGGTCCAGGACGATTATTTCCTTGTTTTTATTCATCTCTTGCTGTTTCTAAATGGTTACATGGGCTATATAGTAATTGAAATGGTGGAGGGAAAAGGGGACCACAACCATTTACCATGCTCTAAACAGCGCTGTCCAACTTCTCTTAGTGAAAAAGTTTCTAACAAATGTTTTTTTAAGAAAAGCTATTTTTTTAAATGCACAAAAAAGTGAAATATTTTTGCTTCCAAGCTCTAGGATTCTAAAATTTATGAAAGTTTTGGTGGTCAACTGTATAAAGTAATTCTGTAATACTCTATTATTATGCTTAATATTAAAAAGTACAGCGTTGTCACGTAGATTACGTAAGTGTGCAAGATTCCAGTTCATTCGCACAACCCGGAAAATATAAGCTTTAAAAAATTTTTTCGGTTGGATAGCGCTGCCGTAGACTAGTACAAGATCTGGAAAGGTTACACGTGTCCCTACGTTGGCACTACAGTGTTATTAGAGGTGTGAGGTCCGAAAACATCTACAATGAGCAGTGCTGCCACGCTGGCAGCACTGTGAAGGGTGTGCAAAAACCAAAAAAACTATACCATCACCACCCAATGACTCACCTCCTGAGACCATGCCACGTGCGGATCACCAAAGAAAACAAAAAAAAAGAAACGAATTATATTTAATGAAGCTTCAAAATTGTAAAAATGCTTCCACCAAAAGAGTTTGGCCAAAACCAAAATTTTTGCCCGACTTACCTTCGTAATGAGGTCCTTGGCCCTTGACTCGAACAGGTGTTCCAGTTTTTGGGTGTCGACACAAACTGGTTTCAGTTCGTCCCAAATAAAACCAGTCTTGAGTTTGGAGGAGCAAACTGGATCCTCTCGGACTTCCTTCCAGAAGAGTTTTACTGTCTTCTTGTTTTTCTTGATTGGGATTTTGGTTTCGGCTTGTTTGGACATTCGTGGGAGGGTTACCCCAAAAACTGGGGGGTTTGGGACGGGAGGGGGCCCCTTTGATAAGGGGGGAGGTGGGGGCGCCCCGTTCTCCTTCAAAGGGGGAGGAGGTGGAGGGATTCCATTGAACACAGCAGCTGGGGCCAGAACATCCGCCTCGTCGTCGCTCCCCAAATCAGTGAAGTCCATATCACACAAGTTCAACGGACGATCTAAATTCGCGACTAACTCCTCCCATCTGAGCTCGTTTTCGGACTTCTTTACTTCGATTTTTGGCGGGGATTCAGTTGTTGGGCTCTTGAGCACGTCCGCTTTGGACTTGGACTTGGCTAAGCCTTCTTTGGCCTTGGAAATTAAACCGGTCATGTCGCCGATTCGGTTCGGTTTGTTTTCGTCTGAAGGACTATGGAGGATATTTTGATTGGCCAATTTTTGGGTCAGGTCTTTGACTGTGTTTTCGCGTTTGAGTTGGAGGAGGACATTTCGCTCGTTTTCGTTCGAATTTTCGGTGTTTTCGTCGATTGGCTGTTGGGAGTCGTCGTAAAGGATCCAGGGTTGTTTAGTGAGGTTCTCTTCAGAGTCAAGCTTGTTGACTGCGTTCATGAGAGGGGTGATGTCTTTGCGGTTGGCGATTCGCTGCTGGAGGGCGTTTGTGTAGTTTCCTAATGAAAAAATTATTCGTCGAATTTATCTTTCAAATGCTTTTATGTTCTTAACATAAGCATATTATATTCCATATCGAGTGCGATATCAACCTTGAAAACTTGATTTATGGGCCTTGAAGTTTCCGTGAAATTAGATCTCCTATTTGTTATTATTTAATTAGTAATTAAGTACTGAACAATTGGAGGAACCGGAAGGCAAGTCAAATCTAGATATTTTGGTATGAAACAGTAGTTTTTCAAAAAATTTGTCGGCTAAATAGCCCTTGCTATATTTGGATCAATAATTCAATTAACAGTGTAAAGAAGCCCAAAAAATAAAAATTAAATTGATGTTCTTAACATAAACCTATATTCCATATCGAGCGCGATATCAATCTTGAGAGCTTGGTTTATGGGTTTAACATAAACATTTTTGGAACTTTATGTGAAAATTAGATTTCTGATTAGATTAGTGATTAACTAATTAAGTATTAAACCATTCAACCAATCGATAACTAGTTAGTATTTCTGTAGCCTCAGGTTTTTTTGCTGTTTAATAGTAAATGTTGGAAGTTGATTTTTTAATAAATAAATAAATAAATAAATTAATTTTTTATCAGCTTTAATTTTTGAGATATAGGTAACTCGAGTTAACATTTAAAAAAAAATAAAAGACACAACTTTTGGTTAGTTATTTTTTATGTTCCTTCTGATTTTTTTGCTGTTGTTAAATAATTGTTGGATGCTGATGCTGATTTTTTCTATCAGCTCTAGTTTTATTGGCATTTATACAGAAAAATGTACATAGCTTTTTTAGACCCTGTTGTCTTAGAATTTTTTGCTGTTGTTGAGTAACTTTCGGACGCTGATTTCAAAACAGCCATGAGATTTTTTTTTACCAGCTCTAGTTTTTGAGATAAGGTAACTCATATTAAGACTTCCGCACTTTTCGTAAGCTCTAAAATAGAAACGTAAATTTTGGACATCTGAAATCTAAACTCCAAAACTATAAATTAGCGGCAACAGACTAAGGTAAATTTTGTAAACCAGTGTAATTTTTCAATTTTTTTTTTATTTTTTGTAAATAATTAATACTTCAATTAATAGTCTAAAAAAGCCAAATTGTGGTTCTCAACCTTGATTCACACGTGCGGATTAAATTAATGTTCTTAACATAAACATATATTCCATATCGAGCGTGATATCAACCTTGAGAACTTGATTTATGGGCTTTAATATAAACATTCTTTGAAGTTTCTGTGAGAATTAGATCTCCTATTTGTTAAGTACTTAAGTAATTAAGTACTGAACAATTAGAGATGTCTTATCGGAACCGAAAGGCAAGTCAAATGTAGATATTTTGGTCTGAAACAGTAGTTTTTCAAAAAATTTGGCGGCTAAATAGCCCTTGCTATATTTGGATTAATGATTCAATTACTAGTGTAAAAAAGCTCAGAGAATTAAAATTAAATTAATGTTCTTAACATAAACATGTATTCCATATCGAGCGCGATATCAACCTTGAGATCTTGAATTATGGGCTTAATATAAACATTCTTTGAAGTTTCCGTGAGAATTAGATCTCCTATTTGTTATTATTTAATTAGTAATTAAGTACTGAACAATTGGAGGTGTCTTATCGGAACCGGAAGGTAAGTCAAATGTAGATATTTTGGTATGAAACAGTAGTTTTTCAAAAAATTTGGCGGCTAAATAGCCCTTGCTATATTTGAATTAATGATTCAATTAATAGTGTAAAGAAGCCCAGAGAATTAAAATTAAATTAATGTTCTTAACATAAACATGTATTCCATATCGAGCGCGATATCAATCTTGAGAGCTTGGTTTATGAGTTTGAACTCCAAAACTATAAATTAGCGGCAACAGACTAAGGTAAATTTTGTAAATCAGTGTAATGTTTCAAAAAAAAATAATTTTTTTGTAAAAAATTAATACTTCAATTAATAGTCTAAAGAAGCAAAATTGAGGTTCTCGACCTTGATTTACACGTGCAAATTAAATTAATGTTCTTAACGTAAACATATATTCCATATCGAGCGCGATATTATCCTTGAGAGCTTTATTTATCAGTTTAACATAAACATTCTCGGAAAATCCGTAAGAACTTAGTTTTGATCTGTTTTGAGTTTTTTTGGTCACTGTAATTTAACAATAATAATAATAATAATAATATTTAGATTTCTTTCCCAAAAAACCTAGACAACATCAAAGATCGGCACAAAGAGTTCAGGGATGAAAAGATGTTAGGAGATTATTGTTGAACTATTATAAAGAAAACTGATACAAAGACTACAAGAAAAAAAGTTGAAACATTAATTTTTAATTTGTTGTTTGGCTATTTAAGAATTACTCCCGCTTTTTAATTAATTAATTAATTAATTACATATTTCTTAAATCTGATGTGATGTTTTTTCTATATTTTTTGAACTTAGTGCTTCATATTCTATAAGAAATGATGACTTTCTAAACTAGTGTTATTAGTAGTATCTCAGCCTCTCCCTGATTATACAAAGTCTCATCTAAGCATAGTTTAATCTCAGTAAAACCTTGATTTCTCTATAGTATTGCGATATTTATTAGATATCATGTAATACCTTTGCGATAGTTTGAGAATAATTATAATTACCAAAAACTATCATTGTAATCATAAATGTTTTAAAACCATAGGTATTATAAAGTATTGTAACTTGGATCTGTTCAAAGATTTTTTTATACATTTTTATTTTATTTACACTGTAACCAACAGTTTTATGACTGCAAATCCTCTCCTGAAAGTGTCCTACGCTCAAATAAATTTTTTCTCTCTGTAGAATCGTCCCCGTTTTGGGCCAATTAAACAACTTCGGTAAAACTCAAAAGCCTACCACACAACTTTTTTTTTTGGAAAAAACCGAACAAACGCACCAAACTTTTGCAAAGCAGAGCCAACTCACCCAAATTATTCTCATTCTCGTCCTCCTCATTCTGGGACGCCGCCCTCAACAACTCCACCGTCTCCTGCTGCTCCCGCATGAAACTCCTCTGTCTCTCCGCCCGTTCCCGCCTCCTCCTCAAAGCGGGGGTGACGCCAGCGTCAGTCGCTAAGCAAAGCCACACTTGAGCAAGCCTCAAACCCACTCAAAAACTCACCTTTGTTACTGTCCTTATAGCATCCATTCAGCTGCGAATTGTTGATTTCCGACGACTGGGAGCTTGACGATTCGTCGTCTTCGACGTTGATCTGGAGGGACCTGTTGTTGTTGCGCGCTAGAAGGGGGTGAGGGTGCGGGGAAGTCCCGGTGGAGTGTCTCCGACTTTTTCTGCGTTCGTTCGCTTCCGAGACTGATTTTCGCGTTCGGAGCGTCTTTCGGATACTTTCGTCCAAGTGGCGGATTGGGGTTCCGCCTTCTTCGCCGTCTTCGTATTGAAGAACGGCTTCGTAAATTTGGAATTGTTGGAGTAAGTCCAGATCAGTTCCCGGCTTGGACATGTATCTTTGGATTATTCGCTCGATTTCTTGCTCCTCAAGTGAATCGGTTTGGTCGTAATAAGTGTCTTGATCTGGTACTCCATTTAGTACTTTATTGATCAAAGTTGTAGCATAGATCAGGAGTTCGGTGTCAGCGGAATCAAAATCTTTGAGTAGTTTCATTATGTTGTGCCAAGGCAGAACACCTTGTGCAAAATCAACCGCTTGAATCGCTTTGATCAACAGCAAACAATTCGATTCCGTATATTCCACAAAAACCAAAAGCAACTTCAAGGCGGTTTTGACCACAAGTCGGAACTTTGACGAAATGAGACTGTACAACCATTGGATGGTTTGGTTGTGTTCCATCACCCCGTTCATCCCATCCACATACAACATCACTTGGCCCAAGGCCCGCAAAATGTAATTTTGGTAGTTTTGGTCGGCTTCAGAGCCGACTTTGATGAGACACGACAACCCATCGTTTTGGACAAACTCATGGACCAGGTCTTTATCCTCTTGGAAGATTTGTTTGAGGGAGAAAAGTGCGCGACGCAGTTCGCGGCCTTCGGAAGTTAGTAATTTTTCTGGAATCGTTGGTAAAAGTTTAGTGAAGGGTGATTTTGTATGTGCTTAATCTAACGATCAGTGCACGACCGAGCGGTTAGAGATCATGTTAACCTGCTATTATGTGCGTTTTTACGGGGGATACAAATTGGTTGGGTGCAGGTTGCAACAGAGCTTATGCAAATGGATGGATAGGACAACCAAATGGTAAAAATTTCAGAAGTTATTTAATGTGGAAAACTTGACACGGAGTAGTGATAGCGGAACCAAGTAAAGTTTTTTGCACTGTTTTCAATTGGTCCACTTTGTAAGTTTTTGAAAACTCTTATTTTAAATGTATGTCCGATTTTTATCTTCAAACCAATTAGAGGTTTAGAGCTTTGAGAGTAGTTTTACAAAAAAAAATTGTACCATATTCTTATCCAATGTTTATTTTATTTTTTATGACAGCTTACTCGTTTCTAGGCAAGCCGTTTTCGTATAAACTATAACATAATTCGTTCTTTTGAACGAAACAAAGGCCTCTTTAGTGTGTTTTATTGAAGTTTTCTCATTTCGAAGCAAGGAATTGTTTGAAGTAAGCCGTTTTCATCGTTTTTTTTAAGCTAGAATAATACGTTTTCAATGTGATTTATCCAAGTTTACTGGTGTCTAAGTACAGAATCGTCTAAAATATGCCGTTTTCATCCAAACATTAACACAAATGTTTCTTTTAAGTCAAAATGCGGCGTTTTCTGTCTGTTTTAAGAAAGTTTATTTGTTTCTAAGCAAAGAATCGTGTAAAGTATGCCGTTTTCTTCTAAACATTAACGCATATTTTCTTTTAAGTCAGAATACGGCGTTTTCTGTCTGTTTTAAGAGAATTTACCTGTTTCTAAGCAAAATTTTGAACGAGAATGACTTCCCGTGTTGTTCTTAATAATAATGATTAACAATAACCGTCCTTTTTAGGCAGAATGAACCGTTTTCGGTCTCTTTTATGAACTCTTAGTCGTTTCTAAGCAAAGAATCGTCTAAAATAAGCCGTTTTCATTCAAACATGACACAAATTTTTCATTTATGCCTTTTTTTTGTCTGTTTTATAAAAGTTTACGTTTTCCTACTAAAGAATCGACCAGAATAAGTTGTTTTCAGCCAAACTGTAACATAGGTCATTCTTTTGAACTTGAATAAAACTTTTTCCGTTGTTCTATCAAAGTTATCTCGAACGATTCTTTCCTTATAAAGAGTAAACTTTCATAAAACCCCCTGAAAACACGTTATTCTGACTCAAAAAAAAAGAATTTTGTTTTAGTTTGGATGAAAACGGCTTATTCCGGACGTGTCTCTGCTCCAAAACGAAAAAAACTTTAATAAAACACACTGAAGACGCCTTATTCTGACTCAGAAGAACAATTCATTTTACTGTTTGGATGAAAACGGCTTATTTCAGACGATTCTTTGATTAAAAACGAGAAACTTTAACAAAACACACTGAAAACGCTTTATTTCGCCGATTTCCAAGGATTATCTTAATTAGATTTAAGATTTTTTAATACTTTTTTGGATTTTTATTATTTAACTGCCATTATATGAAGTACTTATCCATATGTGATTAGAGTACCTGTTGTAATTATTGGTTTTATCGCCTTGTTCCTTAGTTTTGTAGAAAACCTTTAATTTTCAAAGTTTTTCGCTAGAAAATAATCTATTTTTTTTTGGAAAAGCTCAAATTGAGCGACAATCTCTTACTAGTTTCCTGAAGTTAGGCCGAATCCTGGCTTTAAAAAAACCGACAGCGCATTTAAATGGCTCACACTGCCTTATTCAGGGCAAAAATAATAACGCATATATTAATTTCATGTAAATAAGTTGGTTTTCAACGCTTAAAAAAAACAAAAACAGCCTTGGAAGGCCTAAATTCACAATATTTTTAACAAAAACGACAATTTTTTTACAAATTTTCTTTTAAAATAAGCATAAGTTAACACCAAAGCGCCTTAAAATGGTCCATAACACCTTATTCTGGTCAGGTCAGGTCAGGAAGAACTGCTTTAGAACATCTAAATGCACATCATTTTGAACAAAATCGTAATTTTTTAGATGTTTTTTTTTAAAATAAGCATTAAATAAAGCCAAAGCGCCTTAAAATGATCCATAATATATTATTCTGGTCAGGTCAGGTCAGGACAGGAAGAAGAACTACTTTAGAACATCTAAATACACATCATTTTGACAAAATCGTCAATTTTTACAAGTTTTCTTTTAAAATAAGCATAAGATAAAGCCAGAGCGCCTTAAAATGATCCATAACACCTTATTCTGGTCAGGCCAGGTCAGGTCAGGTTAGGTCAACACCTTATTCTGGTCAAAATCATTGATGTACGTATTAATTTCGTAGAAATAAGTTGATCTTCAACCAATTCCTTTTGTAAAAAAAAAGAGCCAACTCGCTTTGGAAAGGTTCAATTCGCAAAATTTTGACCGAAAATCACAACCACCTTATAGGTACTAGTTTCCTTGAAATCAAAAAGTGTTTTCGATTATTTTTTTGTATTTGCTTTTAATTAAAAAAGCTTAAAATTTGTGGCGAAATCGAACTTATCATTAGTGAAAAAATGACAAAATAAATAACCAATCACGTCCAAATTAATAATAATGAAGTGGAGCGAATTTTTGGATTTTTTTTTAATTTCGCTCGATTATCGGTATCGGCTATCAGTCCTATCACTTGTATCTATTTACAAAGATATTTTCTGTCAAAAAATTACTTCCAAATTTTCCAGGTTCGACTTGTTGCTTATTACGGTTTTTGAATTTTTTAGCAATGTTTTTTTTCCTTTATTTAAACTTTTATTACATTGTACTCTTCTCGCATTTATGAAGACAAATGTACATTTTTTTTGCTAAAAGTCTAAAAACCTTTTTTTTTCCTGTTTTAAACATTGAAATATATTTTGGGTTTGTCTTTGAAGCTTTTTGATTTGCTTTCGTTTTTCTTTTGAATTCATTTCTTTTAGTAAAATTTCTGATTATATTCAAAATCAAGTAGACTTATAAAAATCAAATAAACCATCAGAAAACAACGTAAAGAACCGCTGCTCAGCCATAACCGTTAATTAGGTTCATGTTACTAATTAATCATTAAAAAATAATTATACTCTCACACCCATACTGAAATTTTTAACTTTTATTAGGCCTATGACTGTAATTAAGTTGGCAACATTAGTAGACGCATAAAAAGTCAAATCGGAAAATAAACACTAGACAGGAAATATTTATAATAAAAATAAATGGAATTCAAAAAATTAGTTGCAAATTGGTTGCCTTATTTTTCAAACTCTTGGCACCAAACTTTGTTCTAGTTAGTGTTTGCTTCTTTTTGCTTTATTTATGCTATTGAAATTTATTATTTACTTAATTAATGATGGTTAACGTAATCATTTTAATTACACTTCGATTTCACAATTGTAGACAATGTCGCTTTCATTGCCTGAACCTATGCCCTGATTTTAAATAGGTGTTTCTGCTTTGCATATTCCATTAAGAGGGACTTTTAAAGCCCTAAGCTGTAACAGCTATCTAAACTGACACTTCCTCCATTAGAAGAACAGCTTTTACTCAATTTTTCCTTGTCATAAATGCAACATTTCTTTAAATTGGAATCTAAAGTCATCTCAGTTAATTAAATTTTTTTCACCCTTCCATATCTACTCCAGTTGTGCAAATTGATCGAGAAAGTCTCTTTAAATGGTTCCGCCATCACATAATAATAGCTATGCTAAATGTTATTTATTGAGCATACAATCCACGAATTTTACGTAACGTAATATCGAAAGTAAACTTACTGTTTTTGAAAAAAAAAAAAAAAATTCACAATAACTCACCTATAATCGTGTGCACTCTAACCGACAGCTGTGTCCTTAAAACGATCGAATTCTTCTTACTGCAACAGAAAATGGGAATTAGTCTCAAATCAGGAAGAATCGTGTGTCAACCGCCACGACCAAACGAAATCGATTGGACACGAATCCGGACGGCCAGGTGGCACTTAATTAAAGCCGTACTGGGCTTTGAGATTGCGGTTTTCCGCTCGGTACCATATTCATACCAGACAACGGTACCATCTAATCACCATTCCTGGACCACAATTTTTTATATATACCGGGTGGTCATTTTTTTTATACATACAGGGTGGGGGCATTTATTTGGTTTCGGCCCTAGTGACTTTACTATCAAGGGTACGAATTTAATTTTTTACAGAATGACACAGCTGGCCAATCTGCATGGCCTGGCATAATTTTTGTTTTTTTGGAGGGGCCCTTGATCCAGGTCCGTACTCAAAAAAATTTTGTTTTCAAATGGTAATCGGAATTTTTTGTGGTTGCATTCGTGTTGTTAAAACCTGCAAGACCGTGTTTTGTTTTTCGTTTTTGGACGCGGCGTTGTCACGTTATGCCTTTTTTTCGCTGTATGTTCCAACTTTCGCCGCGCAAATGTGTCACACATGCAGTTGTGGGTGTTGTGAAGACCCAGAATCCGCGGTAGCTGGGTGAAACAAGGGAAACGTTGCTCTGGGTCATGGACAATGTCGGAATTTGCTCTAATTGAGCCTAATGATAAATCGTGCCGGCGCATAATGGCTATAATTAGGCAACTTTCTTGACGGATGGAGGGCGGGGCGCAAAAGTAAACAATTTTTTGCACCGAGATGGAAAAAACGGTAAATTTAAACAATCGAGCAGAAAAAAGCAAAGCGAGAATTATTACGGTGATTTCACGCGATTTTTTTCAATCTTCGGGAAATGTGAAAATTTATTACACGCTTGAGTAAAATCGCAGTGTGTAATTAAGGCTTGATTGTCGTGTCGCGCGCATTATGATATTAATAGTAATTTGTTCTTTTGTTAACATAATTAACACTTTTACGCTTAATGGTGGGAAAGAATTTGAACCATTTGGAGATTAAGTATGGATGTGTGCCGAATTTCCTTTAAAATAAGAAATAGAGGAATTGAACGGTTCTGACTGTGTGAATCAGGTCTTTGGGTGGTTTTACGCATGGCTGTGCGTAATTTGCACTTAATTTAGTGTTATATCACTTATTTTAAGCAAAAATTGACAACTGAGCCAAGGAAGAAAGTGAAAATAATAAACAGGAATCTAAATAAACTTGAAAAAAGAAGTGTTGCGCTAAAGAAATATTTCGGTAGGAATAATATTCGTATTCTACAATATACAAAAATTATGAGTTATTTGTTTACGAAATTTGGGAGATTAAAAACTAACATACATAAAATAAAGAGGTGGAATATTTGTTAAAAAAATATTAAGAAAAAACGTTGTTTAAGCATCGTTTTAAGTTTATTATTAAATACTTGCTAATTTATTAGTAAAATTGTCAGTCTGATTAAAAATGTTGGGGAAAAAACATTAGAATAATGGATAAAAATCAACATATGTTAACCCTTTTTCGCTGTTGTTATTTTTTGTAATGGTAGCTATATTTGAAAGCAAAAATTGTAACATTTAATAAAAAATCTATTTTATGACAGCATATGGTAAACGTTTTGATTTTCTCTTCGTCGACGAGCCACTCGGCAATAAATATCGGTTTTTTAAACAATTAGGTGTGAAATTCTGTACGTAAATAATGTCAACATCAAAAGTAAAAATTATAATTACAATAAAAACGAAAGATTTTTTTGTATAGATAATGAAATAGCTGTCCGGAAACTGTGATGTGAATTGGCTGAGATTTATTAGTTTCCTGATGATGTTAATTTTGTTGACAAGACGTGTGACAAGTGTGACGGCATAATTTATAGCAAATAGTTGGGAACTAATAAAAAGACACTTTTAGAAAAAATTAAAATGGGCTTCACCAGAGCCGAATCTAGCAATTTTATCTCATACAGAAGGGTAGATTGAGACCCCTTTAAAAACTACTGTGTTTATTAATTTCAGAAAGTTCAAGGGTTTCTAGTCAAGGAGTGGTTGCATTTTTTAAGTTGGACTATTTTTCCATTTCATTAGAAATTTCAACCATTTTGCCTAATTTACATTTTTCTAGAATCCTTGCGTATTTCTTACTTAAATATTAACTCTTTTTAACCGATTAAAAAAAATTAAACCGATTTTTTTGTATTTCGTATTTTTTGTATTTTGTACTTCAATTTGATAAAAAATTTAGTGAGTTTTCACTGAAAAACCCTCTAAATCTGTCGGAATATAAAGCAATAATTATTATTTATTAAAATTTTGCGCCCTAAATTCATCAAAGCATATAACTGTGAATAAAAACATGCAATTTTCTGTCTTTTTTTTGCAAAATATTTCTAATTTAGTGAGAATATCTGTGGAAAACGCTCCCAACGTTTTTCTATTTTTTAAGTTAAATTCTTAAACATTATGTATTATTATTTTTTTTACAAAATTTTGTCAAAAATAAACCGAAAATTCGTTGATCTGTAATTTTTTGTCAGTTCCCTGACAATTGTCTAATTTACATTTTTTTTAAATTATCCCTTTTTTCGAAGGTTTGAGCTAAAAACTCAAAAAAATCACAAAATTAATTCTAATTTTACAAATTTCCCTTGTTATGGGCGTTTTTTTCCGAAACAACATTGTGGAAAAAGTTGCATTTTTTTAAACTGAACTTTTCCATTTTCTACTAAAATTAGTAGAATCAAAAAACGCTCTAGAAGTAAGCAATTTTCATTTCCTTTTGAAAAAATTTTGGCAAAATTTTCGATTTTAGTGTAGAGATCGTCAAAAAACGCTTTAAATTTATCACAGCAAATAATTTTCAATAAAAATAGTAACTTTTGCAGAATATTTCTAATTAGATAATTCGAATTGGAATTAGAAAATTCACAGAAAATAATACATATATTGTCAGATATCCAATTTAACTGTTTTCTACTTTTTAGGTAAAACTTTTCAAAGTTATTATTTTTTTCTAATTTTTTTTCGAGTTTGTATGTTTAAACCGAATTGTAGGAGAAATAGGTTTTTCAAAAATAATTTCTTACCGAGAAATGGAGAAGTTCTGGTAAAGTTATTTTAGAGTTTTTCTTCCGAATAAATTGAAGGTAACTCAGAATACCAAAAAATTACAAACTTTTCAGTGTTTTCGATTTTTTTCTCGAGTTTTTTTCAAGTACGTTTATACTGAATTGTAATAGAAATAAATTTTTTCAAGAATAATTTCTTACCGAGAAATGGAGAAGTTCTGGTAAAATAATTCAAAAGATTTTCTTCCAAGACAACTCAGAATGTCAAAAAAAATTAAAACTTTTCAGTGTTTTTCGATTTTTTTTTCGAGTTTGTTTCAAGTACGTTTATACTGAATTGTAATAGAAATAGATTTTTTCAAGAATAATTTCTTACCGAGAAATAGAGAAGTTCTGGTAAAATAATTCAAAAGATTTTCTTCCAAGACAACTCAGAATGTCAAAAAAAAATTAAAACTTTTCAGTGTTTCTATTTTTTTCGAGTTTTTTTTAAACTGAATTGTAAGAGAAATAAGTTGTTCAAAAATATTTTTTTACCGAGAAATTCTGCTAAATTTTGGCAAAATTTTCGATTTTAGTGCAGTAATCATCAAAAAATCAGTGATTTTTCAATAGAAGTGTTCAACTTTATGTGTCTTTTGCAAAATATTTCTAATTTAGGGAGATTCTCTCGGAAAAACGCTTCCAAACCACAGAAAATAATACATTTTGGAAAATTTCGTCAAAAATTAGCCAAAAAATTTTGAAATGACATTATTTTTACCTGTTAATTATATCTTTCGGACAGACACTTAGTTATTAAAAAACTCTTAACGAAAATTACCCAAAAAACTGTCAAACCGTGTCAAAAAACTGATAGTTCTGAATAATACTTTTGAGAAGTTTTGTCAAAGATATAACGAAGCCACAAATTTTTGTCTATTCAAGTGCTGTTGCAAAAAGAATAGTATTAATGATATTAATGATCCGTCTTTAAAACTTGACTTTAGGTTTCGACAAAAAAGTCAACTAATCTCAACAGCAGGCCATTAACCTGCTGTCATCGCCTTTTTATCTACCTCTGTTGAATAATTCATTTAAAAATTAAAACACCTTCTAATCCATCCATATCCGAGTTACAACTCTCACAATTAAGTCATAAAGCCATCAAATCCAAACCCGCTCTCTCTGCGAATTCGAGCCCTCGTGGGCGTCTCTCGCAACCATCGAAAGCGAAACCATACACCCATGCAGGTGTCCCACAGCATTACCTGCAAAAATAGCAAACCGGGCCCAGAGTGCAATTCTCGGTGAGAGCCAGCAAAAGGTCGGACTCCCGGTGCGCGATACTGCGACATGTGGGCACGTCGTCCACGTCCAGGAAGTCGTCCACGTGGTCGTCTTCGCTGGTCGACGCCTCCGTCGATTCCAGCGAATTGGCGCGTTTGTCGTCGTCGTCGTGGTCCACATAGTGGAGCCAGAAGAGCGACGAACGCGTCTCCAGAGAGTTGAGCCATTGGGTGAGGAGGCCCTCTGAACGCGCTTTGAGCTCCATTTACGCGAGTGCAAAACTACGAGGCGATTAAAGGGGGGTCAAGTGGAGGGCTAGAGTGGCTCTTGGTCAATTGATTTGGTTGGTGTGGCGGAAAAATTACTCATTTCTCAGTGTTTCAATTTTTTTCGAGGTGTTTTAAGGGGGTCTTAACTGAATACGTTTTTCAAAAAAAATTTTTTTTCAAGTTATTGTCTTCCAATTCAATTCCAAGATAAAATAACTCAAAATGACTGACTTTTCGTGAGCTTATTTTAGCTAAATTGTAAGAGAAATAAGTTTCTCAAAAATAATTTCCTATCTAGAAATAGAGAAATTTTAGTCAAATTATCTTAGATATTTTCTTTAGATTAAATTTGAGACAACTCAAAATGGCAAAAAATTACTAACTTTTTAGTGTATTCTATTTTTTTTCAAGATTAATTTAATTGTGTTTAAACTGAATTATCAGAAAATAGGATTTCAAAAGTAGTTTGTTACTGAGAGGTGCAGAAATTCTGGTAAAATTATTTTAAAAATTCTCTTTTTGTTTTACATTTTTTTGAGTTTAATTTAACTGTTTTTAAACTGAATTGCGATAGTAATAGGCTTTCAAACACCGAGAGGTGGACAAATTCTGGTAAGATTTTCTTAAGATTAAATCTCAACTCAAAATGACAAAAAAATTACAGATTTTTTAGTGTTTTCTATATTTTTTAAGTTCAGTTTAATTGTTTTCAAACTAAATTGGCCGAGAAATAGGTTTTCCGAGAGGTGACATTATATTATGTTAAAGATTTCCTTCAAATTAAATTTAAGATATCTCAAAATGGCGAAAAAAATATTGAGTTTTCAGTGTTTCCAATTTTTTTTCGAGTTAAATTTAACTGTGTCTAAACCGAATTGTCACAAAAACAGGTTATCAAAAATAATTTGTTACCGAGGTGAGGAAATTCTGGTTAATTATTTTAGAAATTTTCTTCAGTTTAAAATAAAGACAACTCAAAATGGCAAAAACTTCACTGACTTTTGTAAACTGAATTTTCGGAAAAATAGGTTTTCAAACATAATTTGTTACCGACAATTAGAGAAATTCTTCAAATTAAATGAAAGATAACTCAAAATGGCAAAAAAATTACTGACTTTTCCGCGTTTTCCATTTTTTTCGAGTTAAATTTAACTGTGTCTTAACTAAATTTTCAGAAAACTAGGTTTTCAAAAATAATTTGTTACTACCGAGAAGTGGAGAAATTTTGGTAAAATTATTTTAGAGATTTTCTTCAGATTAAATGTAAGACAGCTCAAAATAACAAATGAACTACTCACTTTTCCGTGTTTTCCATTTTTTTTTGAGTTAAATTTAACTGTGTCTAAACTGAATTTTCAGAAAAATAGGTTTTCAAATATAATTTGTTACCGAGAATTGGAGAAATACTGGTAAAATTATTTTAGAAATTTTCTTCAGATTAAATATAAGATGACTCAAAATAACAAAAAAATTACTGACTTTTCCGTATTTTCCATTTTTTTCGAGTTAAATTTAACTGTGTCTAAACTAAATTTTCAGAAAAATAGGTTTTCAAAAATAATTTGTTACCGAGAATTGGAGAAATTCTGATAAAATTATTTTAGAGATTTTCTTCAGATTAAATCAAAGACAACTCAAAATAGCAAAAAAATTACTGACTTTTCCGTGTTTTCCAATTTTTTTTCGAGTTAAATTTAACTGTGTCCAAACTAAATTTTCAGAAAAATAAGTTTTCAAAAATAATTTGTTACCGAGAATTGGAGAAATTCTGGTAAAATTATTTTAGAAATTTTCTTCAGATTAAATATAAGACAACTCAAGATGACAAAAAAATGTTATCTTTTCAGTGTTTTTTAAGTGTAAACTTCTCTAAACTTAACTGTGTCTAAACTAAATTTTCAGAAAAATTGGTTTTCAATAATAATTTGTTACCGAGAATTGGAGAAATTCTGGTAAAATTATTTTAGAATTTTCATCAGATTAAATGAAAGACAACTCAAAATGGCAAAAAAATTACTGAATTTCCCGCGTTTTCCATTTTTTTTTCAAGTTAAATTTAACTGTGTCTAAACTAAATTTTTAGAAAAATAGGTTTTCAAAAATAATTTGTTACCGAGAATTGGAGAAATTCTAGTAAAATTATTTTAGAAATTTTCTTCAGATTAAATATAGGATGACTCAAAATAACAAAAAAATTACTGACTTTTCCGTGTTTTCCATTTTTTTTCAATTAAATTTAACTGTGTCTTAACTGAATTTTCAGAAAAATGGGTTTTCAAAAATAATTTGTTACCGAGAATTGGAGAAATTCTGGTAAAATTATTTTGGAGATTTTCTTCATATTAAATGCAAGACAACTCAAAATAGCAAAAAAATTACTGACTTTTCCGTGTTTTCCATTTATTTTCGAGTTAAATTTAACTGTGACTAAACTAAATTTTCAGAAAAATAGGTTTTCAAAAATAATTTGTTACCGAGAATTGGAGAAATTCTAGTAAAATTATTTTAGAAATTTTCTTCAGATTAAATATAAGATGACTCAAAATAACAAAAAAATTACTGACTTTTCCGTGTTTTCCATTTTTTTTTCAATTAAATTTAACTGTGTCTTAACTGAATTTTCAGAAAAATGGGTTTTCAAAAATAATTTGTTACCGAGAATTGGAGAAATTCTGGTAAAATTATTTTGGAGATCTTCTTCATATTAAATGCAAGACAACTCAAAATAGCAAAAAAATTACTGACTTTTCCGTATTTTCCATTTTTTTCGAGTTAAGTTTAACTGTGTCTAAACTGAATTTTCAGAAAAATAGGTTTTAAAAACTAATTTGTTACCGAGAATTGGACAAATTCTGGTGAAATTATTTTAGAAATTTTCTTCAGATTAAATGAAAGACAACTCAAAATGGCAAAAACATTATTGACTTTTCCATGTTTTCCATTTTTTCGAGTCAAAAATAATTTATTACCGAGAATTGTATAAATTCGGGTAGAATTATTTTAGAGATTTTCTTCAGATTAATTGTATTAAAATGGCGAAAAAATTGCTAAATTCTCAGTGTAAACTTCTCTAAACTTAACTGTGTCTAAACCGAGTTGTCAGAGAAATAAGTTTTCAAAAATTATTTGCTTCCAAGAGGTGGAGAAATTCTGGTAAAATTTCTTGAGAGATTTTTATCAGATTTTAATTTTACTGTCTTTTTAATGTTTTTTATTTTTTTTTTTCGAATTTATTTTACTGTGTCTAAACTGAATTTTCAGAAAAATAGGATTTCAAAAATAATTTGTTGGCGAGAATTGGAGAATTCTGGTAAAACTATTGTGAGGATTTTCTTCAGACTAAATAAAAGACAACTCAAAATGGCAAAAAAATACTGAGTTTTCCGTGTTTTCCATTTTTTTTCAAGTTAAATTTAGCTGTGTCTAAACTGAATTTTCAGAAAAATAGATTTGTAAAAATAATTTCTTACAGAGAAATCAAGAAAATCTGGTAAAATTATTTTAGAGATTTTTTTCTTATTAAATGAAAGACAACTCAAAATGGCAAAAACATTACTGACTTTTCCGTGTTTTCCATATTTTTCGAGTTAAATTTAACTGTGTCTCAACTGAATTTTCAGAGAAATAGGTTTTCAAAAATAATTTGTTACCGAGAATTGGAGATTTTCTGGTAAAATTATTTTAGATTTTCTTCAGATTAAATGTAAGACAACTCAAAACTGTGTCTAAAATTAATTGTCAGAGAAATAAGTTTAAAAAAATAGATTGTTACCGAGATTTTTAGAAAAATTGCTGACTTTTTGGTGTTTTTTAAATGTAAACTTCTCTAAATTTAAGAATCAAATTTTAACTGTAATATAAAAAAATTACATCAGGAAATTATTTAATCATCATCATGTTACTTTTGTTTAAATTTGGAATAATTTTTTTGTTCGTGGAATTACTTGTAATTATTTAGAGCAACATTAAAATACTTTTGTGTTTTTTTTTGTTTATTGTTCCCACGGGACGGTTCAGACAAAGCTCTGCGACTAAAGCATAACAATAGCGGGTTTTGGGTCAGCTTAGCTCGGAAAGGTCGCCGTTTCAATTACGAAGTGTGCCACATCGTGCGTCCAAATTATTCTCCACCGTAATGAAGTAATCGAATTTTGAATCGCTAATCGATTATTTCCACGTGACAGAGGAACATTGTTTAACTGGTACGGCCTTGCGGGTAATTAGAGCGGCTAAAAGCCCATTTTTATTAAAGAATTTGCCAGTTAATGCCATTTAATTGAAAAGATTGTGTGTTATGTGAATGGGCACACATTCTTTTGTCGAGAAATATGGGAACGGGGAAAAAGAACGATCTGCTATGACCTGGCGGTTTTAACAAAAAGTTTCATTACGAGATGAAATTAATTGAGTTTGGATTTTTGCGAACATTTACCGTAATATGAGGGAGTCTTACGATACGTGACCGACTTTGCTTTTATTAATTACTGACGGTAATGAGGCTATAAATTACCCACGATTACGCATAACTGGCAATACTATGCTAAAACGTTTTCAGGTAACATAAGGAAATAAGTGTTAGTACTGACGAGTAAAATTTAAAAAAGTAAATTAATAAAAAGTAACAGTTGGAAAGTGCTCATAGAAAAATTAGATTAAGTAGACCTGCAATTTCTTAATTTCCGTATAAGGATTTGAAAATTAAATTGATAAGGAAGTGTATTTTTTCCATTTAACAATTAAAAATGTTTGTTTTAAATTCTCTCATCAGCCAATTATCAACAGGAAATTAATACCAGAAGCCTTAACTTCGATAACGTTACCTCGTTCATTTAGATCAGATCTTTGATCAATTTTTTGTATTATCGCAAATCTAAATTGGATTTTTAGCTGTGGACAAAATTGCTAATTTTCTGGCGTGGCAAGCAAATGTTGTTTTAATTAACTACCAAGAGACAAGTATTAAGCACAACTCCTCACATTATTTATCACTGCTAATCACGGTTTAGCTAATGTGTAAAAATTTCAGACATGTTAACAAGAAATATTTAATTTAAATAATAAAATTGCAAACGTAGACACTTTATACAGTATTTATTGATTGTGTGGCTTGTAGAACTTACAGTACATTACCTTACTACAGTACAACTTCAATTGTCCAGATATTCATGTAGTCATTCTTCAAGTTTGAACTTTTTTTCTTTAAACTAAAACCTTCTTTACACTTCTCAGAGTTTTATAGTTAAATCTAAACTTCAGGTTAAAGTTAAAAAAACATCGAATAGAATAGAATAGAAGTATTTCTAACTTCGAAATAACCTGACTCTTAAGTTAACTTAAACTTTTTTCTTTCAACTAAAACCTTCTTTACCCTTCTCAAGAATTTATAGTTAAATCCAAACTTCAGGTTAAAGTTAAAAAAACATCGAATAGATAGAAGTATTTCTAACTTCGAAATAACCTGACTCTTAAGTTAACTTAATTTTTTTATAATTCAGACCAAAGGTAGTAGTTGAAAGAGCTGTCATTATTTAACTACAAGTTAACGTTAAGTTTATGTTAACTCAGTAATTTGGCTCTAAATAACTAAATATTAAAATAACGGGCCTTGGTTTTTATATATATTTTTTAAAATGCGTGTTTTTGTCAAAAAAAAATCAAAAACCAAGCAAAATCAACCAGTACCGAATTAGTTTCCATGCAAAAATGCAACTAAAATATAGAATACAAGTTAAATAAAAATGAATAAACTCTCTGGAGACTCTCTCTGAATTGCAATTCTTTTACAATTTGCCTAAAGTTTTTGAGCTTACTTGAGCTAACCAAAATTTTAACTGTTATAATATGGTTTTAAAAAAATAATAAAGCCTTAATAAAGTACAAGTTAAATAAAAATGCATAAACTCAAAATTACAACTCTATTACGATTTACGTAATACTTTAGAGCTTACTTAAAGTAACCAAAATTTTAACTGTTACAATATGGTTTTAAAAGATTAATTCTCCAATATTTAAAGATAAATACTGAGTTTTCAACCCGCTGGGGCAGTCTTTATAAAGTACAAGATAAAAAAAATGGATGAACTCTCTGAAAAGTTTCTCTGAATTATTCTTTTACAATTTGCATAAAAATTTAGAGTTTACTTAAGCTAACCAAAATCTTAACTGTTATAATATGGTTTTAAAAGGTTAATTTTTCAACATTTAAAGGTAAATAATGGGCTTTTCACCTCGTTAGGACAGCCTTTATAGAATACAAGTTAAATAAAAATGTTTAAAATCTCTGAATTACAATTCTTTTACAATTTGCATAATTATTTCTTAAGTCAATCTAAGGCAAACGAGGGTTAAAAAAAATTTTGTTTTGTGAAAAAAGCTGGTTAACTTCACATTTCTTACTTTTGTATCACAAGACACTAAAACTTGAATTGTAATTTTTTTAATTATATAGAAATTATAAAAATGTAATGAAAATTCTACACGCTGTACTAAACCATTTAAGCTACTCTTTCGAATAAAAAATCTTTTATTCAAAACTGTTTATCGTAATAGTTTGTGCCCAGTACTGCAGTGCTGGGTTGAAATCCAGGTTAAACTGAGGTTAAATCTTAACCACAATTTTAACCCTGAGTGCTCTCACAGCTGAGGAATGGTTTAGTAAAAATTAGATTGAATTCTCAATATTTTACAAATCCACCAAAAGAAAATGATTGCAAAACATGAATGTAATACAGTAGAACTTCGAAAACTCGAATAGTTACAGTTATCGAAAATTTGTGTTAGCATGAATAACTGAAAAAAACAACTTAGGTAAGTCAATAAAATAAGTTTCAATAAGAATATTGCAAATTTTTCAACAAAAAATGTAAATGGCTGCAAAAATATTTTTTTATTATTTTTTTGGTCATTCTAAGAGAAACGATCTTTAAATGATGTTTTGTTATAAAAGTTATGAAAAAATTCTAGTTATCGAAAGTTCGACTTATCAAAACGCGTCTGTATTATCACAAAGGAGTTAACCGCCTTTTTTCTGGTTAACTGATATATATATCAGGGTAAACCCCTTACAATTCATCGGTTAAATTGATTAACACTGTATTAAAACCAACAATCAAACAAATCTTAACGAAGAATAATTTGTCTAACACGAGAATTTTTTGTTATTTAATAGAGATTACCAAAAAAACTCATTTGAACTAATCAAAATCTTAAATGTTAGAATATGGTTTTTTGAAAGATAAGTTTTTCAACATTTAAAGGTAAATAATGGGCTCTTTCAACTCGCTAGGACAACCTTTAGAAAATACAAGTTAAAAAAAATGCTTAAACTCTCTGAATTACAATTTTTTTACAGTTTGCATTACGTTTTAGAGCTTACTTGAACTAACCAAAATTTTAACTGTTAAAATATGGATTTAAAAAATTAATTTTTCAACATTTGAAGGTAAATAATGGGCTTTATCAATTCGCTAGGACAGCCTTTATAAAATATAAGTTAAATAAAAATGAGTAAACTCTCTGAACCTTTTCTCTGAATTACATTTTTTTACAATTCATAAGAGTTTTAAAAGATTATTTTTTACATTTTTCAATTCGCTGGGACACTGTGTTATCCACGTTTCTGAATTTTGAAGAATTGAATAAATTGAGTATATTTTCCAGTGTAATTTTTGAGTTTTTGGCTTTTTCTCCAACAAGATAAGATCTTTGGGCGTAAAATTCGTCCAGTAATGTTTCAAGTGTTCTGATTAAAGCAGGTAGCGGTACAGCAGGGACCAAAAAAATGTGGTCTCTTCCTCCCTGTGTCCGAAAATCCCATCGCGACACCTGTTCGGAGCGGATCGGGGCCAGCAGGCATAGGTAACCCAGTGACCGGAGTTTGTTCTCTGCGAGAAGCGAGATATTTATGCAATTATGTGCCCAGCCCCATTCAAGTCGATCTTCGACGATGATCGGGTCAAATGCTAAAACGGCGGTGGAGGCAGCGCGCCGTCACGACTATTAGATTATTATTATGTCCTGAGTATGCACAGCACCGCAGGAAATTCCACCATTTGCTGATTATTATTATGTTATTATTGCTCAATATCTCACGTGGGCAATGCCTTCGATCGGATATACGTTCATCAAAGTGTGAGTCATTTAGTGAATTTGTTTTATTAATGAGAGACCAAAAGAGGACGAGTTTAAAAGGTAAGGAAGGAGCGAACAAGAGATTTTTACGGATTTTGACTATTTATGGAGGAATTTACGATAGACGAAATGTGAGAGGGACAAATTTTACGAATGCTTATGTTAATTAAACACGCAGGATTTTCATAATTTTGATTATTTTAATGCATGTATCTGGCAACCGGAAAATAGATGGTTCATGGATAATATAATATTTTAAAGAAGATGAAAGATGGTATTCAAATTTTTTTATTTCTTTTTTCAATAGATCAAAATGTTAACTTAAGACAGCCATTGATTAAAAACTGTACACACAAATATTTTTTAACAAAAATAATAATTAATAAGAATTAAACACTAAACAAAAAAAGGAAAATTGTTTAAATAAAAATGTTTTTTTGAATGTCCCACTTTGGGTATTTTTTAAAAAGAGCCAAAATTCATTCCTTCATTTTCTGTGAAAGACTATTGTTTCAACTCAAGTAAGTAACTTGCTATTCATGAAATAACGTAAGAATAAATAATAACAAAAAGAAATATTTGTTAAGAAAGTTATCTAAAAGTAAAAAAAATGCAATGGAAGGTGACTTCAATTAAGCGGACGGTTTAAAAAGAATAACTGTGTGTCTATGAGTCAAAAAAAACAAAATTCTACGACTGGCAGATTTTTTTAGTGACTCGGGATTTAATTTTTGGTGTATGTTTTATTTTACAATAAATTACAATTTTCTACGTTTAATAAAACGATTTTTTCAACATGCTATATTATTACATTAAACCAAAAATCTATTTAAAACAGTTAATCACAATAATTTACAGTAATGCAGTGCTCGGTTAAAATCCAGGTTAAACCGAGGTTAAATCTTAACCACAATTTTAACCCTGAGTGCGCTCAGTACTAAGAAATGGTATAGAAATTAGGTTGAATTCTCAATTTTTTACAAAACCAAAAAACAAAATAGTCATACAGTAGAATTTCGAAAACTCGAGTTGTTACAGGATTATTGAAAATTTGTGTTATCACAAATAAGTGAAAAAACAACGTAAGATTTGAATGCAAATGGTAAGTTAATAGAATATGCTTTGATAAGGAATATACGATAATTAATTAATTGATTAATTAATACAAAAAGTAATTTGACATTACATAGTAAGTTTGCTGCAAAAATATTTTTTTATCATTTCTTTTCTCACAATTCTTACTTTTGTATCAAAACTTGAATTGCAATTTTTTCAATTATATGAAAATTAAAAAAATGCATTGAAAGATGACTTCACTTAAGCGGACAGTTTCAAAAAAATTACTGTGAACCTATGAGTAAAAAAAAACAAAATTCTACGACTGGAACGGTTTTTTTTAATAACTCGATACTCAATTTTTGGTATATATTTTGTTTTATATTAAATAACAATTTTCAGCATTTAATAAAACAATTTTTAACATGTAATTTTCAAGCATTTAAAGAACTCTTTCAAATAAAAAAAATCTATTTAAAACTGTTAATCATAATAATTAATGCCCAGAATGCAGTACTGGGTTAAAATCCAGGTTAAACCGAGGTTAAATCGTAACCACAATTTTCACCCTGAGTGCTCTCACTGCTGGGAAATGGTTTAGTAGAAATTAGGTTGAATCCTCAACTTTTTACAAATCCACCAAAAGAAAATAGTTCCAGAACATAAATGTAATACAGTAGAATTTCAAAAACTCAAATAGTTACGAAAATTTGTGTTAGCATGAATAACTGAAAAAAAAAACAATTTACTAAGTTAACAAAATAAGGCTATTATTGCAAATTTTTCAACACAAAAAGTAATTGGCTGCAAAAATATTTTTTATTATTTTTTAGGTCATTCTAAGATAAACGATATTTAAATGTTGTTTTGTGAAAGAAGTTATAAAAAAATTCTAGACTTATGAAAAACTGTCTGTATTATCACAAAAAAAAAGTTTAGAAAAGTACATTGTGCATCAGTTAAACGAAAAAAAGCCGGTTAACCCCTCACAATTCTTCGGTCAAATTGATTAACACTGTATTGAAACCGGCAATCAAACAAATCTTAACAAAGAATAATTTATTGTCTATCATAAGATAATAATAATTTATCAATAAAAGTTGCTCAAAACGAACTTCTCTTTTAATTCTAATGAAAATTCCTAAAAAATTATATTAATATTTTGTTTCTTTTCGATTTTTATTTTTGCTTTTTAACTTAAATACGTATTCAGTTTAAGAAAAATAATCTTTAAAGTTTTATAATGTAAGAAGCGACATTATCACATTTAAGGAAATAATCCTTAATATTTTCAAAAATGAATTAAAAAAATTGACCATGAAAAAAATCAAAAAACATTTTTAATTTTTAATGTTTAAATTGTTCTTTTTCTTAAGTAGAACAGCATATTTGTGCACATTTTTTTTATTAAATTAATTCACCTAGCTTTTGCAATTTATATTTCCTAGTTATTAATAATTTTGTTATTCCGCAAAAAATTAGTGAACCAAAAAACTTCAAAAATATAGAGTTATATTAAAAAACCTACTTAACTAATAAATTAAACATGTGTTGTCACATAACAGTTCTCTCATTTGTCCTTAAACTCCAAAATCTTGATTTTCAGTTAATAACACAATAGAATTATGAAAGGTATGTCTATTTTTTTGAAACACAAAACGTATTGTATTTTCCACTCACGATAAAACCAAACGATTAGAATTTCCTTGCAAGGACCAAACCTGATTTTTTTCACAAAATTTCAGTCAATTAAAAACGAAATAATTCCATTAGCCGGTCGTTTCAGAAGTCGCTATTTCACTACAACATTCTTCTCCGATAACGTCAATTAAAAAATACTAGTTATTATATATTTGGTGTGCAAAAGACAAAAATGCCAAAACGCAAGTGAAAGCCCGATATTTAAATCAATTTAAAAACGCATTATGACATTTTACCACCACTTGTTAAAAAATTGAACAATGGAATAATAAATCGAATTGTCTTTACAGTTTCTTGACCCTTGAATTTTTCTAAATATTGTTGATCACTCAAACTCAGAGACGTGACACTCAATTAATCAATGAACTTAATGAAAGCCAGTCCCAATTTTCATAAATTAGGATTATCGCAAATTAACACCGGACCCATTTTCCGTCATTTAGATAATAAACCCGCTTTCGGGGACCACACACATGCCAAAATTAATCACAAGAGCCACTCGATTTTAAATGATTTGGAAACGAACCCTCGGATTTTTCGCAAAATATCCTCACATCACTTATCAAGCACAGCACTGGCACAGGTGCAGCGTCTACTCTGCAAGAAGTCTAACTGAACAGTAAGAGAGAGAATCGCTCCATTCAAGAATCGAGACACCTCCACTGCATCGATGACACAATTTGCGGACCCAGATTCGAATTTTCGAAAAATTGTATTTTTCGGGAGGTCAATTAGCTAAATGGGACGAGATGATCGCTGGCTTAGAGCGATGGGTAATGACCCGGAAAGGTCATCAATCATGGGTTAGAACACTTCCGTTTCTTATTATTATCATTATTGTTATGTTGGCATGCCCTTTGAGGGTTGAGGCGCGTTTGGAGATGGAGATGATAAGTGAAGATGTTTTACAACGGGTTTCAGGTTTGAGGTTGATAGTTCCTCGAGACAAACCGTTACTTGGAACAGACTTGACTACTCACTTAATTATTATTCAATCGGGTTTAATTATAAAATTCATGCGTGATATTGTGCCCTACTTGGGGGATTTTTCCTGGTTGGGTTTCGCAACTTTTAGCAGTTTGGTATTCGAGACCCTTCATCACAGATTTGTATGCGCGATATGCTTTCGCCAAAGATGTATTTATTCTACATATGTTTTAATGCTTGCTCAATACGTTATTAAAGCGTCTTCATTTGAAATTTGCTTATTTGCGTAAGGAGCATTCAAATTTGCTTAACGACTTAATTGATCTTAAAGCAAGATTGTGCAATTTGCCACAAAGAGAATATCTTTTAACTTAAAGAGACGAACGAAAAAAAAACTCTATTAAACCTTTAAAATTTTACAAGAATCTCAATCGTCAAAATCTTAAAATTACTTTCAGAACAGAACTAATAATTCAAGTTCATTTCTTCGTCCAAATACTTATTTCAATCTTGAAGCTCTTAAAAAATTTAGTTCCTGTTTTTTATGACCAAACAAAGATTCCATAGACTTAAAGTTATATTTTTACGAAATTCTTAATTTCCTTGGCTTTTCAAGTTTTTAACATTGTTTTGACCTTAACTGTGTTTTCATGTTTACTCCGGAAAAAAAATAAGAAAATTTCTTAGAACTAAATAAAAAAAAAAAATTTTCAGCAAGAAGGTTGCTAATATAAGAGGATTTTTGATCCTGTTTTGTAAAATCTGCAAACAAAGTCCAAAACTCGAAACGTTTTTCAGAAAATCTCAAAAAAGACTCAAATTTTTGGTTTTTAAAACATTCAAATTTTTAGAATGTAGACAATGAACAATAATGAAATACATATTTGTATTTCAGTTATCAGTTTGGTTTTCACGTTTTTTTCTTGAGAAATAATTATATAATCTTCAATTATTTTGAATTTATTTCGACAAAGAATCGTTTTTTTTTCAGGAGAAGGAAGTAGTAAGAAGCTTGTTCATAACTGAAACTCTTAAAGCTTAAAGATTTTAAATACTATTTTTGATAAAATCTGCAAGAAAAAAATTTACAAACTTGAAATAAAAAACTGAAGACAGGAGCTGTTACATTTTTACTGAATTTTTCAAATACAGTTTTTTGGTTTTTCAAAATTTTTAGTTTTCCAAAAACCGTAAACAATATAATTTTAGGAAACATTTCGGAGTTTTTGTTTTTAAACATGTAGAGTCGCTAAAAAGTATGGACGCAGTTAAATACTATAAAAACTATTCATCAAAACTTATGGAAATTTTATCGTTTCAAATTTCTATCTGTATTTGTTCTTAGGATACAAAACTTACTTGATTTTTTTTAAATGACAGGAAGGGTCAAATGTAATATTTTTACAAAGAGTTTTTTTTCTGAGTTCAGTCAAAACTTAAAAAAATCAAACTAATAAAACTTTGAAAAATGTAAATTTTTTTAGCCTTGTAAATGTTTTCATCTATCGTTAGCTCTTTGCCTTTGCCTTAAACATCGACCAAAGAATAAGTAAAAATTATTAATAATAACATATTAAACACAAAACATGATTTGTTTGCTACAAAAGATGTTCAAAATATTTCCACTGCCTTCTTGGCTTACTGTAACCATGAATTTTTTTTTTTGTTACATTTTTACTAAATTTTTCAAATACAGTTTTTTGGTTTTTCAAAATTTTTAGTTTTCCAAAAACCGTAAACAATATAATTTTAGGAAACATTTCGGAGTTTTTGTTTTTAAACATACAGAGTAGCTAAAAAGTATGGACGCAGTTAAATACTATAAAAACTATTCATCAAAACTTATTGAAATTTTATCGTTTCAAATTTCTATCTGTATTTGTTCTTAGGATACAAAACTTACTTGATTTTTTTTAAATGACAGGAAGGGTCAAATTTAATATTTTTCGAAGAGTTTTTTTTCTGAGTTCAATCAAAACTTAAAAAAATCAAACTAATAAAACTTTGAAAAATGTAAATTTTTTTAGCCTTGTAAATGTTTTCATCTATCGTTAGCTCTTTGTCTTTGCCTTAATCATCGACCAAAAAATAAGTAAAAATTACTAATAATAACAAATTAAACACAAAACATGATTTGTTTGCTACAAAAGATGTTCAAAATATTTCCACTGCCTTCTTGGCTTACTGTCGCCATGAATTTTTTTTTTTGTTACATTTTTACTGAATTTTTCAAATACAGTTTTTTGGTTTTTCAAAATTTTTAGTTTTCCAAAAACCGTAAACAATATAATGTTAGGAAACATTTCGGAGTTTTTGTTTTTAAACATACAGAGTCGCTAAAAAGTATCGACGCAGTTAAATACTATAAAAACTATTCATCAAAACTTATTGAAATTTTATCGTTTCAAATTTCTATCTGTATTTGTTCTTAGGATACAAAACTTACTTGATTTTTTTTAAATGACAGGAAGGGTCAAATTTAATATTTTTACAAAGAGTTTTTTTTCTGAGTTCAGTCAAAACTTAAAAAAATCAAACTAATAAAACTTTGAAAAATGTAAATTTTTTTAGCTTTGTAAATGTTTTCATCTATCGTTAACTCTTTGCCTTTGCCTTAAACATCGACCAAAGAATAAGTAAAAATTATTAATAATAACAAATTAAACACAAAACATGATTTGTTTGCTACAAAAGATGTTCAAAATATTTCCACTGCCTTCTTGGCTTTCTGTCGCCATGAATTTTTTTTTGTTTCATTTTTACTGAATTTTTCAAATACAGTTTTTTGGTTTTTCAAAATTTTTAGTTTTCCAAAAACCGTAAACAATATAATTTTAGGAAACATTTCGGAGTTTTTGTTTTTAAACATACAGAGTCGCTAAAAAGTATGGACGCAGTTAAATACTATAAAAACTATTCATCAAAACTTATTGAAATTTTATCGTTTCAAATTTCTATCTGTATTTGTGATTAGGATACAAAACTTACTTGATTTTTTTTTTAAATGACAGGAAGGGTCAAATTTAATATTTTTACGAAGAGTTTTTTTTCTGAGTTCAATCAAAACTTAAAAAAATCAAACTAATAAAACTTGGAAAAATGTAAATTTTTTTAGCCTTGTAAATGTTTTCATCTATCGTTAGCTCTTTGCCTTTGCCTTAAACATCGACCAAAATATAAGTAAAAATTATTAATAATAACAAATTAAACACAAAACATGATTTCTTTGCTACAAAAGATTTTCAAAATATTTCCACTGCCTTCTTGGCTTTCTGTCGCCATGAAATTTTTTTTCGATCAGTTTCACTTAAATGTACCATTGTTAACTAACTATCACAGCACACAAGTTTAATTTTTGGCTAATTTTCAAGTGACAGATCCCTAATAATAGTATTTTCAAAGCTAACTTAGTTTTACTTTTGCAGAAATCCAGGATAAAATTTATGATTTTTTTTTACCTATTAATAAAAATAAAGGTGGATATTATCCTAAAATACTAATTTCAGAAAAAGATAATGCTCTTTTAAAAATCATTAAAGTTGATCCTTCGTGTCATTCAAAAAAAAATCAAGTTAGCCTTGTATTTTCAAAATAAATGACGACAGTAAATTGAAAAGATCTCAGATGATAGAATTTAAACACTTTTAACTCTTTCCCAAATTTCAGTGTTCTGTTAAACCGTTTATTAAATTTAACAACTAAGTTTGTTTAAAAAAAAATTAATCTTTTTTGGAAAATTGCAAAAATCTGGTGAAGACGAAATTTGTGTTATTTTTACGGAGCTCAAACTTGATTTCCTCTAATTCATTTTGGAAAAAAACATTCCGTGATCAGAAAACTAACGTTCTGTTTTCAGCACAGTTTGTTGACAAATGATTCAATTATCAAAAGAAACCTGCAAAAACATTAAAACTTTTTGAGTTTTAACAAAATGACGATAATTTGTTTTGGTTAAAATTAAGAAAAAACTTTTGTGACTGCAAGTTATTTTAGCAATATTCAAGTGTACAGTTCTTGTTCCACATTTCGCTCGATTGTAATTTATTATTTTGAATATTTTCTCTGTTGAGCTATTCCAAATTTGTTCCAATTTTGAACGCACCATCGGCTCGTATTTGCATAAACAATATTTTCTATTCTCGTTTTCACTATTATGATAAACCTGACTCTAATGAGCCTAATTATCTTTTTTTCTACAATTTCCGCCCACAATTTCATATTCTAATAATGCTTTCTTGTCGTAGTTTCACTCATAATTGTCGAAAAATTTTCTAAATTTTATCTCTTCTCGCTTCTGCTTAATCACTATAAATCCCGCTAATTAAAAGCATGTAAGTGCCATTTGCGTAAAAATCCACCTCCACGTGCCTTATTGTGCATTCCTCCTGTTTTCCGGCGCGATGTTATCAAGGAGTCACGACCCGGAATGATTTGCCATAAAGCACCCGACTAATAAATTCTTATTTATTTAAATGGGTTAGAACGTGACGCCGCACCACTTAAGCCGACTAAATCAGACCATACTTTCCAGTAGTCGGACGCATTCTAATCGCCGATTTATTTATGCAAGAGGTGAACATTTGCATTAAAAGTGCAAGTTTCTATTCTATTCAGAACGAAACTGAAAAAATCGCGAAATCTGAAGCTCAAGGCTAATAAAACGACAATTATTAAAACAAACTAGCAACAGAGATGGTTTTCTTGGGATTTCGCTCGAGTAATTGAGCGGAAGTGTTAAAGTGATGCGCGAAAGTGGGTTTTTATCAAATCAGGCAGTTATCGAAATCCAGGAAGAGTCACTTTTGTGGGGAAAAAATTTTCACGATAAACACTTCCGCAATTTGAATTTTTCTGCTAAATTTTCATTTTTCGTATTCCGAAAAATTCACTTTCATTAACTTGGTGTTTTTGCCACAGTAATTATACTAGGATAATTATGTTTAATGAGGGACACAAAAACATTATTATGTATAATTCTATTAATTACGTTTGTTGAAGAAGGAATGATAAACTTGTTTGCAGAATGTTGTGAACACTGAATCAAACTCCTATTAAATATTCAAGAGTTTAGTCAGACAAGATGCAAACTGTCATAACTGTAGTTGTTTGATTGCGAGCATTATCTTGTTGAAAGATCACATTACTTAGTTGGCAGTAGCGATACCTTTATTGGATAATACAGTTTACTTTAATTACCATTTTAAGTTTAATATAAAATCGATGTACGTGTTTAATACGAACATCTGGGAACCGGAGTGCTCTAGAATTTTTCTGAACCTCTATTAGTTTATTAATAACCCAGTTTATGTAGTTTTCTTAAGATCAAAGTGAAAGAAATTTTATTCCAGATTGCACATTCATATCAGGCGTTAAATAAGAAAAAAATACTGAGTTAATTGGCGGTTTTTTAACATTTTTGTTAAAATTTTGTTTTTCGAAACGTTCCTAACGCCTTAAATTTTAAAGCTTTAAAAAACAGTTCAAAACAAAGAATTTTGCTAGAAACAAAAGTTTAATTAATTTTATTAAAAATAAATATAAAGTGTTTTCGAATGACTTGATTGGTAAAAACAGTAAAAACAAAGTTTTTTGGAAATTTTAAATCATAAAAAATCACAAAAATAGTAAAAAACATAAAGTTAGTTATGTTTCCGAAATGAATTAGAGAAAATCAAGTTTGAGTTCCGTAAAAATGACACAAATTTCGTCTTCACCACATTTTTGCAATTTCCCGAAAAAGCATTAAATTTTTTTTTAACAAACTAAGTGGTTAAGTTTAACAAACAATTTAACAGAGTACTTTGAAATTTGGGAAACAGTTAAAAGTGTTTAAATTCTATCATCTGAGATCTTTTTCAATTTACTATCGTCATTTATTTTGGAAATACAAGGCTAACTTGATTTTGTTGAATGGCACGAGGGATCAACTTTAGTAATTTTTTAAAGAGCATTTTTTTTCTGAAATTAGTATTGTAAGGTAATACTCACCTTTATTAATAGGGAAAAAAATTAAAATTAAAAAATTTATCTTGGATTTCTACAAAAGTAAAACTAAGTTAGCTTTGAAAATAGGAATCTGACACTTGAAAATTAGCCAAAAATTAAACTCGTGTGCGTTAATAGTTAGTTAACAATGGTACATTTAAGTGAAACTGATCGAAAAAAAATCCATGTTGGTTGGTCATGGCGACAGAAAGCCAAGAAGTCAGTGGAAATATTTTGAACATCTTTTGTAGCAATCAAATCATGTAATTTGTGTTTAATTTGTTTTTATTAAATTTTTTTTAAGTTTCGACTAAACTCAAAAAAAAACCTTTCGTAAAATTTTAAATCATAAAAAATCACAAAAATTGTATAAAACATAAAGTTAGTTCTTTGATAACGGAATGTTTTTTTCCGAAATGAATTAGAGAAAATCAAGTTTGAGCTCCGTAAAAATAACACAAATTTCGTCTTAACCACATTTTTGCAATTTCCCGAAAAAGCATTAAATTTTTTTTAATAAACTAAGTGGTTAAGTTTAATAAACAATTTAACAGAGCACTTTGAAATTTGGAAAACAGTTAAAAGTGTTTAAATTCTATCATCTGAGATCTTTTTCAATTTTCTATCGTCATTTAATTTGAAAATACAAGGCTAACTTGATTTTGTTGAATGGTACGAGGGATCAACTTTAGTAATTTTTTAAAGAGCATTTTTTTTCTAAAATTAGTATTGTAAGGTAATACCCACCTTTATTAATAGGCAAAAAAATTAAAATTAAAAAAATTTATCTTGGATTTCTACAAAAGTAAAACTAAGTTAGCTTTGAAAATAGGAATCTGACACTTGAAAATTAGCCAAAAATTAAACTCGTGTGCGTTAATAGTTAGTTAACAATGGTACATTTAAGTGAAACTGATCGAAAAAAAATCCATGTTGGTTGGTCATGGCGACAGAAAGCCAAGAAGTCAGTGGAAATATTTTGAACATCTTTTGTAGCAATCAAATCATGTAATTTGTGTTTAATTTGTTTTTATTAAATTTTTTTTAAGTTTCGACTAAACTCAAAAAAAAACCTTTCGTAAAATTTTAAATCATAAAAAATCACAAAAATTGTATAAAACATAAAGTTAGTTCTTTGATAACGGAATGTTTTTTTCCGAAATGAATTAGAGAAAATCAAGTTTGAGCTCCGTAAAAATAACACAAATTTCGTCTTAACCACATTTTTGCAATATCCCGAAAAAGCATTAATTTTTTTTTAAAACTAAGTGGTTAAGTATAATAAACAATTTAACAGAGCACTTTGAAAATTGGGAAACAGTCAAAAGTGTTTAAATTCTATCATCTGAGATCTTTTTCAATTTTCTATCGTCATTTATTTTGAAAATACAAGGCTAACTTGATTTTTTTGAATGGCACGAAGGATCAACATTAATAATTTTTTAAAGAGCATTTTTTTTTCTGAAATTAGTATTGTAAGGTAATACCCACCTTTATTAATAGGGAAAAAAATTAAAATTAAAAAATTTATCTTGGATTTCTACAAAAGTAAAACTAAGTTAGCTTTGAAAATAGGAATCTGACACTTGAAAATTAGCCAAAAATTAAACTCGTGTGCGTGCGAACATCTTTTGTAGCAAACAAATCATGTAATTTGTGTTTAATTTGTTTTTATTATTTTTTTTTAAGTTTCGACTGAACTCAAAAAAAAACTTTTCGTAAAATTTTGAATCTTAAAAATCACAAAAATTGTATAAAACATAACGTTAGTTCTTTGATAACGGAATGTTTTTTTCCAAAATGAATTAGAGAAAATCAAGTTTGAGCTCCGTAAAAATAACACAAATTTCGTCTTAACCACATTTTTGCAATTTCCCGAAAAAACATTAATTTTTTTTTTTAAACTAAGTGGTTAAGTATAATAAACAATTTAACAGAGCACTTTGAAATTTGGGAAACAGTTAAAAGTGTTTAAATTCTATCATCTGAGATCTTTTTCAATTTTCTATCGTCATTTATTTTGAAAATACAAGGCTAACTAGATTTTTTTGAATGGCACGAAGGATCAACTTTAATAATTTTTTAAAGAGCATTTTTTTCTGAAATTAGTATTGTAAGGTAATACCCACCTTTATTAATTAATAGGCAAAAAAAATTAAAATTAAAAAAGTTTATCCTGGATTTCTGCAAAAGTAAAACTAAGTTAGCTTTGAAAATAGGAATCTGACACTTGAAAATTGATCATCATGTAATTTGTGTTTAATTTGTATTTATTAATTTTTTTTAAGTTTCGACTGAACTCAGAAAAAAAAACTTTTCGTAAAATATTAAATCACAAAAAATCAAAAAAATAGTATTTTTGTAAAAAAACTTGAACTGAAAATTTCACAAAACAAAGTGGTATGACATGAACACGAACCTTCCTAAACCGTTAAACAAAATATATGCATTAGTGGCTTTTAAATTGTTACTTTGGCAGCTCGTAATTTATCAAAGCTCGCGTTTATTGGTCTAATAAATAACAGAAAAACAATTTAGGACATCAATCCTGGCTCATAATCGAATCCGTTTGTAACAAACCGCACCTTAACCCAAACCGAACCGTGAGAAGCTTTGATATTTTTGAAAAAACTTATATGATCCAATTGGCACTGACCTTGAACACATTCAAGATCAAAATCATAACTTTCGAAGCGATTAAGCTGTTTACACTCATCACGAATTTCACTTTTTTAATTGAACGGAAACAATTATCGGAAGAAAGTGATGCGAATATGCGTTTTGTACCAATTTTTTCGGGCCTTAAGAATCTCAATTCGGTGTCCCGCTAGATGGCGCGGTTGCGTTCCCGCTATCGCGATTATTGTGCACAGTTAAGACGGCTTTTTGTCTCTCCTCCAAGTCGGCGTAATTGCGAAGATCGATCTGTGTTTGTGTGAGACGGGTTTTTGCAAGAATGACTACTGTTAAAGCACCGGTAAATGATTCTAATTATGTTGACCGGTTTTGTAGTATTTTTCAAAAATCGAGGTGAAAGTTGTTATGCTAATGCCGCTTTTTTGCTGGAGAGTACGTACCGATTGTTGTATGCGATGAGTTCGTGGAGGAGATAACCCATATTGAGGGGTTTTGTTAACCTGGGGTTAAGAGAACTCTCACTAAAAAACCGGTGAACCTGGGGGTTTCCTCGAATAAACTGGATTCGAGTAGAGACTAGGCTAATAATAACGAAATAAATTGGTACATGGATCAGGAATCGTGGCCAGGATTCTCGCGAAAACAACATCAAGAAAATAATTAATTGAGATTAAAACGGGGAAACATCAAAACAACAATAAACATTTTTCATTGGTTTTTATGATCGTTGACATGTTTCTTTCAACAAAAGCGACTTTCTTCGCATTTATTGGTTCAAAACATAAATTAGCAATAAGTTAACGTCACGGTTAACTAAAAATTTCAAACTATATTTCAAAACCCTGATCAATGTTGAAATTTTAACGTTTCTCGCCCTAACACGAACTGCTGAAAATTTAAAACATTGAGTGTTTCAAAAAAAAATTATTAACAGAAAAGATTCTGATAATTGAAAATTTGTAATTTCTAATGCTGACCCGATATTTCAGCTGAAAATCGTAAAATTTTATGAAACTAAATTTTTTAAACAACTTATGGTAATTTGACAATTATTACAAAGTCCAGAATTTTTTATTTTCCTCAAGGTTTGTAATTTTTATTTTTTCATCAAAGGCTGTGTTGTCGATAATAAGTAAGAACACGATTCCAGTAGATAACGGGTTTTTCAGGAAATTAAATCTTAAACCCTCAATATTTTTTTAGGAAGTTATCATCATATACTCGTAGGAAAGCTAAAAACCCTTTGTTTTCTCGAATAAAAAAATTCTTTGGTGTTTTTGGACTAGGTGTTACTAAAATATAATTTTATGGCAACATTTCGCTTTTATTATTAAACCATCTTCAGGCCGTCAATTGTTTATATGGTGTTCAGGCATTTGGGTTCGACTGCTTTTGCTTTGTTTTCTTGTAATTTGTTCTCTTCATCAGATTTTTTAGCTGAAGTTTCAAAAATCTCATTGAAACAACTCGAAAATACTTTGTTTCTTCGTACACTTTCTAAAGTTTCTAAATATTTAACTAAATTGTTGAGAAATTTTTGATTTATATTTTTTAAAATCTGGGAAGAATTGTACATTACCTATGTCATGATATTACATTTCCAATTTTTTACAAAATTTCTAGCCTTTAAATTCTTTTTCTCTATCTGATTCTGTGTTTTTGATAACAGATATAATACAATTACTTTCAGGATAATCTTAAAAACTCAACCAAACAGAATTTAGAAACAGAATTTAGAATTTCTTCAGTTTTTCCAATCGAAAATCGTAAAAAACACCGAATTTTTCAGGAAAATATTAAGATCGCAATATTTTTTAAGAAATTAATAACATGATAAAAAATTACACTTAAAAATCTTAGATTCAAACATTCTGACTTCTCTTGGCACTTTTTGTAGTGCTGATTTAAGACTTAAAAAAAATTCCAAAAAATTAATCTTCTTTTTGTGACCTGATTTTTCAGTTGGAAATCATAGAATTTCAATAAAAGACACCAAGATTCGGGAAAATTGCTGAAATTTTCTGAAATCAATTTTTTCTATGGTTAAAATCTGAAAACCTGGATTGACCTGACCTGACCTGACCTGATTTATAAGCCGAAAATCATAAAATTTCAATAAAAAACACCAAGATTCTGAAAAAGTGCTAAAATTTTCTGAAATAAAGTTTTTCCATAATTAAAATCTGAAAATCTTCAAGATCTGAATTTCCATTGCAAAATCATGATTTTTTTTATGTATCTGATGCTGTGTTATTGGTTATAAAGCACAAGATTTCAGATAAGGATTTTTCAGAAAAATTATAAAGAGTAAATATTTTTTAAAAAGTTTGTTTAAAGTCTTTAGATTTCAAAGTTATTAATTTTTTCATAATTTTTAAGTTCCACGAACTGCTGAAAAATTTAAACTTTGAGTGTTTTTAAGAATATATATAAATGATTAACCAAGAAGAATCTTCAAAATTCTTCCATGGACACATTTCAAAAATATTAACGCCAACAATTTTAAATTTAATAAAACGACTACCATTGGATTCTGAGTTCTTTAATTTTCATTAAAATTTGTATTCTTTAAGTTCCATTTAATTTGCTAATGCTATGTTGTCAGTAATAAGAAATAAAAAAAACAGGACAATCTTCGAAATATAAGACCATTTTAAAAAAAATCTCAAAATTTTAACACAAACTTCCGAAAAATTGAAATTTTGATTATTTAACAAAAAAAACTCATGTTAAGAACTGCTAGAAAAAAATCGTCTCCTGACCAAGATTCTCAGAAACGAAACTAATTAATTAAAATTAAAACGAGAAAACATCGTAACAACAATAAACATTTTTCATTGTTTTTTATGACCATCGACAGGTTTCTTTCAACAAAGCGACTTTCTTCGTATTTATTGGATCGCGCTTCATTTAAACAACCTTCAAAAAATAAATTAGCAATAAAAAATAGAAAGAGCCACTTGCCAACTTTTAAAATTACTGGCCACGTTTTGGCAAACTCGTTGAATTATTATAAAGAAATTTCGAGTGAAAAAAAAACTGTCAGCCATCTGATCATTTCCTTGTCAATGTTCACTGGTTTACAAAACCATAAACCAATTACGCGATTCCACGGCTCAGTGGCGTCTCGTCGAAGGTCGTCCGTGCGTATTTTTTCCACTTTTCCAACTCACGTTAAATTTCTTTGTTATGACACGCCGATCATTACCTGAGCTAAATTATTGTTCCAGTTCGCTTGCAAAAGCATCGCTCGTTGCGACATTTTGACAGAAACAAATCGATATTGTTGCACCCTAACAAGCAAATCATGTTGTTTCCAATTACGAAACTTTAATGCCACACATTATTTCCATTTTTGCGATATTTTCTCTGCGACTTGCGTGACATTTCGATTGTGGTCAATCGAACTGTTGGCAATAAATTCGTTAGATTATTTGATCCCGAGACGAGGAGTTCAAGCGGTCGTTAATTTTTGTTTCAATTATTTTTTCTATCCATCGATTGGTGTAATTAGAGGCGGAAAAATTTATGACCCGCGGATCAAGCAGCCGAGTGCTGAATCATTTTATTATGAAAATTTGCGTTACACAATGGAATCGGCCAAATCCCAGTCAGATCTTGACGTGTTTAGATTTAGAAGTCCTCATTTTCGCTAAACAACGAGTTTGAGTCATTCGGTACACTAATATCTGGACCTACTCCAAAATTTCTGCAGCACGAGATTATCTTTAGATTTCGTTCGATGTAATTATGGATTACACACTTGCACGCTCCGTCTGCCAATTAAAAAGTGAAATAAAAACGACCAATTTTTGTGTAATCACTTCCTCCTAATTATATTATTGACCGAGTTTTCGGACACTTGTTTGTTTTCACTTTAGCTCTAATGGGTTTTTTCAGACGTTTCAATTTGTAAATTTACTAATTTGCTCCAAATAGTGCCATCTCAACTATCGCTTCTTAAGTTAATTTTTCCAATATCACTTTTAATGTAAATATTTTGTGCAGCAATCTTTCAGATGTCATTTAAGAAAATTAAAAATTTTCAATTTTTTTAATTTTTCAGTATTTCGTGTTAAGACCTCGGGAAAAGTTAAAATCTGTAGAAAAGTCAAGAATTTGATAAAATGAAAAAAAAATTAAATTCATGAGTCAAAAGTTTCATAACGTTTTTAGAGATTTGTTTTTCAAAAATTCAGAATTTTAGAGTTATTATCTTTGAAATCTTTTCATGAAATTTCCAGATCTTCAGATAAACATCATCAGGTGATAAAAAACAAATTTTTCAAAATTTTTAATTTTCCCGAAATTTTCAGTAGTTTGAGTTTGGAAAAAATAGTGAGGTTCTAAACTTGTCTTAAAAACATCGATACCAAAATCTTATGTCTTATTACACACAACAGAGCAGATAATATTTATGAAAAAAAAAATAAAACATTTAAATTAAAAAAAAATATATGTAAATCGTTAACCAAGAAAAAACTGAAAAATTAAAATCCTTTTTTCTTTGAACTGAGATCTTAAAAAAAAGTTAGCGCCAAAAATTCTAAATTAAAAAAAACGGCTACCATCGGATTCTTAGTTCTTTAATTTTCATTAAAATTTGTATTCTTTGAGATCTATTTAATTTGCTAATGCTATGTTGTCGGTAATAAGAAATAAAAAAAAAACAGAACAATCTTCAAAATACTTTTTGTAAAGATAAGACCATTTTAAAAAAATCTCAAAATTTTAACACTAACTTCCGAAAAAGTGATATTTTGACTATTTAACAAAAAAAACTCATGTCAAAAACTGCTAGAATAAAGTCGTCTCCTGACCAAGACTCTCAGAAACCAAACTAATTAAAATATAAAAATATAAAATATAAATAAAAATCCAGAATTTTGTTTATATCTTTGAGGTCTTTCAATGGATTTTTCTAAATATTTTCAGTTAAAACATCAGATCAAAAAAATACTGCTTTCCAATAACTAAATACATTTTGATTAGATATTTTTATGTTTTTTTTACTCTTAAAATTTCAGATCAGTTCTGCGTTAAAGTCAGAATTTTTATTCGTAATTTCAGGTTATTATGTTATTTTTAAAAAAGTTTTAAAAAATCATAAGTTGGAAATAAAATTTGACTTTTTTTGAAAAAATATTAAACTCTTATAATTTTTAAATAAAAACTTAATTTAAATATTAAACTTAGACCAAAATTTACAAAATGCATTCATATCTTGAACATAATGCTAAATAAAGTGTTCAAAAAAAAGAACACAATTAAAATAATCACAAAGAATAAATTTTTCGGTAAATCACTTCGTAAAATCTAAATGTAAAAAATAACATGATATAAAATAACATAATAGTTAAAAGCTCGGTAAAAAGTGAAAAAATATTATTAATTAATTAAGGTATAACAAAAAAGATACTGATTGCAATACTTACTGAAAAAAATAAAGCCTTCGAGATCTTAAAAAATCCTGAAAATCCTCAAAATTTTTACTAACTCCAATTTTAACGTGTTAGGAAATGATAAATTTGCAAAAACTGGTTTAAAAACTTCAGGTTTTATGTAAAATAACCGAAACTTTATTTATTATTGTCATTATTATAATTAATATTGAATTTATATGCTAGTCCAAAAAATTCGTTGCCCAAAGAAAAAAAAATAAGAATGAAAAAAATTAAACAAGAATTTAAACTATAAATCCTGAGACAGATATTGAAAAATTCAGATGAAAAATTCTGAATCTAAGCGTTAATATCCTTGAGGTTTTTCAATGGGTTTTTTAATACTTTTAGCTGAAATATCAGAGTAAACAAGGAAGTACAGTTTTTCAATGTCCAGATCCTTCTTGGTTAGATAATTGTGTGCAGTTTTTTTACTCTCAAAATTTCAAATCTGCTGTGCAAAACCCATTAAAGTTAGAATTCGTAGAACAAATTTGAGTTTTTTTTTAACCTCAACCCTATTGTGTTAATTTCTTTTCTAAAAACGAAAATATTCAAATACTGAATTTCTTAATCTGTCCCAAAAAATCCGTTACCCAAAAAAAAAAAAAATAATTACATATTCTTAGAAAAATATTTAAAGAATCAGTTGTAGAATTCAGAATCTAAGCGTTAATATCTTTGAGATTTTTCAATAAAATCTACAAATTTTCAGAATTTTAAAACCTTATTAGGTTTTTTAACCATAATTATCTTGAAAACAACTAAATTTATAAAGTTGTGCTAACCAAAATGTACTCAAAAGTACGGTGCAAAAAATCCACTGGAAGAAATTTTCAGCAAATCAGTTCGAGAAAGTATTTGTAAAAATAATAACACAGTGGTAAAAAGTTAAAAAAACATTATTATTAATTGTTTACTGTAGCAAGAAAGACGTTCGCTGAAATATTTACTGAAAGAACTAATGTCTAAAAAATTTTTAAAAAATTTAAGAAATGATAATCAATCAAAACTTCGGCAGATTTTTCAAAAATTGGTTTTTTTAAACGACGAAAAAACGCAAAATCTTGAAGAAAAAATATTCTAATAGCGACCTTTATATTTTAAATAATCAGCTTATTTAAACAACGCCAAAACATTTTAAATTTTCTTGGCAAACGATTGACGCGCAACCAACAACACACGCCAGAGTTATAACAAATAGCCTAGCTCACTACCGCATCAAAAAGCGCACATTTCTCCGCTGGGCGAAATTCTTCCGATGACTAAACACGAATTGTTATTTCTTTTAAATTACATTTTTTTTCCAAAACCGCAACTCGAAAAAATTTCCAAGTCTTGAAAACTTGGTCCGGAATCACAAACGTGGCGTAATACAGCGCTGTTAATTCAAGTGACTATACATCATACTCACTTTGATTGAAAACCCTCAAACTCTTCTTGCTGTTCACTGATAGAAGCTTCGAGGTCAAGGTAAGACCCATAATCCCCATCTTTGTACAACTGAAGTGCCGCATCATCCAACTGTAACAAACACAGTCAGAAATAAATATCGTCGAGAGAAAAGAAAAATCCATAAATTATTACAAGTCGAATAATAAAAAAATATGTTTTATTCATCTATAAAAACAATAGTTAATAAAAATCGATGGCATTTATGGCCGCTGGATGGAAGTGACATCAATCAAGTGTTAATTGGACGCGAAGATGTCGATGACTTAATTACTAGAAACCGGCCTTGAAATATGTCAAAAAATCTTTTTTATAAAGGCGCAACAATGAGTGTGGGCGGGTCTGGCTCATATGGTGCTAATTAGATAATCACTCAAAGCCATGAGAACGGAGTCAGTGGCCCATCAACCCATATTTCGCACTTTCAAGAGATTTAATTAGAGTTTCACGTCAAAAAAGTACGAAAATATCAAAATAAACAAACAAAAGTGTGCTCTACTTTGATTTAAACACCACACAATAGTAAGAAAAATTCCGATAATTGTGTCAAAGGTGAATTAATCTTTACAAGAAATTCCCTAACCGATGATAAGCGTCTTTATTCTAAAACTTTCGTTTTTGTTTTTCCAAGTGCTACCTCAGTTTGCTGTATTTCAATAAATAAAAGTGAAAACAGGGCTGTGTTAAATTATTTTAGAATAGTTTCTTTAATTTTTTTATTGTTATTTATCTTGATTTCAGCTTAATAGATTAAATACAGAGGTGTTAAGAGTTCTTTTAAATATATATACAGGGTGGCCCAGCTTAGCTCCCGTCTTATGTAGCTCAGTTATTAGTCAAGTTGGACTTTTGATATTTACACTCTAGAACGTATTTCAGGAAAATATTCTTGATTATACAGAGTGTCCCAAAAAAAGTATGACGTCAATATAATAATTTTTTTAATGGCAGACTATTATTATTTGTGCTCATTAGGATACTATTTTAGTTTTTTACATGTTCCTAATTATTTTTTCAAAGCGGTTCAGGGATTATTGAAAAAAATAAAAACCAAAAAATATATTTTTTTTAATTTAAAAACCAAGGTGTAAAACCGATTTTTTTGGTTTATATTTTTTTAACAATAATCCCTGAACAGATTAAAAAAACTTTAGGAACATGTAAGATGCTAGAAATTTAAAAAAATATATTACTACGTCATGCTTTTTTGAGACGCTCTGTATAATCATTTATTTATTATTGTTATTATTAAAATTAATATTGAATTTTTATGCTAGTCCCAAAAAATTCGTTACCCAGAGAAAAAAAGAAAAAACAAGAATAAAAAAAATAAAATAAGAATTTAAACTATAAATTCTGAGAGAAATATTGAAAAATTCAGATGAAAAATTCTGAACCTAGAGGTCTTTCAATGTTTTTTTAATACTTTTAGCTGAAATATCAGAGTAAACAAGGAAGTACAGTTTTTCAATGTCCAAATCCTTCTTGGTTAGATATTTGTGTGCAGTTTTTTTACACTCAAAATTTCAAATCTGCTGTGCAAAAGACATTAAAGTTAGAATTTGTAGAACTAATTTTTTTAACCTCAACCCTATTGAGTTAATTTCTTTTCTAGAAACGACAATATTCAAATACTGAATTTCTTAACCTGTCCCAAAAAATCCGTTACCCAAAAAAAAAAAAATTACATATTCTTAGAAAAATATTTAAAGGATCTGTTGTAGAATTCAGAATCTAAGCGTTAATATCTTTGAGGGTTTGCAATAGAATCTAAAAATTTTCAAGATTTTGAATAAGCGTCTTTATTCTAAAACTTTCGTGTTTTTTTTTCAAGTGCTACCTCAGTTTGCTGTATTTCAATAAATAAAAGTTAAAATATGGCTGTGTTAAATTATTTTAGGGTAGTTTCTATAATTTTTTTATTGTTATTTATCTTGATTTCAGCTTAATAGATTAAATACAGAGGTGTTAAGAGTTCTTTTAAATATATATACAGGGTGGCCCAGCTTAGCTCCCGTCTTATGTAGCTCAGTTATTAGTCAAGCTGGACTTTTGATATTTACACTCTAGAACGTATTTCAGGAAAATATTCTTGATTATACAGAGTGTCCAAAAAAAAGTATGACGTCAATATAATAATTTTTTTAATGGCAGACTATTATTTTTTGTGCTCATTAGGATACTTTTTTAGTTCCTTACATGTTCCTAATTATTTTTTCAAAGCGGTTCAGGGATTATTGAAAAAAATAAAAACCAAAAAAAAGTTTTTTTAATTTAAAAACCAAGATGTAAAACCGATTTTTTTGGTTTATATTTTTTTAACAGTAATCCCTGAACAGATTAAAAAAACTTTAGGAACATGTAAGAAGCTAGAAATTTAAAAAAATATATTACTACGTCATGCTTTTTTGAGACGCTCTGTATAATCATTTATTTATTATTGTTATTATTAAAATTAATATTGAATTTTTATGCTAGTCCCAAAAAATTCGTTACCCAGAGAAAAAAAGAAAAAACAAGAATAAAAAAAATAAAATAAGAATTTAAACTATAAATTCTGAGAGAAATATTGAAAAATTCAGATAAAAAATTCTGAACCTAGAGGTCTTTCAATGTTTTTTTAATACTTTTAGCTGAAATATCAGAGTAAACAAGGAAGTACAGTTTTTCAATGTCCAGATCCTTCTTGGTTAGATATTTGTGTGCAGTTTTTTGACACTAAAAATTTCAAATCTGCTGTGCAAAAGACATTAAAGTTAGAATTTGTAGAACTAATTTTTTTAACCTCAACCCTATTGTGTTAATTTCTTTTCTAGAAACGACAATATTCAAATACTGAATTTCTTAACCTGTCCCAAAAAATCCGTTACCCAAAAAAAAATTACATATTCTTAGAAAAATATTTAAAGAATCTGTTGTAGAATTCAGAATCTAAGCGTTAATATCTTTGAGGTTTTGCAATAGAATCTAAAAATTTTCAAGATTTTGAATAAGCGTCTTTATTCTAAAACTTTCGTGTTTTTTTTTCAAGTGCTACCTCAGTTTGCTGTATTTCAATAAATAAAAGTGAAAACAGGGCTGTGTTAAATTATTTTAGGATAATGTCTTTAATTTTTTTAGTGTTACTTATCTTGATTTCAGCTTAATAGATTAAATATAGAGGTGTTAAGAGTTCATTTAAATATATATACAGGGTGGCCCAACTTAGCTCCCGTCTTATGTAGCTCAGTTATTAGTCAAGTTGGACTTTTGATATTTACACTCTAGAACGTATTTCAGGAAAATATTCTTGATTATACAGAGTGTCCCAAAAAAAGTATGACGTCAATATAATAATTTTTTTAATGGCAGACTATTATTATTTGTGCTCATTAGGATACTATTTTAGTTTCTTACATGTTCCTAATTATTTTTTCAAAGCGGTTCAGGGATTATTGAAAAAAAATAAAAACCAAAAAATAGTTTTTTTAATTTAAAAACCAAGGTGTAAAACCGATTTTTTTGGTTTATATTTTTTTAACAGTAATCCCTGAACAGATTAAAAAAACTTTAGGAACATGTAAGAAGCTAGAAAGGCATCCTAATAGCATGCCATTAAAAAATATATCATTACGTCATGCTTTTTTGAGACGCTCTGTATAATCAAAAATATTTCGTTAAAATACGAGTATAAATAACGTCTACACAATATCAAAAGTCCAACTTTAATAGCTACGGAGCTACAGAAGATGGGGGCTGAGCTGGGCCATCCTGTATAACTTCCTAAAAATATTCATTTTTTTCATGATTTGATCAAAATCACCCAAAAGTTTTCCAAAAATAATTATAATAAAGGAAATTATTAGAATTTTAGTGTCGACGTTGCAGCTGACGATTGCGGAACAAATTTCTTTGTTGATTAAAACTTTTTGAAAACAATGCAGTCGATTTCGTTATTATTTATGGAGACTTTTATTGCTTGTGCGAGTATGACTGTGAAATGAAGTGAATCAATTATGTATTATCTGTTTCAAAACGCTGTGTGCAATATGAATATGTATTAAAAAAATTCTGATCTGTGTATTTCATTTTTAGTTATAAAATCATTAATCAGTAATAAGTTGTTTCCGAAAGTGCAAGTTTGAAAATGTGGGCCAATCGAATCCCCGGCTTTAATAGACGCGATCGTATTATGTATTAGCTGTTTAATGGGAAATTTCATTCCAAAGATAATAATCCTTCAAATTACAAAACAAGATTGGAGTAATGAACTGGAAATGGAGACGTAGAAGGTCGAAAAATGCCCACAGTCACCGTAGATCTTGAAGCTTCTTTGTAAATATTTATTAGAGAAAATAATTTTTTCCAATTCTTATTTTTCTCGTTTACAGCGGCCTACTTGGTATAAATACGGATTATTATAGTCAATTAGCGTCTAGTTTCAGTGTCTGGTTTTATGGTAATGTTGCGGTTTATGGCAAAAATCGCTCTTCAGGAGCTCCATTGAGCCTTCTCCCGAGTTTTTCCCGTGGTCAAGTGATCGTGACAGTGACCCAAGACCTGAGCAGGTCGTTTGTTATGGATCGGTGGGCAGACAACAATGCGACTGTGCAATGTCTTCACGGTAATTTAAGCAAAAAAGCTGAAGAAGATCGTGATAGTCCCATGGTGGTGCAGCCACCTCGGATGGTTATTACCTTAATTACCGCGACGTGGGAAAAAAGATTCTTTGATAAGAGAGAGATGGTTCCGGTAATTAGTGACAAGTTGAGGTAAACACTGAAGAAAAATTTGATAAATGGGGGCCCTGGGGCCCGCTCACCGACAGATCCATCACTGGACCACCTGAGGCCCCATATCAAAACAATCGGAGAAATTGCAGAGCGCTAGATGCAAAAGGAAAACGTGCAACCAACTCCGCAGGAAATATATCTCGTGGTACGAGCGGCCAACAATTTATTGCAACGGCCCTCGATTCCCATTTCATAGATTAATCGCCGATGTTATTAATGGATTTGGGCTGCGGACGCCTCTGGCTGCGTTACGGTCCATCACTCGATGGACGGATAAACCAGCAAACCAAAATATTCTCGATTTAAACCCAATTTATCCCATAGATTTTGTTGCGCTGATTACAACGATATCGCACTTTTTGTTCTAGCCCTCCTAGTTCCGCCGCAATCGGCGTTCGAAAATTGTGCGCCGATTACACTGGTGCCAGCGTAATCGCCGTTTGCACAGTTTTTGGCGTTTTTCTCGCAAACTATAAGACTTAAGGCAAAAATTCAAAAAGCGTCAAAATCTGTTTGAAATTATCTATCGAATGGCCCAAAGTCACTCCGGGTTCTGATTACAGAGGCGCTTTTAGTTTTTTTTATATTAAAACCGGCATAATGCCATAGATTTTGACGCACTTATTACGACAGTATCGCACTTTTCGTTCTAACTTTGATAGTTTCGCTGCAATCGAGGTTCGAAAATTATGCTCCGATTACAGCGGTGGCGGCGTAATCGGTATTTTTCTCGCAAACTATGAGACTTAGAGCAAAAATTCAAAAAGCGTCAAAATCAGCTTTAAACTATCTATCTAATGGTCAAAATCTGAAGTCGCTCCGGATAATAGTTCTGGTTACAGAGGCACTTTTCGTTTTTTTCTATTAAAACCCGCCTAATGCCATAGACTTTGATGCGCTGATTACGACGGTATAGCACTTTTCGTTCTAACTTTGATAGTTTCGCTGCAATCGGGGTTTGAAAATTATGCTCCGATTACAGCGGTGGCGGCGTAATCGGTGTTTTTCTCGCAAACTATGAGACTTAGGGTAAAAATTCAAAAAGCGTCAAAATCAGCTTTAAACTATCTATCGAATGGTCAAAAACTGAAGTCGCTCTGGGTAATGGTTCTGGTTACAGAGGCACTTTTAGTTTTTTTTCTATTAAAACCCGCATAATGCCATAGATTTTGATGCGCTGATTACGACAGTATCGCACATTTCGTTCTAACTTTTATAGTTTCGCTGCAATCTTGATTTGAAAATTATGCTCCGATTACAGCGGTGGCGGCGTAATCGGTGTTTTTCTCGCAAACTATGAGACTTAGAGCAAAAATTCAAAAAGCGTCAAAATCAGCTTTAAATTATCTATCGAATGGTCAAAATCTGAAGTCGCTCCGGATAATAGTTCTGGTTACAGAGGCACTTTTCGTTTTTTTCTATTAAAACCCGCCTAATGCCATAGACTTTGATGCGCTGATTACGACGGTATAGCACTTTTCGTTCTAACTTTGATAGTTTCGCTGCAATCGGGGTTTGAAAATTATGCTCCGATTACAGCGGTGGCGGCGTAATCGGTGTTTTTCTCGCAAACTATGAGACTTAGGGTAAAAATTCAAAAAGCGTCAAAATCAGCTTTAAACTATCTATCGAATGGTCAAAAACTGAAGTCGCTCTGGGTAATGGTTCTGGTTACAGAGGCACTTTTAGTTTTTTTTCTATTAAAACCCGCATAATGCCATAGATTTTGATGCGCTGATTACGACAGTATCGCACATTTCGTTCTAACTTTTATAGTTTCGCTGCAATCTTGATTTGAAAATTATGCTCCGATTACAGCGGTGGCGGCGTAATCGGTGTTTTTCTCGCAAACTATGAGACTTAGAGCAAAAATTCAAAAAGCGTCAAAATCAGCTTTAAATTATCTATCGAATGGTCAAAATCTGAAGTCGCTCCGGATAATAGTTCTGGTTACAGAGGCACTTTAAGTTTTTTTCTATTAAAACCCGCATAATGCCATAGATTTTAATGCTCCGATTACGACAGTATCGCACTTTTCGTTCTAACTTTGATAGTTTCGCTGCAACCTTGATTTGAAAATTATGCTCCGATTACAGCGGTGACGGCGTAATCGGTGTTTTTCTCGCAAACTATGAGACTTAGAGCATAAATTCAAAAAGCGTCAAAATCAGCTTTAAATTATCTATCTAATGGTCAAAATCTGAAGTCGCTCCGGATAATAGTTCTGGTTACAGAGGCACTTTTCGTTTTTTTCTATTAAAACCCGCATAATGCCATAGATTTTAATGCTCCGATTACGACAGTATCGCACTTTTCGTTCTAACTTTGATAGTTTCGCTGCAACCTTGATTTGAAAATTATGCTCCGATTACAGCGGTGACGGCGTAATCGGTGTTTTTCTCGCAAACTATGAGACTTAGAGCATAAATTCAAAAAGCGTCAAAATCAGCTTTAAATTATCTATCTAATGGTCAAAATCTGAAGTCGCTCCAGATAATAGTTCTGGTTACAGAGGCACTTTTCGTTTTTTTTCTATTAAAACCCGCATAATGCCATAGATTTTGATGCGCTGATTACGACAGTATCGCACTTTTCGTTCTAACTTTGATAGTTTCGCTGCAACCTTGATTTGAAAATTATGCTCCGATTACAGCGGTGACGGCGTAATCAGTGTTTTTCTCGCAAACTATGAGACTTAGAGCAAAAATTCAAAAAGCGTCAAAATCAGCTTTAAATTATCTATCGAATGGTCAAAATCTGAAGTCGCTCCGGATAATAGTTCTGGTTACAGAGGCACTTTAAGTTTTTTTCTATTAAAACCCGCATAATGCCATAGATTTTAATGCTCCGATTACGACAGTATCGCACTTTTCGTTCTAACTTTGATAGTTTCGCTGCAACCTTGATTTGAAAATTATGCTCCGATTACAGCGGTGACGGCGTAATCGGTGTTTTTCTCGCAAACTATGAGACTTAGAGCATAAATTCAAAAAGCGTCAAAATCAGCTTTAAACTATCTATCGAATGGTCAAAAACTGAAGTCGCTCTGGGTAATGGTTCTGGTTACAGAGGCACTTTTAGTTTTTTTTCTATTAAAACCCGCATAATGCCATAGATTTTGATGCGCTGATTACGACAGTATCGCACTTTTCGTTCTAACTTTGATAGTTTCGCTGCAACCTTGATTTGAAAATTATGCTCCGATTACAGCGGTGACGGCGTAATCGGTGTTTTTCTCGCAAACTATGAGACTTAGAGCAAAAATTCAAAAAGCGTCAAAATCAGCTTTAAATTATCTATCGAATGGTCAAAATCTTAAGTCGCTCCGGATAATAGTTCTGGTTACAGAGGCACTTAAAATTTTTTTTATTAAAACCAGCCTAATGCCATACATTTTGACGCACTAGCTTTAATAGTTTCGCTGCAATCGGCGTTTGAAAAGTGGTGCCGGCGTAATCGGCACCTGAAACGTTTTTTGTGTTTTTCTCGGAAACTATAAGGCCTACGACCAAAATTAAAAATACGTCAAAATCTGCTTTAAATTGTCAATTAAATGGTCGAAACCCGAAGTCCTTCCGGGCGACGGTTCCGGCCACAAAAAAATTTTAATTTTTCACTAAAAATCATAACTCAAAAACTAACGGTTTTAATTTCCTGACTAAAACCTAAGTCTTCTTTTGGCTTCGTCTTTTAACGTCGACAATAACGAAGCCACAAACAAGGCGTAAGTACACCACTAAGTCCAGGATGTGGTTTTTAAAATCCCTTATTAATTATTTGTTAGTTTCCATTCCGCTGATTAACTCCGAAGCAATAAAAATGTTCAAATTCAATCTAGGAAAACAAACCGCTGCATAAATGATCTCATGCCCGCATCCACCCACTGTTCTTTATTTTTGGCATCGCGGAAAAACAAAGCACCGTTCCAGTTTCGCATCTCCCAAAAAAAAATCGAAATTTGCTTGAAACGTAGGCGCACTTTCGTCATAAATTACGTAGGCTGGAGCAATTCATTTGCAAGTCTGTGTAAAAAATGCAGCTTATGCAAGAGGATGCACGAGAATAAATTCTTGGAAGTGTGTCGTTAGTACTTGGAAACGTACAAAGCTCGCGGAATGCCAATCATTGTTTAAAGAAATGGTTTTTCAAGTCAGTGGTGGCACATCGTGGGAGTGTCGAGACTCTTCCGTTCATTCCCATAATTTTGCAATAATCGGAGACATTCCGCAGCGGCCGTTAGCAGACCATAAATAAGCCGATTAATGCACGAGGAGCTTCTGGATATGTGCACTTATTATAATTTCAGACGGTGTTTGGCACATGTTCGGGGGAATCCTTTAATTGGATTGGCATTACACGTGGCAGTTTAGCAAATACGCTGTCTATGTGCACTGTAATCTCCTCGTAGAGGTGAAAAAATTCGGTTTGCGAAAATATTTCCGGGACATCCGCCTTTTGATGGCGGAATGTTGGCCTTGATACGTCAATATCTGCATTTCTATCTTGATGGAATCGGGGGATGCGGTTAACCGGAGCCGTAAAAGACCGGATTTGTAACGGTTGGACATAAACATGTCGGGTGTACCGGATTTTTGATCGGTGTTACGCTCCAGCCATTAATTTGTTAATTTCGAAGAGTCAAACATCCTGCGCGGTATAGTAATGAACACAGCCCGAGAATAACTTTCCCGTAATCTGTTTTGTTTGTTTATCGTAGTTGAAACATTGCCGCTGGTCGCCGGCCAACGTTTCGCAGGTATTTGATGAGTGCAGAAAATCCATCTTTCTAAAATTACGTTATCACCCATGGCAACAGGAAACTGGGGGTGTGACGCAACACAGCCTCCCCTAGCGCCGCCATGATCCCAGCCAGCTTCCCCTCGCGCGGCCATTGCATGAAATGTCCTTCCCCTCTCGCGGCCATTTCCAATTAGTCTGATTTGCATTGTCCCACCCACAATAAACGTGTCAAGGGCGCGATTTCGACTAATGTTTGTTCTGAGAGAAAGTGAGTTTTGCTCGAAATTCCTTGGGCGCACATAATGGCCAATTAGGGAATGGTAAAAGCAAAGCACGAACTTTTACTGCAACGAGACAGAACAAACAGATCTGTTTCTGTAATTAGTTATGGATTGAGATCGGAATAAATTTCACAAATTGGTGCAAAAATTGCATGTTTGGACGAAATCCATCAACGAAGAGCAAAAACACGAAATTGTGGAATGCAATGCAATCATGAATATGCAAATTTCGCGTGTTTCTTGGAGATAATCCCAAATCTTAGCGAGATTAATTAAAAGCAATCAAGTCCGGTATTGTCCAATCAATTGTAGGCGTCTGAATGTGATTAATTGCGGCGTTTCTCTGCACAGTGTGTGACTTTATGAGTTATGGGCCGCTGTTGCGAAATTCCAGAGCTCGCGCCCCGATTTCTCTGGAAAAAATCTAACGGTGTGCAGCTTCACACATCTGTCCTTTGCATATTCATTGCGATTTCCTCTCTGTGCCGAATAAATCCGGCTGATGGGTTAATGAGCCGGACAAACCCATATGGTTGAATGGCACATTCGTGGGCTAATTGGCCTCTTGTTTCCGCGCCTAGAGGACGCTCACATTAGAAGTACGGCGTTCCGACAGGTGATATGTGAGACTTTTGCCCCAGTTTTTACCGTAATCGATAGCGCAGTCACGCCAATTTGCATTCGGACGAGGAAACGGCCGCGAAATTGGCGATAAGGCGACCGCTTAAAGGAAACACCCTGTATAAGCAGTACAAATCCTTTTGCCAATGTGTAAAACTCAACTTTATTATTATTATTATTAAAGTAGCTAGAAGATGGAAAAACTCAATTCAAATCTGTCGTTTAAAATCTATTAATAACTATTAAATCGATTGCTTCCTGCCTTCGACCAATCCCCCATCGGCCCAAATCTCTCGTTTGATTATCTGTTTACGACTTCCTGTCACATTGTGCTCGTTTTAAAAAAGAATTATTATAAAAGCAGGCACCAGAAAAAATCATCAAGCCAAAAAAATATTTAATAAATCCGAAAAATTATTTGATAGAAGAGTTTGTCATCAAAATCACCGACTTCCGCTTCTAGCTCAATAAAAACTTGCAGAAAATTGCGTTTTCATTTCAAATGCGGGTCTAAGCCCTCGAAAAAAACTAATATTACACCATTTTCAACCAAATTATACGATTTTTTTATATTTATTGAAGAAAATTCGAAAAATAATCGACTGTCTGACTGAAAAATGAGCAAAAACGCTCGTAAAAAGCAAAACTAACAACATTCTCAAAGCAATTCGGTGACTTTTTGACAATTTTTGACAAAATTTTGCTGAATATTTGTGTTTTTGATTGAAAAGTGTATTAATATAACGCAAAAATGGTAAACTAAATTCATTTTTGATTCAGCTATAAATGTTTCAGTCGGGTTTAATACAATTTAGCAAAACTGCGTTTTTTATTCTTCTAAACCTTCGAAAAATGACAAAAGTGCTTGAAATTTTGAAGTAATTTTGAGATATTTTGGTTAATTTTTTTATATTGGGTAAAATTTTACTAAAGATAACTAAATTTGACACCTTTCGGTTTATTTGTGTGAGAAATTTTATTAAACACAGTATTTCTGAATGAAAATGTCCTAAAAAAACAAAAACTATAAGTACAGTCCTATTCACAAAAAGGCGCACCCAATTTAAAACTAAAAAAATTCGTAGATAAAGTCCTTTTATAAGTAAGGTCTTGGCAACAGTGAAGATAGATTTATAGATTAAAATAATTTAACGAAAAACTTCCTCCCTACATTAATACTTGTAGGCTTTTTTGTGAATAAGACTGTACTTTTCGATTTTTAGGCTAATTTTTGAAACATTTTGAAAAAAACTGCATTTATAAAAAACAAAATAAAACCCCCTTATTCCACTCCTGAGAATTCTTTTTTAACTTTTCGAGTTATTTTGAACAAATTTCGCCAAAACAATCTTGTTTCTAAACAATAATGTGCAAAAGAAGAAAATGTTCAAATTTTTTACTTAGTTTAGTTTTTTTTACTTAGTTCGTCATATAACACATGACTATTTTGAACACAACTCGACGATTTTTCACCGAACCTTTACCTAATTTTTGGTAATTTTTTTCATTCCATACTGACAAAGTTTGCCAAAAGTCTAAATTTTGATAGAATGTTGCCCAAAAAAGCTAAAGTAATAACATTTTCGACCCAATTTGGTGTTTTTTCAGACATTTTTGACAAAATTTTTTGGTTCTTTGATTTTTGAAATAAAAAACGTGCTTTTTTCGAATTTATGGTTTAGCAAAATTTCGCAAAAACTGCGTTTTTCAATGATGTATTAGCTGTTTCAAGACTATAAAAACGCCGAGGTCGCATTTTCTCTCAAAATTAGCTGTTATAAATTTTTCGTGCACTTCAAAAAAATAATAGCTAGTGTAATTTATACTTTGAGTGCCACGTTGGCGTTTTAATAGTTTTGAAACAGCTAACAGGTAAATTTGAATTACAAGTAATTTTAAAATTTTTCGTTTAATTTAAAACAAAAATCAGTAACAACACTGTATGTCTGTATGTGTAAAAAGGCAAAAATAATTATGTACCCACGATACTTTTCAATTTTTAGTTTCATTTTTGACAAATTTTGTAAAATAATAATTTCTAAAAAAGGCAAACCCATTTAAAAATTCCTGAAAAGGGCATACTTTGAACAAACTTCCTAAGAATAATCGCGATTCTGGCTAAACAATATCGCGCAAAAGAAAAAAATATTGAATTTTTCGACTTAGTTTAGTAACTTTTCGTCTTATTTTAAGAGTGTCCAAAAAATAAAAATATAACACCCTACATTTTCAAAACAATTCTACGATTTTCCACGTACTTTTCAATAAATTTGGGAAAGTAATTGCGTTTCCGAATAATACATCCTAAAACACTCAAAAAAAAAAGATAAAATAATCCTAATTTTTGGCTTAATTTAGATTTGACGAGTGAGCATTCAAAAAAAAAAAGGAAAATGCGACACAATTTGACAAGTTTTCGGCGTATTTTTGATCAAATCTGGCGAAAAAACAGTTTTTATGTTTTTAAACAATGCGCTATAATGCTTGATATAAACAAAGAAATAATATAATTTGTTAGCTAATTTATTTCTTCCCCGTCCCGCTCCCACATTTCGCAAAAAACTGAGCTTTGACCGGTTTAAGAGCTCGCAAAAAGCAAAAATTTTCGACCGAATTCGGAAAATTTTGCGGAAAAATAAATCAAGCATAGAAAAAGTAGGTTTAATTCAATAAATTGGTGTTTGTCGAAATCCCATCAGTTTCAAAATAGCCACCAAAAGCGGGCCACGCCCGCCCCGTGCCAAAATCCAGCGCAAGTGGCTTTCGGTCTGTCTTAAAATACCATTATTAAATGCAGCAGGAAGGCCGACGACCCACCGAATTATTTCCGACTGTCACCTGTCCGTTGCGTAAATCCCCGATTTTAGTATAAATTTAAAACAAGTGAAGAAGGCGCGGATTTCTTCTTCGAAGTCATTAACGCGCTCGCAAATTATTCACAATCGACGCTCCATTAGAGGTAATTATTTAATTACGCCCATTTACCATCTAATATATCGGAGGTCGGGAGCGCAAACGGGAATCTGCAACCGCCTGCCGGGACCCGACGCGCATATTAATGTATATTTCGTTTGATGGGCTTGAGACCGACACGCTTCTAGGAGATGGAGGTTAATTAGTGTTAAATCAGGAGAGGATTTTTGCAAACTATCCGATTCGAAAAGCTTTTAACTGGTCGGTTAATTTTTTTATCAAATGTGAGGCACACCCAATTGTTTTTATAGGAAAGGAAATGTCCAACAATTTAACATTCCTTAAATGGTATTCGATTTAACTGATTTTTTGGGTTTATTGGTAGAATTTTAATGGAAATGGACTATTTCCGAACAAAACAGTTAGCAAAAAATTATCAAAACAATTTAATTAAAAAAGCATTTGACATTTTATCGTGTATTGTATAGTAATTAATTGCCTGGTATTAAGTGCATTTTTTTTAATTGTTGTAAGAGTACTTAACCAAAAATTAAAACAATTAATGACAAAAAAAATTAGAAAAATTTTCATAATTCGACTAAAACCATGACTAAATCGTTTATAAAATATGTAACTGTTTTATAACTTTTAAATATTTAAAATAATGCGATTATTAATCATTAAAAGCTAACATATTCAAATTTTGTACAAAAGTTATAATCACGAATCTCTTCCATCACCTAAATAATTTTTAAATACAGTACAAGTTGCTTCAAAATCAATTACAATATTGTGGTAACGTTTTCTTTGTACACCATAAAGTTTTACAACAGATAATGGTGTTTAATGTAAGCAACCCTTACAATAAGGTATTTTAACAAGAGTGACCCAAAAATATTTACGATACCGATCAGTTCGTCTGAAAGACTACAGCCTGTCTGTAATAAATCACACCATAGGCTAGCTTTTTGAATATTGATGATTTTACGTAAGCGATGGGTCGATGGTGCTGAGTTTTTTTTTTAAATATTATACACCAAATCAAGAATAATAAAAAAATAAATTGAGTCAGCTTAAAAAAAAGAATCATCTTTAGAGCTTTAACATTATAGAGCTGCAGTGAACAAGTTAAAAAAATTAAGAAGTTTCTTAAAAGTTGAATAACTTATTTTTTAATAGAACAACCAATTTTCTATTTCTGTATGCAAAAGGTTTTAGACCGTATTTACAAAAACATTGGTAGTTAAGTGTCTCTTACGAATTACTCAGTGAACAAAAGATATTTAACTTTAAACTTAAAAGAACTACTGCTTCAGGAGCCAAAAAGTTATATTTTTATGTTAAAATAAACTAAATGTTATAAAACTTTATGTTTTTATAAAGTCAATTTAATAATCTCTGAGCAGCAAAAACAAAAAATAAGATGGTTAATTTAATTCTTTACTTATTCAAGATTTTATAAAATATTTTTTTGAGTATGAGCTTTGTACTTGTACCTTGACATTTTTTTTAGAAAATGTAGTCCAGAAGTTACAAAAATTCACAAAAAGCTTGCATAACTTATAACTTTTAAATGGAACACCATATTTTTTATTTATGATATAAATAGATAATTTTATTGTAAAATTTTGTTTCTAAAAAAACAGGTAAAACCCACTGAAAAAGGCAAAAATAAATGTAATTTTAACTTGCATAACTTATAACTTTTAAATGGAACACCATATTTTTTATTTATGATATAAATATATAATTTTATTGTAAAATTTTGTTTCTGAAAAAACAGGTAAAACCCACTGAAAAAGGCAAAAATAAATGTAATTTTAATTTTTCGTCTTAGTTTAATTTTAAACACACTTGCTCAAAATAATCACGTTTCTGGCTAAACAATAACGTGCAAAAAGAAAAAAATTTAATTTTCGTCACATTTCAACAAAACTAAGCTTGATAAAATTAATATAACACTACTTTTGAAGCAATTCGACAATTTTTCACCGTATTTTTCATTAAATTTGGTGTAGTAGTTCTGTTTATTTATTTATTTATTTATTTTTTATTTCTGTAGTTCTGTTTATTTATTTTTTTATTTCTGCTTGAAAACGTCCTGAACATGATTTGTTCCTCTGTTCCAGCAAAATTTCAAAAAAAATGTAATTTTACGTCATTAGGAGTTCAAAAAAAAAAGCAAAAAGAACACTAATTTCGACACAATTCAACGAATTTTTGGCGTATTTTTTGGCGTTTTTTGAAGAAATAGCTGTGTTTATGATTTTTTATTACAATGCTTATAAAATCAGAAATAATATAATTTGTAACTTAACTGAGTGATTTCGCAAATGAGCTTTGACGTATTTTTACGAGCTCAAAAAAGGAAAAAATAACATAATTTTCGACCGAATTTTAAGATTTAAGTGTAACTAAGTGGTGAAAACCTTATTTCTGTACTTTTTGTGAAATACGATAAAAAAAATCGACAAAAAATTAAAATATTTCCAAAAATGTATTAAGTATGCCAACTCGCTGAGACACAGTACAAAAAAAAAACAATAAATTAAAAAAAATATTATGAATAACAGTCGGAGGTGGTCATTAATTTTCATAAGACGGACTCGATTTGGTGACGTAAAAAAATGACAATGTCCTTAATTAGTGAAATTTATAGGACGCCAATGTAAATTATTGCCTGTCGTAAAGTATGAAGAATTAATCTCAAATTTTACTGTTAGTCTTCTCGGAGTGAGCATTCCGTTGCGAATTATTTATAGGAGGAGGATTAATTGTTGATTAAAAGACAAAGCCTAAGATATACGACCAACTTAGTCGCACTAATGAAGCATTTAGGATTATTTAGGAATAATTAGTTGCTTTCGCAACCTAAAGAAAAATATTTTACTGTTGAATAAACAGCCAGGTTCGAAAATTACGTCCATTAACACTTGCGTGTGCCTATAAATCCTCGGTCTTTATTTCACTCAAATAAATAGACACCGCATAAAAACACTTTCTCTAAAAGCTACCGCTTCGGAGGAGTAAAAATCAAAACGTGAGCATCATCTTTGGAAAGCAAGAATTTTGTAAAATCGAAAGTTTTCTGTATTTTTCAACGTTTGGTCATGACCCAAGTAGTTCTCCTGCGGCGATTTGCATGCCGTCCGAAACCGCAACTAGCCCGTAACGAAACAGTCGATGAATACAAACAAGTCCGGATTAAAACAAGGAAGAAAGCCTTTCCGGTGCCTTCGTTCCCACGCTAGCGCTACAATCCCTTCGATTTTTCACGAAAACTCCACAAATTCACCATCTGAATGTCACGACTTTTCGTTTTATCCTTTCTAAGACTTGCATAATTAGTTTGTAATTACGGCTGAGATTTTTTCGCGCCGGCTGAGGTTGATGTTGCTCGACGACGCAAAAACTAGATAAACTTGACTTTTGAAAGGTAGCGTTTACTGGAAGGAAACCGATATCGAAATGCTAAGAGACAGGAAAATTTTCAGAAATTTAGGAAATTCTCAAACTACGTAAGACTAATTAACTATATACGAATTTGGGGACGCTTTAGGTACAGGAACTATGTTAAAAAATGTTAATTTTGTTTAAAAACTCTTATTTAACGTGTTTTGTTGCCTGTATGTCCGTTTCATATTTTCCAAGTGAGAGAAATTTGAGTTGTCCGAATGAACTGAAATCTTGCATACTTACGTAATTTTCGTGATAATGCAATTCTGTATAGTTAATTACCCCCTACAGGGGTTAAAAAGACTTAAAAGCAAAAAATATATAAAAATATTTTTAAAAAAAGCTTTTATTTAAAAAATGGACTAAAAAAGAAAAAAATATGTTTTTCTATCAAAAGAGATTATTTTTGCTTACAGGTTAAAATTCACAAAATTATTAAAACCTTTGGACTGGTCCACTAAACCAAGTGATTTTTTCCTCTAAAGCACAATTTTTTATTTAATTTTTAGTGGAAAAATGACGTAGCAAATCATCAAATATTCAGTTTGATGAAATTTTTATTCCCATAATTTTTTAACTCGTTTGGGGAAATGTGGACAGAAAATTTGGCTTGAAGACAAAGGAAGACAAAAAAGAATTACCGTAATCGCTCAGTCGCGACCGTTAACCAGCTACAGGTCTATAACACGTTAAAAGTCTCCATCAAATTACGTCAAAGTTAAATAAACAGTGTGAGCATTTAATGAACGGAAAGGAGTCGCGTGTTAGAAGTTAATCTTAAACTTAATTTTCTGCAAAAAAAACCGAAAGGAAGCTAATAATAAATATTTATAAAAAAATTATTCAATGTTTCCATCACCGTCTGCATTTTGATAGTGTCGACAATTCGACATTGACATTGTAAATCTCCTCTCTCCTTGTCTGAATAAATCGGTTCATTGTGTCTTGTCAACTACATAGTTTTTTACTTTCTCTTCGGCGACATTCTTCTTATCGCAGCTTCAATCCAATGGTAGTACAGTTTCATCACTTATTTTTTGGGCACGTATAAAGAAAGATTTGTCGTTCCAAATTTGCATAATCCTAATTGGCTCTGTTTTCACTTTCCGGATTATTTTTCGATAATCTGTTTTGGCATAATTGCTTTAAATTCTTTTCCCCAAAACTATTTCCTGGGCAAATTAAGGACAGTGCTAGATTGTGCTCATTTATGCATATTTTAGCCACTTTTCTTCAATGCATGTTTACTAATTAGCGCTCACATCCTATTAGGTAATATGCTACTATCAATTATCATTATTACATCATTATGATCGTTTCTGGTACAGGATTAGACGCTGATTTCTGATCATTAAGTGATTGTTCAAAAAACCAAAAAACTAGTTTTGCTTGGTCTCCACGAGTCTGATCAGTGATCAGTGATCACAGTTCTAAAGTACCAATTTTTTTCTTTTTTTTAACAATGCGAATAATCTCACTGGGAAACTGTACACTGAGATTAAAGTGGAAAAACGATAAAAAAGAAATTAGATACTACAAGGATGAAACTAAGGAAAATTACAAACCTCTAAACCAGAACTGCAACGATCGACTGAAAGAATAAGATGTGGTCAGATGTAGCAGTGGTGATATCAGAACAATGGAAATACGAATCGATGATAGACGAGAGTACATGAAGAAAATTATAGGGGATTGTCGATGAAGGCAAGCTGCTTCAGCTACATATCTATGCATTCATACCAAAAAAAAAACTAAGATAAAAACCAAAAATAAAATCAAAATAATTATACTTAATAATGAAGATGTTTATCACTCAAAAAAAAACGTAATCAAAAAGCTAGATACGAAAATAAGACAATTGACTATTAAAGATATTGCACTTTTTAATAGAAAAATCATTTAAGATAATCTTTTGTTTAAAATATTAGTTTCAAAAGTTCAAGGTTTGAAAATCCAACCACGCCAATCTTGAAATTATACACTAAAATAATCTACTTTATTTAGGATTATGTTTCATCATTACAAACAGAACAATACGCTGCTGTTTTTAAAACTATCAAAACCTCTTTTTGCTTATTTAAAAGACAAGGCTTAATTTTTTTCTTGGTGTTTGAAATTTCTAAAAAAAGTTAGCAAACCCCAAATTTTTAGGCTTAAGTTTGCAGAATTTCAAACACCCATAACTCAAAATTTTTAAACGAAATGCCACAATTTTTATTTAATTAATTAAATGGTAGAAACTTACTTATGCTTAACAATTTTCAAGTTACGAACTTTTTGTTGGCATTGAGAAATTTATTAGCCATATTTTTTTTTGCATAGGTTTCCATGAATATAAGAAATCAAAGTTTCTCAAATCAAATTCAATAAATTTATTCTGTTTTAACAGAAAGGAAAGCAAAATTCAATCATAAATGTTTTTTTGTCAAACTGTACAAAAATATCTGAATTTCCATCAATGTCAAAAAAGGGAACATAAGTTGAAAATTATCATAGGTATAGGATGCTAATACAGATCGTTGTAAAATTAAATTTTCTTTTACTTAGTAAAATTAACTTATAGCTTGTAGAAGTTATCCAAAAATATCGTTAAGATTTTGGAAAACTTTTTCTACAATTTTGAACACACTGAAGATATAGGCTTCTTTGTCTCTAAAAATAGCTAAATTACTGATTTTTGAAGTAAAAGACGCAAATCCAAATTTTTCAAAAAACCCAAAGTATTTCGAAAACGTCAAAATTTAAGTAAAGGGAAAGCTGATAAAAAAAAACCTTAAAATAACCCAAGTCATCTGAAAACGCAATAAAAATAGTTTTACATTTAAAATAAGAAAGTTGACAGCGACTTCCGGTATAATCGCTGTACAACAATTTGCAGATCAATATAATTATCAGAACTTTCAATGCTTCTAATGATTGATTTAAACAAAACACCCTGTATATTTACAATTTTGTTTCACATTTTTCATGAAATGCAATTTAGTGACAAAAAATTTTCAAAATATTTTCAACGTGTTTTTTCAGTGTATAAACTGTAATGTTCTTATTTTTCTATTAGTAATGCTTTTATTTCTTTTATTATTCAAAAATGGGCGCCACCAACTTTTTCCTAAAAGTTGGAAAAGAACTTATTTGCCGCTGTTATCCTGCTTTACACTGCATAAGAGTGCCTTTTCGACTAGCTTTTATACAGTGGGAGTGGGAAGGTTCGATTTCAATTAAACACAGGTGATTGGAAAGAGAAATTTTTATTCACTAACCATAGTAACAACAGATAAAACAAGTAACTTTTACAAACAACTTTAAACTTGGACCTAGTGTACCCTAGCCCTTGGACAAGAGGTCCTCCAAGGGAGTAATTGAGGGGAGAAGTCCCGTCGTCTTGAGGTCCAGGACATGATACTACTTGGAAGTCCCAGATGTTATGCCCTTACCACGGAAGAGGTCCCGTGGCCCGTGTTCAGAGGTGAACTCGGTTCCTAGAAGAGGTCCTGGGGCAGGTGTGACTTAATGACGGAAGAAGGTCCCGTCGACTGTATCCTTTGAAGAGGTCCAAAGAATGCAGTCCTTCAGAAGAGGTCCTGAAGTTGTTCCACCAAGTGAGGTCTTAGTGATTTCATCCGAAGAGGTCCGGAAGGAGACTCAAATGAATCTGTTGGAGTGGCGGCTTGGGCTTCATTATATACTCTTTTAAAGTCACCATTTCCAAAGCAACAAAACACTTTGTTTATATTTTTATCGATTTATCTCCGCTCATTTCTCACTGGTTTATTTTTGGCGGTCCTTTTAAATAAACACAAACACAACATAACGTTTATTCAAGGAATTCTTACACCTTTTAACTAACTTATTGTTTGGAAAATATGCTACTCATATTTCTAATACCAAACAAATATTGGATCCAAAATTTTTGTTATAAAACGCATAAAGCAAAAGAAGAATAAAAAACAAAAACTAAAAAATAATAAAAAATGGGAATTACAAAAAAACCATTAGCAGTATTTTTTTTTGTTTTAAGAAGCCAAACGTAGTAAAGAGTGTCTCGACAATAACTTTCTAGATTTTTGGACAAAAAACGAGAAAACAAAACTTTTTTTACTTTAAAAAGCCAATTTAGACCTGAACTTTCTGTTCCTCTATCTCGTCTCGTTTTTATCTTTAAATTTTAATGCACGCTTGTCATTCGTTCCGATAATCGCTGAATTATTTCATTTCTGGTCTCGGAGTGGCTCAATTTGAATCAATTAAAAAACGCTCATGTCTCCGAATATCTCGACTTGCATCTACATGGAGCTCAAAGTTGGTGCCATTACGAAACCCCTCCGTCATCCTGCGATAAATCACCGACAGCGTGCCACCTTTTCACTGCATTTTACAACTTTAATACAATTTGATAAACATCACCGAAAAAGAATTATGTACGGCCGTGTAGTTAAACTTGGCAATAAATGTCGAGATCACTCGACCATGGCGTGAATTATTTCAAGCAAATAATAAAGCCATTTACGAGCACAATCGCTCCTCCAAATCGATTTCGATCTCGGCGGAAAAATTTCAAAATAAACGGCGAGGGAAAACTTTTGAATGCGAGCAACGAAAAAAAATCCATTGGACTAAATCAGGTGCGCTAGGAGCACCGCAGGTACTGCTGGAACTATTCAGTTACTGGTCGTTGTGGGTGGTAAAGCAATAAGCAAAGTCGTTCAAATGCACGATGTAGGGGACAAGTGGCGCACGATGGCGCTGATGTTTCAATATTGCCAACGTCGAGGACGCAAATGAACAATGGCATATTATTAATTACAAGTAAGCGTGGGAGTCGCTTGATCTTGAGCACAATGACTCCTCTTCGTTCGTGTTTCCCTTCGAATAACACCCAACGGCAATTCCGATGACCTCGCCATTATTTATAGAAAGAACAACAACGGGAAAAAAACGAAATGTTGACATAATACGAGACGGAGATCCTCAAAAAAAATTAACGGAATGTGGGTGAAAATTACGAAATTTTTGGAAAAGTGAAAACCGACATTCGATAACTTCGAGGATTTGTTAACTGTAGGTTAATGAGGATGGTGTTGACATCTTGGCTATTGTAGCAATGTGCATAATGTGTGCCTCATTATAGTTCAGAAAAACCAATCTGATTCTGCATGTAATGCAGTTATCAAGTATCCGGCTCGAAGGACCAATCTAGTAAAAATTGACCACGCTGTTAATATGAAGAAAGTTTGTTTTGATCAATGTTACAGGAAAAAAGGAAAAAAACGTTTTTTATTCCTCGTTTTCTCTTCTTTTATATGAAGCTAAATTCTAGTAGTTCATATTTTGTAAAAAAACGAATTTGAAATTAAAAAAATCAGTGTTGAATATTTTTTCGATGTCTATGAAAATAAACTCAGTAATTGATAAAGTATTGCAAAATGAATATGATATTGTGTTATTCAGAGATTTCCTACGTCTTTTTCTTCATTTTTTATTACAGACAAAATTTTGTTAATGTACTTATACTTATTTTTCCTTCTTTGGAAAAGCCGTCATTTCTAATGTTGACGAAAAATAGAAAGTCATGTTTTCATTCAAAAAATTTATAATTCTATTACAAAAATAATGAGCTATTGCTAAAATAACGTCTTCAAAAGATTGATTTTAAACGCAATTAGCAAATTTTGCATTTAGATATTTTTATCGCCACATTGCAACGTCGTAAGTGCATTTTGTAAAGTTCCTAAAATAAGTCAGGTCAGGTCAGGTCAGGTCATCACAAATCACAAATACAAAATAAATTGAATTGCAATTTTTTTTCATAGAAATGCGTATATTCGTATGAATATTAAAGGTAGGATTTAATACTGTTTAGCTCCAGAAAGCTAAGAAGAAATTACAATTAAATCTGTGGAAACCTAATTTTCAAAAAATTTACAATACTCATTTACAATAATATCGAAAACAATTTGAAGTCAAAGCCAGTAAACTTATTTAGAAAACAAATAAACTTAAAATTTTTATCACTTCAGTAGTAATTATTCTTTCGCTGTTTTTGTTTCCATTTTGTGTTATTATTTTTATTATTATTACCTTTTACATATTTTCAATGGTATTCAGGACACATATCTACTTTTCTTTTAGTATTACTTAAAAAATAAAATTATTTTCTTATATTAATATATATTATACTTATATTTTATTGTTGACACTGTCAAAATTTCCGGTTTTTCTCCTGTGTAAGACAGTTTTGACAACTGTTTAGCATTTCTCAATACTAAACGTCAGATTATTTTTAATAGATTTAAAGCAATTTTAAGCCTTGTTGAGTCGTTTGAAGAATAAAATGTTGTATTCAACACGTTTTTCTGTAAATCGGTTCATTTATTTCACCTCCTGGGTGATAAACCACTTGTTTTCACTGGTGGTTTGAGATAAAACGTCCGATTTACAATCAAACTCGTTAAATAAATAACTAATTATTTCCAACTGACTTCTAGTTTTGGTTTTTTGGTTTATATTTAAAAATGTATGTTTTTTTTTGTTTTGTGAGAGGTTAAGTAGAGTAGCATTACCTAGACTTCGCCTCCTCAATTTTTTTCTTAAATAAAGGCTTTTATTATTATTATTATTCAAAAAAAAAACTTTAGTGACTTTTCTCAAGAACATTTATAAATGCTAAAGTTATTAGTTTTCGGATTTTTTGCCAAGAAATCGTCGATTTTTGGTACCCAGTGTATCTATTGAACAATAATTCCAGTAATATTAATTATAGCTTTAATAAGTTTGGTGTCGTTGAAAAACTTTTTCTATTTTTTATATACTGCAAAAAAATTTTTTCGACGCCATTTCATTCCCCGGATTTTTTTACTTACGTTTAGGTAAAAATATCGTCATTTTGTCAAAAAGTTATAGGGTAATTGACAAAATAAAATTGAGAAAAAATAACAATTAATGTAAAAAATTTGAACATGTTTCTACTTTGCTCTCGGAAATTATAAGACTTACAGAAAAATCAAAAAACAAAAAGGAATGTGCTGTAAATGATCCACTTGGTCCGACTTTTACAAAAATTTTGGAATATACAAAAAAACACATTTTTATTCCAAAACCAAAAATGAGACAAGCCCTTTTATTAAAAGTACTTGGAATCTTTAAGCCTTTTTTCGCAAAATTTCAACCCAAATCCACCCCTGTCTGTACACCTGTCCCTCCGAATTCCTCTCTCGTACCCACCTAACAAAGCCCATTGTAAGGCAGGTCACTGATAGACCAGCTGTTCTTTATGTGCCCTTAGGGCACCCTTTCCCTTGACTTGACCCCAATTTATTACTATTTCCAAGGGTTGCACCCTCCCAGTAACAATTTATTCCAAACCCTTGATAAAGCAACAATTATAATTGGTTAAAAAAAAAGATAATTAGCGTATTCCGTTCAAATGCTTGTTATTATTATTGTTTATAGTCTTTTTTCCATTGTTCGTCGGTATCAGTGTCGTAAATAAAGGCAAACGATAGGAGCCGAAGGTCACGAATTGGTTATAAATTATACTTAATTACTTTGGGGAGGAATCAGCAAAAATTGTAACGGGTTAAGGCCGATTCAACGCTTGACACTGTGCTTGGAATTTGCACTTTTCGCATTCCTGACACTTGACTCATTCGCACCGGAACACCCCCATACAGAATGGGGCCAGTTATTAACACGAATTGTTATTTTTTCGCAGCCAAAAATTTTTTCAGTAACTAATTACGTTCTGTTAGGCGGGCAACTGCGCTATTATGTTCACGCGAAATCAAATTAGGTCGAAAGATAATTGAACAATAAGCTGGTGCTTGTATTTGGACGCGAAAAAATGATTGAATAGTTTTGAAAGTCATTATTTACGGACGCTTTTTCTAGGTTAGCATTGTTAATTCTTAATTATATTATTTGGTTAATGGTGTATTTAAATTAACATGTTTGCTAAGGTGTGGATTACGTAATTGTGGATTAAGGAGAAAGAATTGATTATAGAATGTGGAAAAAATGTGGAGTGAACTATTACATTGCAATAAATAATAACTTTCATTGCTTTGCTGGACGATGTGTGTAATTTTCTATGTTATTTATTCAAGTGATTTGCATTAGAGCACACAGAGCTGACGCCACTTTGATCTTGACAAAATTCTCTTGTCCTACTGGAAACCCAGAGGTGCCTAATCGGTCTATAACTTTTTTGTTACTTGAGATATTGCCATGCCGTTTTCATTATCCGATAGATTGACTCAAAGTCCACAAACTATTAATATTTTTTTATACACAGGGTGGTGAACCAAAGTTATATTTTTTTTAAATGGAATACCCTATATATTTTTGCGTAATCAGATGCATCTTTTGTTCACGGATGGTTTTAAGCTAAAATTTAGTTGTTCGATTCTGCTTAGTTTTTGAAATAATTTTTTTTTGACAAAAACACGCTTTCAAAAAATTCATGAGATTAAATCTAAGAAACAGAAAAAACTTTTTGATGGAGGCGCGAGTTAAATTTTTTTCTTAAAAGTTGAATCATTTAGTTTTTTATTTTTGCATCTAAAAGGCTTTTTGTCTTACTGTTTACGTAAAAGATATTTTATTTTAAACATAAAAAAGAACTATTATTGTTTCAGTTGTCTAAAAGGAAACATTTTAGCTAATAATAACTCTATTATTGTCACTTGATCCATTCTTGTAATAGACAGTTAGGTAGTGGGGAGAAATAACATTGGTCCTTTTGTCCCAATTTTTTTTTAAATGCTACATGTTTCGGCCATTAATTTTTTGAACATTTTCAGGCTTACAAGTAACAATTACTCTTTTTTATATTGTCTATTTATTATTGACCGAAACATGTGGCGTTTTAATAAAATTTGATTTTTATTGTTAGTGCATTAATATTTAAAGTATTTTTTTTGTGATTTTTTTTTTTTTGATTTTAGATATTCGATAATTAAATACATAATCTTAGGGAAACATAAAATGAGGTGTCGTTACATATATTTTTTTTCAGTTGTTTAACCTACAACAAATTTCTTCTTTTTTTATACTTTTAATTGTAATGCGTTAAACAAATACGGGGTGACCCAGAGGCTTATAATTTTTTTGCTATTTGGAATATAGCCATGCCGTATAGTTTTATTATACACAGGATGTTGTATACAGGTGAACCAAAGTTTTCTATTATTTATTTTTCAAAAAGGGACACTATATAATTGTGCTAAAAAATAATGTAACTTTATAAAATTATTATGGGTCGATCTCTTTTCGTTTCGGAATTATTCAACTTTTCGTTATAAAAAGACGAATTTTTGAAAAATCAGAGTCGCTTATGAATATTTTCCGATAAATTTGCAACAAAAAAACTTTGAATACCTTGTAGATTTAGCAAATAGTCGACTTTTAGTTAAAGCAAGCAGATAATATACAGGGTGTGCCAAAACGCAAAAAGTTGAATTACTATTTTTTTCAAATGGAACAACATGAATTTTTTTTAGTATCGATAGCTACCTTGATACTTTGATAAGGTACCTTATGGTATAGGGTTTGCATAGCAATTCAAATTATTTTTCGAGATTTAAAAAAAAATATTACAAGAAAATTTGTTAGCCTAGAATCTGATAAGTCAACAGGTAATTTATTTTTTGATATGTAATAATGTGAATAATTACATTAGTAATCTAATTATCGCTTGATGCATAAATAAATTTCACTCGTCAAAAATTATTGAAAAAAATAAAAGAAAAAACTAACACTAATAAATATTTCAAATTTACTATACAAACAACATATTACTAGAAAGCTTATAAAAAATGCTATCGATACGTGTTAAGAAATACCTGGTGCTCCATTTTGGCACACCCTGTACATTATTTTCGTGTTTCAAGGAAAAGTCGACTATTTCCTAAAATTACAAGATGTTCTAAATTTGTCCTTCGAAAATTTGCCGGAAAATATTCATAGGCGACTTCGTAGTAATTTTTCAAAAAAATTTTTCTTTTATAACGGAAAGTTGAATAATTCCAAAACGAAAAAAGATAGACCTATATAAAGTTACATTATTTTTTTACGAAGCATCTAACTGTGCAAAAATTCCATTTAAAAAAATAAAATTTTAGTTCACCACCTTGTAGACAACACCCAGTGTATAATGAAAATAATTTTAGTTTGTAGACTTTAAGTCGATCTATCGAATAATAAAAACAGCACCGCAATTTTTGAAATAGCAAAGAAGTTAAAGTCCGATCACACACTCCCTGAGTCACCCTGTATCTCAAAAACTTTTCCAGATACAAACAAGCTGAAAACACCACCTTGTAGGGAATTTCATCAGCTTTAATTCTGTTCAAGTAGTTTTATTATAGCACGTCTCAAAAATTCTTTGGGCCCTATTTTCCCGTACTCACCCTATGTGGGGACTTGAGCAGCCTGTGAACAGCTGCCAGCTGGTTGATGAGCGGCAAAGTGACACTAAAAGTGTGCAGAGGAGGTCTCGCAGGATCCGGAAAATTCGTAGTGTACGAAAAAGGGTCGATGTCGTTCAAATACTGGACACGACATGTCAAAGACATCATGCCTAACACTCAAGTCCATCACACTGTCTATATCACACTGGAAATTTAGCTTTGGTTAGCTGGTTGTGGCTGGAATGCCGGATATCGTCGAATTGTTGGCCGTTTTTCACAAAACGCCATTAATGTTCTTATCGTCACTTGACACTTCGAACGATTATTTAAATCCTAAACCGTAAAACGCCCACGGTTTGGATATACTATGATGGAAAATAATAAGTGCGATGGGATTCACCATGATTTATGGAAGATGTGACACATATTTTATGGTGGATTGGCACGCAAACAGGTTTTTGGACAAATCGATTACACGAAAAAAGTGCTAAAACACCTTTGATAATAATGATATCAAGGAGAGCCGATCCGATTCGAAATGGCTGTCTTGCACACCCACAGAAGGAGTTTAGCTATTGCATCTAGTGCAAATAAATCTCTAGTCGCCACATAAGGCACGGATTAATTAAGACAAGCATGAAAAAGTATTACGTCTTAGACTTTCTCGTCGATGATCTTTATTAATACTATGGCCAGACAAATAATCCATTTTTGAGTCTAGCCAAAAATTTTGATCAAACAAACAAGTAAGTCAACCAGCTACTGCTAAATCTATCTAAACCGTGAAAAAGATTCTCGTGTCGTGGTGGGTGTCATAGAAAGTGACCACACAAGGTTACAGTTCACCTAACCTGGGCTGGGCATATTCAATCAACCTGACTTTATCGCACGAAACCAAAACGTCTTCCTATTTTATTCAAGTCTTTGAACAAAGGAAGTAAGCCATTGTTTAACTTTAGCCCACTGTCTCAGGCTACTTTATCTAGCCTTATTTAAATTAAAATTAAATGAGATAACATTTATTTCAGTCGAATTGTCTCACAAGATGTCTAAAATTATGCAACAGTACACAAAAAGGTAATCTGAGTAGGTAAAGTCTGTCTTTTTAACTTACGTTCCAAAATTAAACAATTCTTAAAATTATTGTACTAAAACGTCTCATTTATTTCAATAGAATTTTTGAACAGAGTATACAATTTTTGCTACACAGGGTGACTCTTTTTTTTTGTTTTTGACAAATTTCAATTTTTTTTCAAAGTCTTCATTTGCAAGGGTTTATCTAAGATATCACAGCCTTTGAACGGTTTGCGGTAAGAGAATGATTTTTTTTTGCATTCGACAACCAAAGGTTTGAAGAGTCTTCTAAAATTTTCAAAATTGTCAACTGTCAAAATTCATGGCAAGTATGATTTTTTCAAAGTGGTTATCAAAAAAATGCTATAACTCAGTTTTTTCAAATGAAATGATCCTATTTTCTTAACGACAGTCGAAAGAACATCGATATTTATAGTGAATTTTATCAATACGTCCTATACTTATCTCGTACAGTTTTTGAAAAAAATCACAAAAAACGGATACTACTTCATAATTTTCATAGTTAATCAAGTAGACCTTGCAAAATGATCAACAAGTGTCAAACTTCAATATTTTATTTAGTTTTTAGCCGGTTCATCACCGAATAAGCACTAAAACAATAATATTTAATTGTGGTATTTTACAACTTATGAATTATGTAATGTAACTCAGTCAGTCGACCATGGAATTTTGAACTTCTTGAATGAAAATGGTGAACAAATCTAACATTTCTTTTAATTAATAGCACACTTTTATCGTATTTCTCCTAAGTTCTCTTGATTAAAAATAAAAATGATAAGCTAAAATTCTGTTTTTTTTTGTAATTATTTCAAATACTGTAAGAAATAGATATACAAGAGGTTAATAAAAATTTACATAAAAATTGATGTTCTTTTGATTGCTATTGAAAAAACTGGGTCATTTCATTTGAAAAGACTGTTTTATAATCAATTTTTAATCATCATTTTCAAAAATCATAGTAGCATTGTAATTTGACAATTGACAGTCTTGCAGATTTGAGAAGACCCTTCGAACCTTCACGAGTTCACGAGCTGTAATATTTTAAATAAATCCATTCAAAAAGAATACAAAAAAATATTGACATACGTAAAAAACTATGATAGATAAGTACTAACAACAGAAGTACATTTTACTCAGTTTCAAGAGAATTCAAAAATACAATAAAAATAAACGGTAATTATTTAAAATTTCAAAATTCAGCCATTTTGAAAATAATTTAGTTGAACTCAAAATGGACGATTTGGATACAAAATCTTCAAGCTATAGCAATATTAGAAGTTAAAAAGTTTCTAATGTAAGCCCTAAAGAAATCATCCTGTATATATTTTTTTTTGATTTACACAAATTCCATTTCAATAAATTTAAAACTTTGTAAAATATGTTCAATAATGAATGCAACAGGTCTGTTATATTCTCTCTTTGTTTAGCTAATATGACTTATAACTGACTATCCTTGTCTAACAGACAGACAAGACTGTGAACATAAAGTTAATACAAAATTTCGTAACAGCTTACTTAAAAAATTGGAACCTTTTGTCAAAAAATATCAAGAAATAGAGTCTTTTATTTACATTGTCCACATTTACAATAACTTTTCGGTGGTTTTTAAACGATTATAAAAATAAACAATGTGATTGAAGAAAAATAAAAAAATATAATAATAAAAAAATATCTAATTGTATTTAACAAAATTATAGAGAGGAAAAAACCCATAAGAAAAATAGAAAAATCATTTTGTAAGAAACATTTTTAGTGCTTTATCAACAAACTCTGATAGCTGAGATTGTATGTGATTAGGGTAATATGCATATTATCTATCAATTTGTCGCATTGGGTAATCTTATAAATTATAAACAAGGCAAATTACTTTTATTGCTAATTTATGCAATCGTCGTGCAATAAATCAGGAAACGACTGCTTTATTTTATTCAGCCTTTAATAAAACTGCAAAGAATTTATTCAAAGTCGTTGAAAAATTTAATTACTCGAAACCATTTTCTCATACGATCCACTATCTAATCTATGTATATTACTTGCTCGAGAAACGACCCACTAACCGTGAAAGTACCGATCTGGAATTTGATTTTTTGGCCAGTTGTGATTAAAGTAACAAAAACAATTAATTCTGTGATGTTCCATGTAATTGCTTCCAGGGCATTACAAATCCATTTGGACTTATCTCAAGCGAGTGTCGAAAAATCCATTACTTCTTAAAGCTCGAAATGCGATGTTGCAAGTTCCGTGTCATCGCCCGCTTTCATTCCGTTCTTTTTTCGTCGCTTTTTTCCGTAAACATGCGGCAATTACCGAAAATAATAAATTCACCGACGCTAATTGCCGCCAAACAAATTTCAATCTTTTTCCATTGAACTCTTAGGACTGTTTATTTCGCGAATACCACAAAGGTGAGGTAATGGATGGAGATAGACTCCGGGAAACGTTTCCGATGGCATTGACACCGGGGGTTTGTGTCTGAAGGACTGCAGGTGTAAAAGTGGGGCTCGTAAAATGATTTTCGTTTTAACACTCGCGAACCACAGGTTTTTTCGTTGTTTTGGACACAACCAGTTTATTTTACCCGAGACAAACCTGCAATTATTCAATTTCTCATCAAAAAGACACAGACGAGGTTTTTTACATTTTTAAACCACCTGTAGCTTGCTTTTCAATGGGTTCTAACAAATCGATTTGTTGATCTGCTATCACAAAAGCGGTTTTTATAAATTATATCAATTTAACAAAGAGAGAAATAATAGAGCAGTTTGAATTCACATTCTTCCTTCCACGTTAAAAGGTTACATGTTATTAGTACGTATTACCACACAGTCTGGTTTTTTACCTCTTCAATCTTGAATTCGGTGGCTTATCCACTGAATTGTCTAACAGAAATATTAACCTAATAGTTTGAAAAATATCAGCTGAGGTATTAAGGTAAAACTACTGGTCCTTTCAGTCTCTCAAGTAAATTGACCAATAACAAAAACAAAAAAACATTTATTTGCTGTTTTTTATTAAAAACTCACCATGTTGGTATCTAAGTTTTGGATAAGTTGACCAAAAAATAAAAACACTTAATTTAACAATTTTTCCGTGTTTTAGGTAAATAATAATTATTACCACAAAACCTCGTCTGAATTTGTATAGTACCTTTAACATATTGTGTACTGTATTATCCAATAGTGTCTAACAAAAACATTACCCTAGTAGCTTAAATACTGCTCCAGATATTAGGGTAAAAGTTGCAGTGTTTTAGGTAAACTGACTAATATTAGGTAAAAAAGAAAAACACTTAATTTGACATTTTTCCGTGATTTAGGTAAGGTTTTGGATAAGTCGACCAAAAAAGAAAAACACTTAGTTTAAATTTTTTTCCGTGTTTTAGGTAAATAATAATTATTACCACAAAACCTCGTCTGAACTCGTATAGCACCTTTAACATATTGTGCACATATTGTGCATATTATCCAATAGTGTCTAACAAAAACATTACCCTAGTAGCTTAAATATTGCTCCAGATATTAGGGTAAAAGTTGCAATGTTTTAGGTAAACTGACTGATATTAGGTAAAAAAGAAAAACACTTAATTTGACATTTTTCCGTGTTTTAGGTAAGGTTTTAGATAAGTTGACCAAAAAAAAACACTTAGTTTAACATTTTTTACGTGTTTTAGGTAAATAAGAATTATTACCACAAAACCTCGTCTTAACTCGTATAGCACCTTTAACATATTGTGTACTGTATTATCCAATAGTGTCTAACAAAAACATTACCTTAGTAGCTTAAATACTGCTCCAGATATTAGGGTAAAAGTTGCAGTGTTTTAGGTAAACTGACCAATATTAGGTAAAAAAGAAAAACACTTAATTTGACATTTTTCCGTGTTTTAGGTAACCCATTACCACCTCAAAATTACACTTTTAACACCCTTAACATATTATTGTCTATAAGAAAAACATTACCCTAATAGCAGGTATTAGGGTAAAACCACTCTTGCATCCAGTATTTTGAGTAAAGTGACCAATATTTGGTAAAAAAAGCATTAATTTAACGAAAACATTGCTCTAGTAGCTTAAATACAGCCTCAGGTATTAGGTAAACAAACAGAGTTTTAGGTAAATTGATCAATAACTGGCAAAATGCAAAAATAATTTGAGGTTTTTAAATAAAATGCCAATAAGTATCCAAGGTTTGGGCATAATAACTTAAATTATGCCTCGAGTATTAGGTAAGATAAAACTACTTTTAATTTTAAAAAAAATTATTAAAAAAGGAAACACTTGATATGACATATTTTTAAGTTAAAAGCCAATATGTATTGAAGTTTTGGGTATTTTACCTCATCTTTCCTCTGCGGAAATCACCAAAAGTAGCATCTTCAAAAGTAACGGTCTAAATTAAATAATTACCTTAATAGCTTAAATATCGCCTCAGGTATTAAGGTAAAAACACTCTTGCATTCAGTGTTTTGGGGAAAGTGACCAATATTTGGTAAAAAAAGCATTAATATTGCCCTAGTAGCTTAAATACAGCCTCAGGTATTAGGTAAACCGACAGTGTTTTAGGTAAATTGACCAATGACTGGCAAAATAACTATCAAAAAGCAAAAAAAAATTGTGCCAATATGTATTCAAGTTTTGGGCATAATAACTTAAATTATGCCTCGAGTATTAGGTAAGGTAAAACTGTTTTAGGTAAATTAACCAACAACTGACAAAAAAAGTAACAATTTGATAATTTTAAGTAAAAAGGCAGTAGGTACTCAAGTTTTAGGCATTATACTTCATATTTTTCCAGGATTTCGGGTAAACTAAAAGGTACATGGTATTAGAGTAAGCAAACCTTTTATGAGACACATCCTAATATGGAACACCAAGTTTTTTACAAGTTTTTATTAGGTATTGTATTATCCACTGAAAGGTCTCTAAAGGAAACATTGCCCTAATAAATTAAATACTGCCTCGAGTATTAGGTAAGGTTAAATTACTTGTAATTTAATAAAATTTAAGAAAACGGAAAACACTTTATATGGACATTTTTAAATTTTTTAACTTAAAAGCCAATACGTATTCAAGTTTTGGACATTTTGCCTCATCTTTCCGCAGCGGAAATCACCGAAATCAGCGTCTTCAAAAGTAACCGTCCAAATTAATTCCAAGGGCATAATAAATTAATTCAATTGTTTATTATCAAGTGGAGCGTGCAGCTGAATTTAAAAATTTTACAACTTTGTATCGACTATTTTAATTCCATTCATCACTCGAAACATGTGTCATCTTCAGGACGTGCACACGCATACATTAACGAAAATGACTTGTGGAAAATTTCCCCAAAACCAAATATTTAAAAAAGATCACATCTCGTCTTGATTTGACTGTTAATTAAGCGAGACTGGGCCAGATTTTCCCAATTAAAAACACAATAGACCCAGATTTAATTAGTATGGTGGGCAAGCTATACTTTTTGCATTAACTTAAAAGTTGTAAATTACTCCAACAATAGCACCCCATGAGGAGTAATTCCTTTCATTTAATTTAGAAGGTAAGTAAATTTTTCTTGGCGATTCGAACCCGCAACAACAAAACGTTGAAATCGAAACCGAACCTGTCAAGTAACAACAACGGAACCGGCCGAGTAAGAAAAACAGTGTCAATAAAAGTGAATCCAATTCGAACGATATCCGGTAAGTGAGCAACCACCGAAAGCTCCCTTATCAGAGAAACTTTGTGATATGAATGCAAGGATCGCAGTGGCCACCAACCAACAAAACACTGTCACACACTACCTGCTACGATTATCATAGTTGGCACAGGTAAACGAGGCCCGTCTGATATTCGACGCGATCGTTTCACGACTGTTTCTCCGCGACCGGCAAATGTTTCCATGTTGGCAGCGCCACCGCAGATAAACAACGCCAGACGAAGAATATACACCTGGAGAAGCGGCGTTGCTGTTTTTTTTACAACGCCAACTGGCACCCACCAAAAAAATTCAAAAATTCTGTTTCTCCTACTTACTGCTCCAATTACTTGCTAATGTGGCCATATTTGTGAGCAGTGGTTGGTGTAAAGTGAGCTATGATAAAAACTCCCAACTTTTTTCAACTTTATTTCCAAAAATATAGTATATTATGTTATTAGGCGTAACAGCGACAGTTTATGTGGCGAAGATTTTTTAAAAACATTGTTATTTTTTGACGCTCTCCCCATTTTCATATTTCCGACGGTATTTTATAATAAGATCTTTTACTTCTTGAAATAATCTTAGGGTAATCTTAGCTTTTTCGCAAAAGTAGAACTTTTACTGTGTGGCCAAAAAATATAACTTTTGACTGTGATATTTTGAATATGATGTAACGCCACGCCACTGATCGCCTCACCTGTCGATTTCAAGAAATATCAACACGGGCACAGTCTAATAACTCTAATGAATGAAAGTGGTCGCTGGGTCACGTGTGCGGCGATTGATCTTGGCTCTTGAACGCGGACCGCAGACTGAACCAAGGTTCGTTAATCCAATGTTGCCAGATCTAGTCAAGTTTCACCAGATTTGGTGATTTTGATGCTAGTCTTGCTAGTTTTTAAAAATTAATTGAAGTTTAAACAAAGTGCAAATGAAAAATTAGATCCAAAATGAGGGTGTTTTTTGTATTTTTCGACCAATAAATGACTACAGTTATTTGAAAATAATATTATTTTTTCCCTCTTCGAGTGTCATAAGACGTTTTTCATCTAGAAATGCAATCACCAGGCAAAATTTACCAAATTAGAATGAAATTCATTGTTATTTGATTTTTATTATTTTTTTTTATTTTACTAAAAGTGGTTAAAAAACCCATAAGTTGATGGAAAATGGTTATTATTATCACTTTTCAACTAAATTAGCAGCCTTTTAGTGCCATTTTGTTAAAATAGACCAAAAAACCACCATTTACCTAATTCAAAATATAGATTACCTTTACTTTTTTTAAAAAATTTTTTTGTCAAAAGCAATAGAAAGTTTACTAAATTCAGATGGATGCAAATGCTCACATTTTTAGAATTTTTGGGATAAAATTGAGTGTTTTTTGAAAAATGTATCCAAAAGTAACTGAAAAATCACAAAATTAGATAGAGTCTAAGGTTATTTTAGCTTATTTTATCAGATGTAGTTTACAAAATCGTATCAAAACACGTCTCAAAATTAGAAAAATGGATCCAAATCGACGTTATCTTCCCTCTATTTCACTTAATTTAGCTTAATTTAGCAAAATTTGGTTAAGAACTAACCAAAAATTACCCAGTTAGTTAAAAAAAAATGGTTTTTTTGGTTTTGTAGATTTTACAAAATCGGACAGAAAAATTGTTAAACTTGCTTAAAAATGGCATTATTTTTGTCTTTTAATGTTTTAGATCTTTTAACTAAAAGCAGGAGCGCTTTTTTTGTTAAAAACAATTCGAAAAGTCACCGACTGGGGACGAAATGATGTTATTTTTAGTTTTTACTAGTCATAGCTATTTATTTTGCAATCTAAAAATTACAAATTTTTATGCGTTTTCCTTGTTTTAGCTAATTTTTAATAAAATTTTGTCACAAACAAACACAAAAGTTCCAAAATTTTCTCAAAATTTGTGTTCTCTTTAAATTTTTCAAGCTTATAAACACATTTTTGGAACTATTTTTTCACGTTTTTCTTATGTAAGCCGAAACTTTTTTCAGATTCCGCTATCTCCTGTCGAAAAACCACCAAATTTTTAGAACAAAAATTATGTTTTTACCAAATTCTTGGGCTCTAACGACTAACTTACTAACTTCGTTTAAAAAATAAGGTAAAAAGTTTAAACCAAATTTAGTAATAAGGCAAAAATGGTGAAAATTTGGCAAGTTTTTCAGCTTAGTTCTGGCAACACTGTCGACATGAGTAATAACAAAAAGTCGTGGAAAGAAGCCATATCTGATATTCGGACAATAAAATGCTCTAAATGGACGAAAATCTAAATATGGAAGATGTTACGAGAGGAGAATTGTCTCTAATCTGATGGTTACTGTGGAAACAACGACTTGTGCAAATACAGCCACCCGGAGACTGTAATTATGCTAAGATGGTTATAAAGGACCAAATTATGGCGCCATAGTGTCCGTTTTGTGAAACTGGTCCGACTTGCTGATAAGTGAACTAGAATATTAAGAAATTAAAAAAGGAACGAATGGAGCAAAACTGGCTGCGAAATTGCACATACACACAAAATGAATGCCTCACAAATCGCTATCTTGGTAATTTTTTGGAAAAAGTGTCGTGAATAATTAACATTAATTAGTAGAATCTCCTGTTACCTTTTATGATCGAGTTTTATCTCACCTCTCAATTAAAAGAAAAAGTACCAAACACGAAACAATAGAAACATAAAAAATAACCAGTTAGAAGAAAAACTTCTTTGGGAACAGCAACTGTGTTATTATTTACAGTTTACATTACTGTGCTGGTAATTGGAAGAATTTTGTTAGGTTTACGTATTTTTGACTCGTCGTGTTAAGTCCGGACGAGCTTTGGTACACAACAGGTGTTTACCGAAGAAATTAGGTAATTTAGACGGTTATCGCAGGAAAAAACTTTCGAAACAAGAGCTATCTCAGAGTAAACTTCATTCATAATAAAATGATTAAGTGAAATGAAAGTTCCTGTGCAAGCAATTTTTCCTCAATTTTCAAAGTACAGCTTGGCCGCCACATCTGGTTGAAATTTTGTTCAACAATTACGTTTCTGACAGAGAAATAAACTAAGACTCTCAAAAAAGCCAAATTACGTAATAATAATCCATAATTAAATTTTAGCACAAACTTGACACTATCCAAAACAATGTAGTCGTGGATTAAATTAATTTTTTTAACGATTACCGATCAGAAATAACCCACTATTGACTCACCCTGTATACATATTAATATGAAATGGCTACCCTAATTTTAAGCAAAAGGTTTCAAATTTTTAAGTCTTGTAAAATTCTAATATGATATGTTGAATGAGCAGAATTGACTGAAATAAACCGTTTTGCTCTACGACTGTTAGTTTTTGAATCATGATTTTTTTAGTGTAAAACTTTAACTCCGTTGCCCGGAGCGGTTCCAGGTTTTGACGAGAAAATAGGTAATTTCAAGCGCTATCCGATGCTTTTTTGATTTTTGCTCTAGGTCGTATAGTTTATGAAAAAAACGCAAAAAAGATTGCCATTTTCACATTTTTTTTTAATTTTTAAACGTATTAACAAATTTTTTTATTTTCTCCATTACGGCGAAACTATTAAAATCTTGAACTATTTTAGGCTAAACCTATGTTAAATGATCCGAGGAATCGACTGACTTTGAGAAAATTACCAAATTCCCAATAGTTTTTTAGTTATGATTTTTTTTTAATTTTACTAATTTTTTCTTTTATTCGCAATTTTCTTGAAAACTATTAATCGGAGAACATTTTTTTTTAAACATAGATAATTAAAAGAGCTTTCCAACGATAATAAACTTCACGAGTTATTTCTAACAGTTCCGGAATTATTGCTCGATAAATGTTCCGGGAACAGGAAATCGACCAAATTCTCGATAAAATTGGAAAAATCATAATCTTAAAAATCAAACCTGTTGACTTTTTTCTACTTTTAACAACTTCATAGAGTTATAAGCGCATGGAAAAGTCTAAAAAGCTTTGCTAGAGTTAAAAAAAATTTTTCGTCCCTTTTCTATGAAGGTAAGTACCTCGATAATTAAAATTTTAAGCAAAAAAAACTTAAAAATTTTAATCTCGTGAAAATCTGGTATAATACAGAAAATGAGCCGCAGAATTCACTGGAACAAACCGTTTTGCTCTACGACTTTTAGTTTTTGAGTTATGAATTTTTTTGTTGAATGAAGTTTTCCACTACAGAGTTAGCCATTAGTGGGTTACTTCTGACATGTCCTAAGATGCAACCATTAATGCAACTACTGCAATTACCACTTGGATACCTCGTTTGATTTTTAAAAACATTAATTGAATCAACACTGGTTTTTTATCTTTTAAATAAATATTTTATTTTCAACTTAAAATTTTGCCTAAACACTCAAATAAGACTACAATAAGATGCTCAAGATACTTTAGTGATTTTTCGGTTTATTTTGAAAAAATAAATTATCGGTCTGGATTAACAATTAATTAATTAAGATTAAAAACGTCTCAAAAGAACGCCAAAACTAGGTGATTTTTCTAGTTAAGTTTGAGAAATTTCACGAAATAATTGCAATTCTAGTTAAAAAAAAATGCCTGAAAAAGGCAAAACTAACGTAACTTCGATCTAAAAAAAGCGTAAAAGCTTGAAAAAGGCAAAAGTTTTGTATAAATTTTTGAGCAGGCAGCATTTTTTTCAGATGGTCCAGCACGCGTAAGGAGCACTTCCTGCCCTTGACCGCTGTAATAAATAATTCCATCCACAGTAGCATCTAATTAATAATTTTCTTTCCGTCCCTCCTCTCTCCCGGATCCGCTAAATGGGGCAAGGTAATGTCGGGTGTACCAACTTTCCTCGCTCTCGTAACGAGTTTAACATACGACCGTATCAGATGGGCGGACCCTCAATAAATGTATAAATAATTTCCGTAACGGGCAACTTTCGGTGTGCATTTCCACTGGGACTTGAATTTACACACTAGACCGGAAAAAGTCCGCACACGCACTTGCGTTATGCAAGAGTTCAGCTGTTGACGCCTCTCATTTTACACCCACGCCACTGGTTTGGCAAATTTGAAGCAATTTTAATTGGAAAATTGGGATGTTGTTTAGTAAATAGGAAATTAATCAATGACCGATGTTAGAATTGCGTCTTGTGATGGAGAAAAATAGGTAATTTCTTGATTTGACACGAAAAAAATTGTAAGTAGAGAAACTAAAAAATCAAATAAGGATACATATTTTATTTATGTAAAATTCATAAATGAAACCGTTAGAAACGGAATTGACAAGCTGACAGCAATCATCCGCAATAATAAATCATCTGTTTCTAAATATAGAATATTAGAATAATAAAAAATCGTAATTGTTCCAACTGTTGGAACAATACAGTTGTTAAAAATAAAACCAACCATAAATAATACATTGTTACAAATTTTGTATTAGTTTCGTATTAAATCCAGATGTTTGTAAACACAACAATAAGCTTAAAACAATTTTTAACTTTAAATACACATGTATTATTTTTCCTATAATGGAGTATTTCTCAAAAACGTTTTCCGTTAATAAGCAGAACTCTATTTAAGTCAAAGCTTAAATTATTCTTCTGAGCTAGAATAAAGTTTTGTTTGTATGTTCTGTGAGTGTTTTCTTGTTTTTAAGCCAAGAATCGTCTAGTTTTTAGGCGTTTCTTAAGAAATTTTCGCTTTAAACATTTGTGGACATCTTTTTAAAACGCTTAAAAAATCAATTTCAAAATAAAAAAATTCATACAAAATGGGTCTCCTAAAAGTACAATTTTTCTGAATCATAAAAAGCAATAATCATAGAAATCAGCGTTCGCTATTAAATAGTTTTAGATGTTTTTGATATTAATATAAATAAATTTATTCATTAGTAGTAGAATTATCGTAATTAAACGTCTGTTGAGTTTTTAGGTTTAATTTTTTTCTATTATTTGTTATTAAACTATTATTATTCTTACTATTATTATTATTAATATTATTATTGTTATATGGTTCTATATTTCTTTCTATGCATGTAAATTTTCTATAATTCCCTAAACAATTAAAATTAGTTAATAAATTAATTAAAAAATATTATTAGCAACCGATGTTTAGATGTCGTTTTGTGCAAAAATACGTAGTCGCCAAAAATAAATTATTAAAGAAAAACTTCAACAATGGTATAGAAAAATTCTGAAAAATTCAGACACAAACAGAAAATATCAAAATGCAATAAAAATACTGATATCTGCGTGATTATCAGTTTTTGATATACGTACTATAGAAAAAAATACTCTTAGTTTTTAAATCTGTGCAACATATTCAGTATCATTATTATGTAAAAAAAACAATAATAATAATTTCAACAGACAAAAAATCAATAAATTTATAAATCAAAAAGTAAAAACACAAAAAAATCAATGGGCATTTCTCACTTGTATGTAGTTTTACATGAATCACCCTGTGTAATTTTTTACGTTATTTGAGAATTACAGAAAATTTTCTCGTTATCACAACCTTACAAGCGTGACATTAACATTAATTATTAAAAATTAACAACCTCACAAGTCTATAAATTTGTCAAACTTGTATCTAAAAAGTTTCACAAATGACAAACTTCACCGTTGTTCCATAAATATTATTTTACGAAACTAATAAATTAATAAGATTCATGTGGCGAAAAATTTCTCTTTTGGAACAATTAGAAGCGAGAAAGCAAATAAAATACGAGATGAACTCTTTCTTATTGTTTTATTTGCGTGAATTTGATGCCTTTTACTATAAAAAATGAACATCTATGTTGTGTTGTAAATTGTTTACCATCACTTAATTCGTTGAATTGTTAAACACGTAATTATTGTAAAGACTCGCGTGTAATAAAATGTAAATATTCAAGTGCTCTCACTCCAAATGACACTAATTGTATGTGCATAAAGTACGAAAGACTTGTGCCGTTATTTTGTCATGTTTATATTAAAACAATTTTCAATTAAAGAACAGTAATAAATAGAAACATGTTAATGTTCATGCGAGATTGAGTTACACGTTTTTAACACTTACAATAAATTTAAAACGAATTGTTCCCTCTGGTAGCACCGTTTCAGTAAAGTAAATATTGTTACCAACTTACCAAAACTTGCGACAAGCATTGAAAATTAACTTCCTACTACAAGCTATTGTTTGTCGGAGTAAAATAATAGTCATTATGGACTCAAGAGTGTGATTCCAAGTTAGTTGATCTGTCAACTAACAAATTTATGTATTTTTTAAGTGTGTCACATAAAGATAAAAAACAAGTAATTAAATTAATTAACTGTCAAGCAATTTGCAGCTTTTGCATAATTACAACACTGCAGTTGTTTCGATATAATGCATAATTGTGATCATCTATAAATCATCAATGTGTCCGTTGACATTTTGCTTTTTAATTAATATAACCGCTACCTCATTTTTCCACAATTGCAATTACGCGAAGGCCGCTTTTTACGTAACCAATTATTCAAATTCAAAACTACCACAGTGTGCAGACCATCCGCTAATTGCTCTCCAAACAATGGTACAGAGCGTTTATTCTTGTGCCCATTCAAGGTTGGCTTCACATTTTATAATCTAACCAAAAAATCCAAAAAAAGATAGATAAAAAATAAACAACTCAAATTTTTTTTCCTACAAGCAAATACAGAATGTTCCGTCATCTGGTACATGAAATATACATGAAAAAAAAATACAGGGTCCTCCATTTGAAAAAAATGAGTTATTCAACTTTTTGCGTCTTGGCACACTCTGTATATTATCTACGTGCTTTAACTAAAAGTCGTCTATCTGCTAAAACTACAAGGTATTCTGAATTTTTCTGTTGCAAATTTACCGGAAAATATTAATAAGCGACTTAGCAGTGATTTTAAAAAAATTGGTCTTTTTTATAACGAAAATTTGAATAATTTTAAAACGAAAAAAGATAGACCCATTATAGTTTATATAAAGTTACATTATTTTTTTGCGTAGATACCAATTATGCAAAAATATATAGAATGTTCCTTTTAAAAAAATATAACTTTGGTTCACCACCCTGTATACAACACCCTGTGCATAATAAAAATATTTCAAGTTTGTGGATTTTAAGTCGATTTATCGGATAATAAAAACAGCATAGCAATATTTCAATTACCAAGGGTCACCCTGTATGTAATTGTGAACACGGTGACAGCATGTGTTTCCTAATTTTCCGCATGTTTTCGCTTTAAAGTGATGATTTAGTTGCGTTATATTTTTTTAATTTTTTAAAATTTCGGTTATTGATTTCCGCATTATTACTTCAAATACTGGGAGGATGTGGAAAAAGTCTGTTGAATGGACGTCACGGATGATTATTCATAAAGTTGGATTTTTTCCGCTGCGTTATGTGCGCTCAAGAGACGATTAAAATGCAAATCGCAAGAGGTCATTAAACAACAAATTGCTTACCTTTCCGTACGGCGAAAAAGTCTTCGGGAAACCACCGATGTTGTCACTGAAACGAAACATCCAACATTTTACAACCGACGACCAGTCGAACGATTATTTACGACACAAAACACGCTTTTTCGAAATATTTTAATTAAAATTAATTTCATAGACAAGAGCGTAAATACTGTCACGAGCAAAGATCGTAACTTTCGGTTTTGTTATGCAAACTAGCGAATATTTTATTCCAAGAAGCAGTTTTTCAGGTATTTAATGACCACAAATGTGCCTTATTTTCATCCCATGATACCATTTCGCAAGAAAAATAATTTTTAGAAAAAATGTTGCTACAGTTGAACTTCGATAACTCGTTTTTTTGATCTTTTCTTCTAATGTCCCGAACCCTTACTGGACTATAATTTGCGTTTTTAAATCATTTCATGACACTATTTTGCAAAAAAATTATTTTTAGAAAAAATGTTATTACAGTCGAACTTCAATAACTCGATTTTTTTGATATCTTTTCTTCTGATGCCTCGAACCCTTACTGGACTCTAATTTGCATTTCTAAGTCATCCCATGAGACCATTTTGCAAGAAAAATAATTTTAAGAAAAAATGTTATTACAGTCAAACTTCGAAAACTCAATTTTTTTTTGATATATATTTTTTTTGAGGTCTCGAACCCTTACTGGACTCTAATTTGCATTTCTAAGTCATCCCATGAGACCATTTTGCAAGAAAAATGATTTTTAGAAAAAATGTTATTACAGTCGAACTTCGACAACTCGATTTTTTCGATATCTTTTCTTTTGATGTCTCGTAGAACCCTTACTACACTCTAATTTGCGTTTCTAAGTCGAACTTTTCCTTCACCATTTATAGTACTTTGAGTTTAGCGACAATTTTTTTACATTTTTTTGCACAAAATAGCATAGTTTGTCTTATAATAATCTAGGAATAATAAAAATAAGTATTTCTGTAGTATATCTCTTTAATTTAATGTCAAACTAATTTTTTGTTGAAAAATATTTCTTTTTCGTACTTTTTCGTGCTTATTAAGACATATTCTCTTTATTGCATTCAAATCTCAAGTTTCTTCTTTTTCAGTTATCTTACAAATATAAATGTTGGCAATTGGCTGTTCAAGTTATCGACGATTTGTTTACAGCTTAACATTTTAACTTTTATAAAAGCTTTTAAAGCATCGTAATTGTGCAGTATTATTAATTATAAGATCGCCCTCAGAATTTTTACAAATTTTAAAATCCTATGCTTGAAACAAAAATGTTCTCTGGTAAAATAATCTACTTCTTAGTAGGTACAATTTTTTAAACAAATCTTTTTTTCATTATTTTTTTTTATTTCTCTTGGATTAGTTTTAAATTCGAATAACAATACGCTTTTTATTTCTTAAAATTATTTATAATTATAATAATTGTAAAAGTAAATAATGTCATTACGTGACGGAAATTACATAAGTATGCAAAATTTTTATTTAAAACATTGAACAATTGATTTCTCCGTTCTTATTAAACGTGAAGGATTAATTTTGTATTGAAAAACTCTACCCCAAAGGTTTTTTCTACTCTTTCAAATAGTTTTAAATTCAACTTTGTATTTCGTTTCTTTATAACAATAAATTGTTATAATTTGCTAGTTTATTAATATATTTAAAAAGATCATTTTGACATTTTTCTTTTTTGTTTTTCTTGTGTTAGATTGCAATTTCGAATAAGAATACGCTTCCTAATTTATTATTCATAATAAGTGTTAAAGTAAATATTATAATCATAATTTGTCGGAAATTACGCGCGTACCTATGCAAAATTTCACCTTTTTGCAATTTTTTGCAATTTTTAAATTTTTAAATGAGGACAGAGGGTTAATTTGCCCTTAAATTTGCTTATAACAATTGCTAATTATTAACTAAATAAATTTTATAGTAATATTACGAAAATTACGTATGTATGCAAAATTTCAGCTGGTTAGGATCACAAGAACTCTCTCAAATTTTACTTGGAAAACAAAGCACGAAAAAGTAAAAAAAAAATTTAACTTACATCCGAGCGGGCTGAATGACTCCCCTCTGGGGCGTACTGTCGTGAATCCTGACCTCCTTGGCGTCCACTTCCATGCACTTCTCCTCTTTTTCCTGACCTTGGTAATCAAAAATCCACATCGGCCCACACCCTCCCAAAATCTCGTCAATATTTCTATGTTTGGAAATAAACAAATTCGCTGTTTTCTTTCCCTTATTACTCCTCACAGGGACATTATCATAGGGACTTAACCTCCCTTCTGGCATTTCCAAGCCCTCAGGACTCGCCCTATCGCCCAAAGGGGCCTGAGTCTGGTCGAACTCCTCTGAGTGTGAGTTCGACTGCAACCACCAGGCTTTCTCCCCTGATTCCTGATGCCTGATTGCATATTTCGGTTTCTCGCTCTTTTCCTGAGCTTGCACCATTTCGGGGATATTCTCAGCGCTGCTGAGCCACCAAGAGCGCTCTCCTGAGTCGATGTGTCTGATTTTGTGGCGCTCTTGGTAGTCAGCGTCCATGATATTGCTACTGGGCTCAGTGTCAGTACTCCCAAGACGGAAAATTTTCTGAGGGGATTCCTCGGGGTACGTTTGGACGCCTTCAGGGACTTCGGCGTTTTTGTCGAGCCACCAGGGGATTTCCCCGGAATCGATATTGCGTAAGAAGGGTTTGGTTTTCGGTTGGCTCTTTTCAGAGTCCTTTGGGAGGGAACAGGAGGCTGTGGTGTCGTCCAACCACCAGGCGCGTTCACCGGATTCGATTTTTTTGAAGTTTTTCGCCGGTTTTTGGTCGCTTTTTGGAGTGGTGGGGGGGCTTTCGTCCATCCAGTTGATTTTGTCACTGGATCCTGAAAAAAATAAACGATTATCCTAAATTACGTTTACGAGAAAAAAATTTCTTCCCCGAAAATTGTAGAAAAACTTTAATACCGCGTATTATTTAGACAACAATAGTTTACTAAACACAATTTCTAGAAAATTAAAATCAAATACAATAAAATGGTTTTGTTCCACTTTTTTTAATAGACTTACACCGGGCTTGGTGAAGATAACTTAGAACAACCAGCATTTATTTCAAGAGAAATAAGCCCAAAAATTGAAAAATCATAAAAGAAGGCATAATTTGTATAATTCTTTTTTTTTCGTATATGTCGTTTCGTATATGGTCAGGTCAGGTAAAGTTATAGTACTCGAGTATTTCAAAAGTTTAGTGTTATAGAGTTCTTTTTTCCTATTTTTTACAGAAGAACGACTAACACCACGCTAAGCTGGTCAAGACATGATAAACTTAATATTCATATTTCAAGCTCAAAACAAAAAGTTTTTTTGACATTTTTACAGTTTTATAATCCCTACATTTTCAATTTTTGGCAAAAAGTTCCAATACATAATTGGTCAGGTCAGGTAATGCCGGGTCATAAACTTGTTATAAGTCTTTCAACGAGTTCAGTGTCTTAAATAAGGTTTTTATACTTTTTTCCGAGGCCGAAACTTAAGAAAAATTTACCTAATCTCAAAAACAAAAAAAAACAAAAAAGTTTATTGTTGTGGGAATAATTATTAGGTCTTTATTGTCTTTTATAATATTGTACTAACACCAAGTTTGGTAAAGATATAATAACTTATCGAGAAAATTTTTATTAAGCCTTGCAAAATTAAAAAAAAAATAATAAAAACTTAATGTTTCGTGTACGAATTTTACATTTTATTTCTTTTGTGCCTAGTTTTGCTTTAAAATGAAACAATGAGCTTGGTCAAGAGATGATAAACCTGAAACAGAGTTAATATTTTAGGTATGATACAATTCTTTAGAAGAAATTTTAAAAAAACCCCAAAAATTTAGTTACTACCGATTTTTTTTCTCCAATTTTTTTGCAAAGAACGACCAACATCAAGCTGATAAATCAATATTTAATAAGTTAAAATATATAAAACTTTATAGTTAAAATAAATAAAACTTCTTAGCTCAAAAAATTAAAAAAATCAGAGGTTTGCTATTAAGTAGTACGATTTTCATAGTTCTTTTTTCAACGTTTTTTTTTTTTTTGAAGAAGGACTTGATTCTTTGATCGATTCCAAGGAAAAAACGAAAAGACTGTTTTTGTCATTTTAGACCAAATTTACTAATTTCTTCGTTCTAGTTTAATAAAAACAGAAAGAAAAACATGATTTTTGACATAATTTCGTATTTAGTGGCTACATATTAAGCAATTTTGCGCAATAATTCAGTTTTTGCTAAATAAACGCTAAGAAAAGGTAAATTTTGGGTCATTTTTATCCAAATTGGGTGTTTTTTTCATCCTAGTCCAATAAAAACAGGAAAGAAAATTTAATTTTTGGTTTAAAAACGAGTTTAAATCCTCAGAATTTTCAAAAATAATGATATGTTTGACATAATTCTATTATTTATTGGCTTACTTTTTAAGAAATTTTGAGCAATAATTGTGTTTTTGCTGAATAAATGCTTAGAAAAGGTAAATTTTGGGTCATTTTTAACCAAATTTGGTGATTTTTTCGTACTAGTTTAATAAAAACTGGAAAGAAAACCAGATTTTTGGTTTAAAAACATGTTTAAATCCTCAGAATTTGCAAACATAATGCCATGTTTGACATAATTCTGATTTATTGGCTTACTATTTAAAAAATTTTGAGCAATAATTGGGGGGTTTTGCTGAATAAACGCTTAGAAAAGGTAAATTTTTGGGTCATTTTGACCAAATTTAGTGATTTTTTCGTTCTAGTTTAATAAAAACAGAAAGAAAAACCTGTTCTTTCGTGTTTTGATTATTTTGGCCTATAAATTTTCACTTTGTCTTTACTTATGCCAGACTCAAAGATCAGAATTGTGTTAATGGCACAGTTGTATACATATTTTAACGCAAATAAAGATTACTGATTATTGATTGCTTAATAACGTTCAATATTAAACGTTAAAACTGCATTACCAAAAGTGAAATTATAAAAAAAAACAAAAAAAAGTTTTATAAAAAATTTTAGGTGACGTTATACACCAAACAAACAAATTTTGCTACTTTGCAAATTAAATTTTACTCTGTATTTAAAGTGCCTTAGAGATTGTCAAGGAGAATGTACATTTTATCTCAATTAGTAAATATTTGTAATTTTTACGATTTCTACAAAAAAATTGACTGGAAATTGACTGGCTTATTTGAAATATTTGTAAATGCTCCGTTACATATTGCATCAGAAGCGCCATCAATCTTATTTTTACCTTAAAACACTGATATGTACTTTTCTTAAAAAACGAAAAATGTATACTTTGGAACTAGAGGCCCCTCGTTTTAACTAAGCCCTAAAAATTAAAAGAAAAAGTTTAGCATTGTGATTAGCATTTTTACAGCCCTTTTTCCAATATTTCGGTTAGTATTTATAATTTTGAATAATTAAGAAGTTCGAAAATCGTTGAGCTCGTTCCGTTATCAAGAGTCTACATCATAGTATCACAGGTCAAAGTTTTTTTTTTCTTTTTATTTTCGGAAAAAAATAAAAATCAACAAACCTTGATACTTGGTCTTGAACAAACTCGTAACCGGCGCCAAAGCCCTCATTAGAAACGACTTGGCTTCGGCTTCCGACTTGAGTCTTGGACTTGGTGGCGGTTTCGGCGACTCATCAGCTGACGACACCGCCATGGAAGTCCTCGAGGAGTTAACCTTCAAATCCTTCTTCTCCTCCTCGCTCGCAGACGACGACGAGGTGCTCCCATCGGAACTCGGCGACCTTCGACTCCTCTGCCCCCCCTTATCAACCCTCTGCGGCAACTTAGAACTCGAAGAACTACTCTTGTGATAAGACGGACAACTCGTCAAATTCTCCGAAACGTCGGTTGCTTCCGACGCCTGGACTTCAGGCTCGGACTCAGCCGAACTCGCCGAATTACTCCTCCTCCCAACCTTCTTCTTCCCCCCTTCAGGGTTCATATTCAGGACCGATTTCCTGAAATCCTTATTCGCGGTGCTAATGGAATGTAACGACGATGATTTCGAGTCGCTTTTGGGGATTTGGGGTGGGAGGAGTTGCTTGGTGGGGGAAGTCTTCTTGGGGGGTGATTTCTTCTCCAGACTTTTGCTGGAGTTCGTCCGTGAGACACTTTTGCGGGTTTGGTCGTTTGGACTCGAAAATTTCATATCGAGGAACGAACTCCAAGGAGTGGCCACCATACGGCCCGCTCCTGAAACCCTGGGATTTTTAGTGTCGTCCGATTGGACTTCCTTGTCGCTCATTGGCCGGTTTTTGGCACGTGTTGTTTGTTTTTCGACGGTTTTGGCGATTTCGGTTCGCCGGGAGCGAGCGATGTTTGTGGTGGTGGGGGAAGGGGAAGTGGCTCTGGTTATGGTTGAGACAGTTTCCGTTTCCGGTTCTTTGGGAGGGGTTTTGGCGTCGCAGCGACTTGTGGGCCGACTTTGCTCTTGTTGCGCGTGCAAGACATTGAGTAGTTCGCGATTTTTGCGAATGGTTTCGTGCGATCTGATCGCAGAAGGCCTGGTGTAGGCCGTATAGCTTTTCTCAACAGAATTTTTCGGAAGAAACCGGCTGTTGATATATTTCTGGGAACTTGAAGATAAATCTTCGCGACTTGTCGGCTTATAGCGCGACAAATCGTCTTTGGTGAGTGAAGACCGTCCTGAATATTTCGGGACTAGGTCTTCCTTCGTTGTGGAAGAACGTCCAGTGTATTTGGATAAGTCTTCCCGGCTTACGGACGAACGCCGACTGGACACGTCATCTTTACTGAGTGAGGAGCGTCCGGAATATTTCGGTATGGTGGTGGAAGTGTCCAGTTCCCTACTCACAGAGCGGGTGTAGGGCCTGGTGGGGTAAAGGCGATTGTAGTTGTAGCTCGAAGAAGAGGAGCTTTTGTCAGGGCTAGGGTCACGTGACCGGGGGGTTGTTCGGGCTAAAGCCCGATAAGAGACGGGAGGGTGGTTCGTCTCCTTTTTTTCCAGAGTTGGTTTAAGCCGGCTCGAGTAGCTGCTGCTTCCTGAAATTTTAATTTCTGATAACTTCGGAACTATTATAAAGTGAAAATGAGGGTTTGGGATTAAAAAAACAATGATGAATTTTTCGGAAACGTTTCCAATTTTTATTATCTACTCTTAAATTCTCTTTTAAAGACTGGTCAGAATGAAAACTAAAAATTTATAATTTTTATTTAACTACAATTTTTTTTTCATTTTTAAAACTTCCGTAAACTAGTAGGTATATACATTCACATAATTTTACGAGGCAAGTGCCTGTAAAATGCCACTAAGAATACGTATTCCTTTACAAACACGATTAATAATTTTGAAAAATTAAATTATCTTCGCTAGTTTGTTCACGCCTTCAAAAACTTACAAAGTTTTTAGTTACTTAGGGATTAAAATAAATAGATTAGATTTATGTTCATTCTGTCTCTTGATAGAACACATAACAATCGTTATTTTTGAATTTTTTGAAACATTAAACCTTTGAACTGACTATAACAAAAAGATAAAAAAAATATCTTGTTATAAAAATAAAGACTATTGAGATGAGTTCATTCTCAACTTTTTCATTGCGTAGGTATTATTTGAATTTTTCAAAAAACAAGGAGTAATATCCCTTCAGTTTTTACTTTTATTAATTGTTTAGTGTTATCCATTTAAAGGTGTAGATATTTATCACACTATGTATTATTTGAATTTTCCAAAAATGTCTATGACAAGACTTGACAATCTTTCAGTTTTTAGATATGTTAAAAGAAAAGTCCTGTTGATGTTATGTCGTAAAAATCAAGATTAACATTTTTTTTAAATTCATACTTCAAAATTCATTTATGGCGTAGTTTATTGACTTCTTTTATTAAAAAAAACTAAGTTGTTACACCAAATGTGTGTTTAAGTGCTCAAAAAAGGTATAAATTTTCAATGCATTTCAACGAAATTTTTGACATTTTTTTTAATCTTTCTAAAACAAACAATACTTTTGACGCAATTCTGCGATTTTTTGTTCGTTTTTAATAAAATTTTTTAAAAATAATTGCGTTTTTGGATAAAAAAAATTTAACGTCAAAGTAAAGTCATTTTCGATCCAGTTGTGTAATTTTTCAAGCTGAGTTTTTAGCTCACATGAAAAACATGTCAATGTTACCTAAAAACGCTATCCAATTTATTGATTTTTTGAGCCCGGTTCCGCAAAATTTTGCAAAAATTGTGATTTTATTTCACAAAACGGTCAAAAAATAAAAAATTAAATAAAAAATTAACACGTTCCGATTACTTTTTGTAAAATTTCACTAAAGAACTACGTTTCCGAATAAAAATACGCCATAAAATTCGAAAAAGCAAAATATTTATTACTTTTCGATCCAATTTAGTAATTTTTTCGCTGATTTTTTAAAACTTTGGCGAAATAATTGCGTTTTTGGAAAACTAGGTAAAACGCTTGAGATAGCAAAACATTTTGTGATAATCAATGAAGAAGTTTCTAACCTTTCAATATTTATTTGAGTGTGGAAAAGTGCAACTTTTCCTAATTTAGTCAATTTTGAAATTTCTCGCCAAATTTTTGTTGAACTCGTTAGGTAAACTAAGTTATTCTATTCACGATGTGTATTTTCATCTCTACTTTTTTTATTACGTCTAGGATAGAAAAAAATTCACTATTCCTATGTGACTCCTCGGCTTATTTTGGATGAAATTCCTCAAAATAATCGCATTTCTGGTTCAACGACGGTTGAGAAAGAAAAAAAATATTGATTTTTTTAACTTATAGGTTTGTATCTAACTTTTCGTTCCGTGTTAAAAAAGTCTCACATCTGCGATCATTGAAAGCAAAAATGTCACCATTTGCGACATAATTCTGCAATTTCTGGGCATATTTTTGGGTAAACGCTTTAAAATAAGAAGAAACAACAAAATTTTTGCTTAATTTAATGCTTTATTGTTACGTTCTAACACAAATTCGCTAAAAAAAAACAGCGTTTTGAAATAGCAAATGCTCGAAAAAGGCTCAAATATCACCATTTTCCACAAAATTTCTCATTTTTTAAAGCAATTTTGCTTAAATTAATACGTTAAGCTACAAAGTGAGTTTAAAGGAGCAGCAAAATATAAATTGCACCCGGGCGTCGAAAGTACCTAGTGCGGTCCTGGATAAATCAATAAAAATAAAAATTAAGTTCAAAAAAAGCAGATGGCGATTTTATCGCCCAGTAATAATAAAATGGCCATGTGTGTGAACTGATGGATAACTAAAGAACTGTTTAAGTTAAAAAAAATTGCCAATGCGTATGCTACAACCATGCACAGTCACAGTCAAAAACAATCAACCGGGATAAATCGCAAAGGCATGACTTAGGTCATAAACTTCAATAAACACGTTATTTTTTATCAAGTAGCCAAATTAACAGATTAATTCTAACATATTTAAAACATTTGTAGCTGAGGTTTTGAAGGTGCCATTCTTCTTGATCGTGATTGTACCACGTACGGATAAATAAAAGCTGGCTGATTGTACAAGCTTTTACAAGCCTTGTGTTATACTCTACCTGAAGCACTGCTGTCTCGCTGGTAGCCTGAGCCATAGGCGCCATATTTCGAGGCAATCCTGGCCGTGGCACTCTTTTCTTCATCCTTCTTCTTGCCAAAACTCGAATCGTACTGCAACAACAACGTCGTTAATGAACGTCATTTAAAACTATGGCAGGTATTTTTTGGGGCGCCTTGGAGCTAGATAAGAGACATCGTTAAGCTTGTTAATGAATTGTGATAATTGGCATAGAGTCAGACGCTTCTGATTTTTCTCAAGTATAAATAAGTCGGGTGATCGTTCTTACTTTTGTCCCTTCTTTTTTGGACGAAAAACTTGTGGAGGAATTCGGCGATTTGTTCCAAGGCACCTGAAAAAGACCAAAGATTGAAAAAATTACGCTTTGGCCATAATAATCAATCACGGTACAACCGGAAAGCATCCCGTTCAAAATAAATGTTGGCAGTCTTTGGCCATTCACATGCGGACTAATTATGCAATCTTGAAAATCCCACCGGAACAAAGCACAATTACCAAATCCCCAAACAATGACTTGATTTGAATTGTGTTTTGGCGACGATGGAATCTATTATAATTTTTATTTTTATTCCACCGGAAAAGAATCGTCTCTAGTGACTAAGTGTTCACTTATTGGAATTGATTAGGACCCCGAAACAAGCAGAACCGGAAACTGCTCCAGACAGGAAGTTACTAATAGTGGTGCGACGGTATGCGATGAGAAAATAGAGAAAAATTTTGACGGGTTTATGGCCAAGATAAAAATTGAAATGTAAATATGATATGGGTTTTATTGGAAGGTTGGTGATGGTAAAAATAGATGGGAAGAATGCGGTAGCCGGAAAAATCTGTTTCGATTGTGGACGCTTGTTGTGGCTGCTTCTCAAGATTTTTCTTCTTTCATTTTTGGGTTTATTTTTACGCGAGGCGAATGCCAAGGCTTGATTACATGACGATTGAAGCGGTAGTCGCTTTTTTGTCCCAACTTCGCTGATTTATGGGGAATTAATTCGAAAATTAAGTTTTTCAAAATTTTAAACGTGTTTTTTTTGTAAACTATAATGTCTGTCTATGGCTCCAACCCAAAGGAAGGGCAAATCAAATGCACGTCACGTGTCTAATGGTAAATAAAGCAACCAATGACAAAGCCTAACAGATCCGGCTCGAAGGACCAAAAATATGTTGTATCGTTGACTATGTTTTCGTTGAAAAAGTTGTTATTTATTTTTTACGCAATAGTATTAAAACCAAACAAACTGTGTAATTATCTATCGGAGAGCAGTAACCAAAAGTCAATTAGACTACAGTTTTGACAAGTAGGACTAAATTTTTCCTACTTATTCTTTCAATAGAAAAATTAATTACTTGAAAATTGTTAATCTTAGGTAAAAACACTTGGAGAATTTGGATACCTCAGTCAATTTTACTTGACCCAAAGCATTTTAACCAGTAAAAATTTTTTTCAAAAACATATGTCAATATCAATATCAAATAAGCCGACATTATGTGTAAGTAATTAGATAATTACTGATTTATAGATAAATAGCTATCAGACATCAAGTGTCGGCTACTTAAAGACGTGTTTAAAATTTCCAACTATTTTTAATAAAACAATTAAAACGAAATTAATTTTGTGACCAACCAAAATTTTTGATTTTCCATAATAAAAAATTAATTTTTTTAGATCCATCTTTCCGTGTCATAAACCAACCCAACCGACAATATTTTCTCTAATTACACGAAATATTGTTAGACAGATAGTTATGCAACATCAAGTATCGGCTACAGACGTATTTAAAATTTTCCAAAAATGTTTAATAAAAAAAAAATTAATTCGAAAACTGTAGGCCGTACGTAAAAGTGATTGGCGAATTCAGATTTCTCTGTTACTCTTACTTGTCGTAGAATATTTTAATCAATGTCTTATCGATTTTTTTTATTTTCCAAATTAAATAAAAAAATATTTAAAAATTTATTTAAAAAATTTTAATTATAAATTATTTTCAAATTCAACATTTTGCTTAATTAGATAATTATTTCTCTATATAGGTAGACAGTTATCCGACATCAATTATCGGCTACAGACACACTTAAAATTTTCCAACTAAATATTTTTAATAAAAAACAATAATTACTAATTAGGTATTCGAAAACTGTAGGTCCTAGTTTAGCTAGTCCTTGGCGAATTTCGCTGCCAATTTTACTTGTCGCAGAGCATTTTAACCAGTACCTAAATGCATTTTGTGAATCTATCATTTTTTAAAAAATTTAAAATTCAAAATTTAAAATTTTAAAATTTTTCAAAATTTTTAAATTTAAAAATTTTAAAAAAGAAAGTTTTTTAAACCCATACGACCATGTCAAAACCAAATGAACCGACAACAGCTTGTGAGATAGTTCTTACTACCTATCTACAGATAAGTAGATCACGGACATCAAGCATTAGCTACCAAAGCGTTTAAAATTTAACAACTATTTTTAATGTTAAGAAATAATAATTATTCGAAAACTAATAATCCCAAGTAAAATTACTGGCCGAAGTCAAATTTCCCTGAAAACTTATCCTAATCCTTGAATACCTATCAGTGTTAAAAATGTCAATGGGTTCAATTATAAAGTTGTTGATTTTCTTGATTTTTTAATTTTTTTTTGGTACCCGGAGCGGTTATCTGGCAATAACTCCGGGAATAGTGCTCGTAACCCTTTATTTTAAATACCACTGAAAAACTCTTCCAATTTCACGTCTTCCGACGACAAAAACACGCTCTAAAACCGTCGATAACTTCGAAAATACCCGGAATTTTCCGGTTTTCTCTACATATCAAAAAAACTTCAATAAGTTGTCATAAAAGTGTACACTTTTTCATGTTGATTTTGACATTTTGCTAAAAATAGGAGGTTTAATAGTTTTTAGCTATATTTCGAAAAACACTAAGAAATGTTGTCAACGAGCATTTTAACCATCTGCAGTGTGTTATTATGTTATTAAATATTTTTGCAGTTTTAGCGCCGCTTCATGAATACAAAAAATCGATTTTTCCTCCTCTTTCCTCTTTATAAATATCTCTCTATTTTGTTTACACGTCCGCCTACCCGCTCCTGTTAATGCTGATCAATTATTTACAAAACCGTCTGCCATAATAATCTTGTCCAATTACATTCACACATAAATATTAAATATAAACATCCTACTGTTCCTCCTTCCAGAAAATAATTGCCGGTCTAGATCCCAGTTTACATAACCCAAATTTTCCACAGACCACCGCCAACACGTTCCTTGTTGTGACAGAACTGTTCCTTCTTATTTACAAGACACGGAAGCAGTCTCAAGAAAAACGGGTTAATGATTGTGATTCAAGGAACATCTAATTCTATATTTATTGCGCTCATTATTCTCAAAAATTTGAGACGCCTCGTCTCAAACTTCTATAATTATCCTCAAACCTAATGAAACCAATATGTAAAATATCCCATTTCTAAAGTAAGCTTATAAAACTGTCAACCGAGTTTACTCTTCGAGCTAAGTAATGTATGGCGGGGTTATTTTTAAGAGACGCCCTCTATTGACTGCAAACACATTTTTCGGATGGTTTCGGCGGCTTCGGTTTGTCTGAAGACGGGAGGAATCTTGTAAGCAATTGAATGGAAAAATTGATCTTAAAATTAGTTTTTTGGTGTACAAATGTCACGCGTCATTTCGATCTTGGCAGCATACCAAAAAATGGAACAGTGTTCTGAACGATTATTTAATTTTTGTTTAATTTTGAAACCGGTGTATTTTCAAACGTTACTTGCAAAAAATTATGTTAAAACATGAAATGAGATAAAAGTACTCCACTAATCGACATGAAGCATTTTAATTGGTGGATTATTTTCAAAATTTTATTATTGCTGTTTTACCATTTTGATATTTTTCTCAAGTTACGTAGGTACTACTAGAAATACAAAAAAAAAATTTTAGAAATCTAATAAATCCAAGGAGCTTTCGTTGGTTTGTTTTTAAATACTTTTTGCAAATAAAATACGTCGATGTCTTGAAAACTATTCATCCTAGAGCATTTGTGTTGTTTTTAGAATAAGATTTTACATCCAGAAAATCGTATTTCAAATCTTTAGGCGATCTGCAATTGATCACAATTTTTCAGAAATTCACAACACAGTAATAATAACTAAAAAAAACATTTTTTTCAAACTAAATTGAACAACGTTTTATGGTGATCTAAAAAACACCTAAAACAACGTCCTATTCTGAAGTTTTTAATATTCCTGACAGTATTATACCCTTTTGATTTTCTGGTAAAAAGAAATAAAAAATTATTGATAATTTTACATTAAAAGATTTATGTACAATGCGTTTTTAAATGATTCTCATCTAGTTCACTTTGAAATTAGTTGACATAAAAAAATTGTGCCGCTCTGTCAATAAATGTCAAATCTGTCAGTTGTGAAGTTCAATTAATTTCTTCAAAAAATTTTGTTAACATACAACTAAATTATTATAATGAGTAAGAAAACACTTTTATTATCGAAGCTTATTTCCGAATGAGAGACTTAATAGTAATATTCGATGTCTAAATGCCTGTCATTAGTTCTATAAAGCGGCATTTTCTGATTTTACTTGAGAAATTCACAGGCGACTAGATGGGAAGCTTTTAAAAATACATTGTATTTATCTTTCTCTCCTATTTCTTTATTTATAATGCATTTTTGAATTTTTGCAATTTTTGCAGAAAAAACAGACGCTTTTTGTGTGCAAAAATCCGTAAAAAGAGACCCCAAAAAATATTTTTTAAAGAAAAATTAAAAATTCAAATCGCAATTTTAACGCTAGCAACAATTCTAAGCATCCCAATTTTAAAGAAACACCAGAAATCATAAACTTTTGATTAATTTATGCGAATAATTTTCATGTTTTAAATTTTATTGATATTATCGATATTAATTATAAGGAAGGGTAGAAAGATTTCGAAAAAAATTACAAGCATAGGAAAAAATATAGAGTATTTAACAGCAAACGCTAATTTTTGTGCAATTACTTATTAGTTTTAAAAAATTATGATCTTATTTCAGAAATAGAAAAAAATGGCAATTTTTAAATGCATCCATAAAATTGAAAGCAGACGGAATTTTCGGGTTTTCTCGCCACAAATTACTTGCATTTACTTCCAAACATTGTTATCTTGAGATAATTTGTGGTTGGAATTAAAAAAAAATGCTTAAATATTTTGCGACAGAAGGGAAAAAATTTAATTTGATGAAACCTGTCTCGTTTTATACATGGGCGTTTCTATGGAACTGTTCACAATTATAATATATAATATATAATATATAATATATAATATATAATATATAATATATAATATATAATATATAATATATAATAAATAATATACAGCGTGCTCAAAAACTGGCGCACCAACTCAATGGTGTGTGATAGAGAACTGGTTACATATAAAGGTAAAAATAGTAAAAAAATTCATTGTATTAAAGTTATTGATAAATAACGGATTTTAGATAAATGATATGTGGCAACGTTGTCTAACAGTGTTGCAATAGAATTTGATCAACAATAAAAATAAATTATTTTTGAAACGGTTTCCTAGGAAATAATTCCCAGTGTTGGCAAATCTACACATTGTGATTTTTTGGATGAGTTTTAATTTTTTTTTTTAATTAAAAAAACTGCTTAAATGTGGTGGTAAATTTAAAAATAATTATTCATCGTTATGTTACGGAACGATTACCTGGTATGAAACATAAAAACATAAAAAAATAATGAAAACTAAAGAAGTTAACACGATAAGTTTGTAGCTCCAGATTTTCTAAAATATGACTTTAGGAATTTTTTCAACATTTTTCCCGTAATCTGCACTTGCTTCTCAATAACGTACCAGTGAGTTGGCGCGCCAGTTTTTGAGCACCCTGTATAATATATAATATATAATATATAATATATAATATATAATATATAATATATAATATATAATATATAATATATAATATATAATATATAATATATAATATATAATTTATAATACTGTAATGTGTGTTGTAATGTTCAGCGAAATAAATTCTTCACCATAGAATACAGAAGATCTAAGAATTCTAATAATGCATCGATTAGATTTTTTTTTAAATTGAACATAGGATTAAAAGTGTTATGTGTGTTATGCTACGTTCAGTAAAATAAGTATATATTGTTTGCTTAGAATTAGAATTAGAACACTTTTTCCGAACACTTCAATCGAAAACTGAAAACCAAAAAATCCGATTTGTCGAAGTTTTGTAGAAATTTTTTCAAAAACTCTAAGTCCTACAAAAAAATTTAAAAAACTGTGTGAGTCTGTTCTTGATTATCTATCGAAAAGTGAAAGCCCCAAGTCGATCGGGATTACAGTTTCAGTTAGAGAAGCGTTTTCAGTTTATTGAATTTTTAAAATAAAAAAATATAGAACTCAAGAGCTAACCAAAATTGCAAAATTTTTACATACATAGGAAATTTTGATTTTGATAGGAAATTGATGATACGTGCGTGACTTGGTTTCAGTTTTTAATTTTTTTCGATTGATATCATTTTGGGAAGTTTGCCATTTTCTGCTATTCTTGAATTATACTGCAAATAAACACGAAAATTTATGAAAAATCCATGTTTCCAAAGCTATTAAACCTTGCTTAGAGCAGTAACAATTCGTGCAGCCTTCGGCTCAGCTGCGATTATTGCCTAATGGACCGGGCATTCAGTCGCTGAAAAAGCTTTCAAAAATAGAAAGAGTAACAACCTGCACTTGACAATAATAACTCAAGGATCCCGCGAACAGATAAAACTCGCTCGTAAGTATCGCTTTACAAAGCATCCGCATGTCAATAGATCGGCCGTTAAATTTCGAAAAAACGTGAAACACACCACCGAGTTGTCAATTAATTCGCGGTCGCACTCTGCCCGAGGAAGTTATTTATGTTTCTCCTATTTGTACAGACGGTAAAGTATGTGTGGTCGGTGAAGAAGCAGCAGCGACAGTCTGCTTAAAATACTCGATTCGGCTTTGCAGATTCGAGGGTCGAATCAAAAAATGATGGGCTTTCGGGCCCGAAATAAAGGGGCCGAAGACGTTTTATTATATTTTTGGGGATATGTATGGGGAAAGGCGTGCCAACACATGCGGGACGTGGATGAATTTTATTGCCCGACACGTGTCGACCGGGCTTAGGGGGTTGGTTAAGTGGAAGGAAGTGTTAGTCGACTGTGATAGAAACGATTTCTCTGCGTTTGTGGGATTAATCTGATGTCACAAACTTTGGGGGAAAAACCGACAAATGATTGATTTATGTACCCGACTCATATATTCAACAAAACAATATTCTACTCTGAAGACTCAGAAAAAGTAATAAAAAGATTCAGAAGTGACGATCTACAGGTATTTTTTCCGAGAGTTTTTCAAAGATTTGATTTTTATGTTATTACGAAAAACTGACTTGACAATTATCCAAGTAGGTAGTACCTGAGCTAAAATTTTTGATTATGAATGAGTTCAGTGCTTCGTTGCTCATTGATTGTTCCTCTTTACAGTAGGTATGAAAAATCAGACAAAAATAAAATAAATGGTTTAGTGGACAGATTTAAATTGGTATTTAGGACAATTTGGAACAATTATTGTGTTAAAAGTCAGTTTAATTTAATTGAGATGGACCTGAAATCATGCCGCCTAATTAAATCGGTTTGCGGAAGTTTCCACTTAAATTATGGCGATTATACGGTTGATAAATGTAGGAAAAAAAATTAGAAAAATTCACAGTAGTACTATAAAAATCTGATATAATACGTAAAATGAATTCTCCTGTTTCTACATTTGTTTGCAGCTTTCGCGAAAACTATTAGCCGGAGAACAATAGCCTTTCCAATGATAGTAAACTTCATTAGGTTATTTCTAATAGTTCCAGAGTTATTGCACGATAAATGTAATGTAAATAAACATTAAAAAATCGAATATATGTTTTTTTTGGACTTTTAACAACTCTAGTGGCATAGTTCATTAAACTTTCCTTGAGTGAGTTTAAAAAAATATTTTTTTTCATTTTTATGAAGGTAATTGGCTTGAACATTTTAAGCAAAAAAATTTTAAATTTTAAATCTTGTGAAAAGCTAATATAATACAGAGAATGAGCCGCTGAATTCACTGGAACAAACCATTTTGCTCTATAACTTTTAGTTTTTGAGTTATATATTTTTTTATTGAATAAAATTTTCCACTATAAAATGGCTACCCTAATTTTAAACAAAATATATTAAACTTTTTATTCTTGTGAAAAATTGATATAATATGTAAAATGAGACGTAGAATCCAATGGAACAAACCGCATTGCTCTACGACTTTTAGTTTTTTTTTATGATTTTTTTTAGTGAAAAACTTTGATCGCCTCTGTAGCCGGAACCGTTGCCCGGAGCGGCTCCAGGTTTGGACGAAAAAATACATAAAATTAAGCGCTATCAGATGGATTTCTGCCCGTTGCTCTAAGTCTTACAGTTTCCGAGTAAAACGCAAAAAAAGGTTTCCATTTTCGCTTTTTTTCAATTTTCAACCGCCAATTACGGCCAAACGATTAGAGTTATCGAAAAACGGAAAAATGGAAGACAACCGGAATAAAAAACTCAACAAAATGGCATAGGACTCAAGGTGATATCTCGCAAAAAAATTTTCAATTTTCAAACGCCGATTACGGCCAAACTAAAAGAGCTAGGAGAAAACGCTTTTTTAGATCGGAAAGAGCACATCAAAATCTATAAGACAGAATCGGTTTTATTTGATTTTGAGAAACTTTAAAATTTGAGCGATTTCTGAGGGGGGGGGTGTTAACTTTTTTTAAATTTTTTTTATTTTCTCATTTACGGCTAAACTATTCTAAAAAGTGAACCTATTTTGATTCGTACCTATGCAAAATGATCCGGGGAATCGATTGGCATCGAGAAAATTGCCAAATTCCCAATAGTTTTTTAGTTATGAATTTTTTTGTATTATACCTATTTTTGCTTTTATTTGCAATTTTCGCGAAAACTATTATTTGGAGAACAATGATCTTTTTTAAAAAAGATAGATAATTTCAAGAGCTTTCCAACGATATCACACTTCATAGGGTTATCTCTAATAGTTCCGGAGTGATTGCTTGATAAATGTTCCGGGTACCGAAAATTGACCAAAATCGCAACAAAAATTGGAAAAACCAAACATTAAAAAATGGATCAAATGGACGTATTGTGAACTTTTAACACCTTTAGTGGGTTGTTAAGACATATAGAAGTTCATAAAAATTTGCTGAAGTGAGTTAAAAAAAAATTTTCCCATTTTTCTGAAGTAAAATTTTAAAAAATTTTAAATCTTTTGAAAAGCTGGTATAATATGAAAAATGAGCCGCCGAATTCACTGAAACAAACCGTTTTGCTCCACAAGCGGCGCCCGGAGTAGCTCCGGGTTTTCTCAAAAAAATATAGATAATTTTAAGCGCTATTAATTGAATTGCTTATCAGTTCATAAAAATATAATAGTAGCTGTGCTGCTAAGGCAAGTAAAAAAATCCAAAAGGTATAAAACTAAAATTTACACTTTGTAACATTAAATTATAAATTTAGTTTCATCTGTTCACATGTTTGCCAATAATTCCTTCACGTTAGAAGTTATTATGAAATAAACTGATTCAAAATGAACTGGTGCCAATTTAACTATTTTTGTAACTACAATTTGTGAATTGAGAATTATTCCATTTTTTCACAATTTTTAGCATTAATATTTAAACTTTTTAATAAAATGAACCAAAATTTTACATTTTCCAAGATCTTAATATAAAAATAACAAGTTTTTTGTTGAATTCTAATACACATAACATAAACCAGGTTTCAAAGATCTTTGCCCACTTCCAAGAGTAGATTCCGTGACCTTGTCTAGGTGTACATGTTATGCAAAAAATACGTCAAACTTATTGTTTTTTTTTAACTAAACTTATTATTTTATTATTTATTTATTTTATTTTATTATTTTAACTAAAAATAATTGATTTTGGTTTTGTTTAGTGGACAAATATTTGCTTGATTTTTCTATACATATTCACATGTTCACTGATATTTAGTTTTCGGCAAAAAATCTCCACTGACAGCTGTTTGTATCAAAAATTCTCAACAAGGTTCCACAAACACGCGAAAACATGTTACTTGTTGCGCCAACATCAACAACCAAACCGAAAAATTTGCACACATTAACCAGTGTTTCTAAACCAATCACACTTACGTAGTTTCTGTAGGCGCTCATAATTTGAAAATAGCTCACACCTCACTTCATATTAATTAATTAGTCACAATTTGTCAAAAAATCGACCAAGTTTACATTGTGTTGAGGTCGAAACCGTTTGAACCCACAAATAAACCAAAGATCATCCAACAACACACACTAAACCGAAATGGTTAAACTAATTGAAAAAACTGGCGCGGCCCAAATAGAATTTATTAAAACGTTCTCGCTCTATTCTAACCACTAACTTGAGCGGATTTCGACGCCGGGCGTCTTCGGCGTCGTCTGACTTAAGTCGAGCTAAGACGAAAGGCGCCGAAAGGACTATTTAAAGAACGACTGCTTCATTTGTATGAAAATTAATTGAGGATAACAATTGTAGCGCTGTTTGGAAAAAATCACAAACTGTACAAATTTATCTTCAAAAAATAAATTTTGGAACATACAACTTTGTACAAGTTTGTTTTTCCAATGTCTGAGTGGGTTTAGTGACCTTGGCAAAGAATTATAACGTCGGGTGTGTTTTATACAAGCGAATAACGATTTAAAATGCTGCAAGTGTTGTCAGTTGCAGGACATTTATTATATTTTTAAGTCACTGTCATGTTGAGTCGTAATTTCGTTTATTACTTTATAAATTATCAAAAATAGATTGTGCTTTTGACGCTATTAAGCATTTTACCAAAATAAAATAAAAAAGTATTAAAAAATAAAAAAAATAACACATAAAAACACAGAAAATTTTTTACAGGGTAAATCTAATAAAAGTATATTTTCACAGCGTTTGCTGTTGAATACTTTATATTTTTCTCTATGCATTTTACTACTATTTTTTATAATTAAAATTAATTAATTTATTAAGTAGCTGCTAAAAAAATAAAAACATAATATTGCAGAAAATTGTATACAGGGCGAGTCTAATAAAAGTATATTTTCAGAGCGTTTGCTTCTAAATATTTTATTTTTTTGTCTATCCTTTTTTCTACTAATAATAAAAATTAATTAATTAATTAAGGGGCTGCTAAAAATGTCATGTTTGAACAAGCGATGCTTAAACTGGGCTCTGAGCAAAAAACCCCAAAAAATGTCGCTAGTGCCAATAAACAGTAAAAATCAGTAAACTTAATTTATCATAAAATTTCAATTAATTAATATTTTAATTTTTTTTCCTATATTACTATGAATATCTTTAATTAATTAATTTTAATCATAAGAAAAGGTAAAAAAATTCTGAAAAATATAAATATTTAAAGTATTCAAAAGCAAAGGCTATCTTCTGAGCGACTGTTTGTTTTTGAAATATAGTAAAAAATACTTTCAGCAGACTCATCTCTTTTATTTTTTTAATTACACTCTGTATAAGGAGAAAATTCATGTTGAATTTTGATAAACATTGAATCATGTTTGATATAAAAATTAAAACCAAACTACAATTATATGTTTTAATTCAAGTTCAGAATTCTGACTTTTGGCTTTAAAAGTTCATAATAATTAATCACAATTATTACGAGCTTCTTTGTATAATTTTAAATTTGAAAATTAACGTCAATAAAAAATCGCAAAATCCTGAGTTGATTTTTTAAGAAGGAATTTCTAGAAAACTTATCACAAGAAAATGTCGATTTCGTTTTTACCGACTTGTTAAAATTCGAATTGAGGTCAGTCACTTCAAACGGTTATAAAACACCTAACTCATTTTATGTTTTACTGCAATGGACAAATTTATTTTCTTTTTGTTTTCTAAAAGATTCAAAATAATTTTTTAACGAAGTGTTTTATCAAGATTCTATAATTAGTTTTATAGTTAAATAAATTCGAATAAAATTTCTAGTCAATTTATAAGTTTAATAATAGATCCAAAACTGTAAAAAATATTAATTTTTTTTGTAATTATTAAGGCTTTTAGCTTTTTGTAGTTATTGTTTCCAAGGTAGCTAACCACTAAAACAAACGTGAATAACTGGTTGCCCGCTCTTAAAAATAAAACTGTTATAAATATAAAAAAATTGGCAATATTTTACTGCTAAAAATTAAGATCAAAATAAGACTATTTAACAAATTATATTTGTAATAATAATGTTTCAATCAACTCTTCTGTTATTTTTCAATATGTTGTGATTTATTTAGCATTTCATTAGTGTATAAACATAAAACAGTTGAATATACATATTCTTGACGAAAAAAAGTTTTGGCCCATGAGGGGATCGAACCCGCGACCTTCGCGTTATTAGCACGACGCTCTAACCAACTGAGCTAATGGGCCAGATACTCAAGTTCCAGCCTTCAAGAAAAATGAGGACGATTTTGCAAGATATTTAAACATAACTCTTATCTAACACTTCGTAAATCCTCTTATCACCAATAAACAACTCTTCGCTCAAATATCGTAAAATAAAAGTAAAATCAATTCATAATACTACAGGTTTCTGTAAAAATTGATAACTTATTAGTTGTAGCATTAATAAACGTGGCGCCACTATCGCGCCCAATTTAAAAATAAAAATTAGGTTGAAACGCTACATCTGCTTATAATTTTTAGCACACGAATTGTTTCCAGTCACAAAAACACAAAAAATAATTTTTTTAAGCACTTTTTTCCAAAAAAATTAATTAACAAATAAAAGCCCCACCAAGAAAAAAACATTTGACTCATAACCCAAATATTTGAATCAAGGTGGGTGTTGGCCCTTTGCCAACGTCTCAAACTAAGATTCCACCATCAGGAAATACTGGACGTTTCAAGCATTTCACAATTGCTCCAATCTCTAAAATTAAATGTTGGTGTTACAACAATAAGGACAAGTGATACGCCACTGGATCCCTGACCATTAACTCCAAGCTACACTTTTCGGCGTCTGTCAAGAGCCTCATTAAACACCTAATTAGAGGCTTAATTAGCTTCACTTCTATCGGAAGTGAAGTACTTGACGTAAAAATAGAACACGTTCCGTTTTTTTTTTGGAATATTTTGCTTGAAAATCCTCATCAAAGTTAAAAAAATAAACTCTCACGCTTATTTTCGATTTAAGTAATTTGCAAAATGTCTTTCCAAATTTCCAAAAATTTGGCAAAACTGAAAATTTTGAGTTTGGTTTTGGAAAACTTCCCCAAAGAATGGGGATCCAGGTAGGCCGTTGGCGTCGCCTCCGCGTCAAAAATGGACGCCGTGTCTATAAAAGGCCGACGCCCCTCTACAGGTAATCTGAGCTACGCGACGCCAGCGTCGGCACGTGATAAATATAGCTTCGGGCGTTTTCGGTTTTTATCGCTTGATGGCCAAGATACGGCATTCCGGGTAAATGAGGACCAATTAATTGTTGTTTTGATTACTGCCACTTGTACCATTTTCAATTTCAAAAAACACTGATGATTGGTTTTTCTAAGAATGTGAACTTGGTCACACAGTTACAAAAAATTGATTTATTTTTGATTCTGATTTGTGGGCGGTGCAGAATGTTTGGTAACAAGGATCTATTTTGAAAGAGTTTTTTGGCGACAATTTGCAGATTCTTCACTTGGATGAGAATTTTATAGGCGAGCTTTAGTGTTTCCTACGCGAAATTAAATTTAAAGTAATGTCAGAGAGATCACACTCAGGTTTTATATTTAAAACTATGATGTATGGTAATAAATACTACATTAAAGTGAGAGGAATGTGGCGAATGTTTGGAATGTTTCAGTTTTCAAAGTTTTAAGTCAAAGGATATTGGTTGTGACAAAAATATTTCGATTTATTTTAGTTTTAAGATGATTTATAAAAAGCGGAAAATTTATTTTTGAAGTACTAGTGTTAATTCAAACATTTCCAATACAAGGTGTCTCAGCATAGACTAGCAGTTCAGATTCAAAATGTACAAAGTGTTTCACAAAATTTACGTTTCTTCTCATTTTTGAAATAATTCTTTAACAAGAAATCATAAAAAAGGATAAATATATTATTTTTTGATCAATTGAATTAAAGCTAAAAATAAATTTGTCACTCAATGTTAAAGACTAATAATAAGAATATCAAACTATTTAAAAACAACTAATAAAAAGAAAAAAAGTTATATTAAACTTCAACAATTAAGTTTGAAAAAACAAAGTTAATCTAAAAGAAAATCCCAAAAAATAATTTTTTTGCTGGACAGCGTGCTAAAACGTCCAAAAAAATTTTTTTGACTCAATTTTGTGAGTTTTGTAACTGTCTTCGGCTTTATTTTGACAAAATGTTGCAAAGTAATTACGTATCTGGATCAGAACGAACTAATAAAACGCAAAAACGGCTAAATATAATGTCACTTTGGGTCCAGTTTAGTGTTTGATTAGTTTGTGGTTAAAAAAAAACAAACTAAATCGAGCAAAACAAGCAAGAGTAATAATAGAATAGCATCAAACTTAGTAATTTTTGAGCCAGTTTAGTAAGAAAAATTTTTTAACAAAAAATAACATATCTTTTCGTAGTTTTCAACAAAATTTTGACAAAAAAATGCGTTTCTTACTTAGGACACTTTAAGTCAAATAACACAAAAAACTCATCTTAATTTAATAGTTTGAAAACAAACATCATTTTCGATTCAATTTTATTCTATTCGGATTATTTTTGACGAAACTTTGCTCAAAAATCGATCGAAACAGTCAAATAACATCAATATCAATAAATTTTTTAGAGCAAGTTTTAAAAAGATATTGCAAATTAAATGAGATTTTAGTCCCAAAAACTAAGAATTAAATAAACCGAATGGTTTTCCAGTCAGTTTAACGTAATTTTAGATTGCTTTCTAATGCTTTTATTTTTCTATTAGTAATGCTTTTATTTCTTTTATTAATCAAAACTGGGCGCCACCAACTTTTTCTTAAAAGTTGGAAAAAAAATTATTGGCCGCTGTTATCCTGGTTCAAGAGTGACTTTTCGACTAACTTTTCTATAGTGGGAGTGGGAAGGTTCGATTTCAATTAAACACCGATGATTAAAAAGAGAAATTTTTATTCAGTAACCATAACAATAGTAACAACAGATAAAACAAGAAACTTTTACAAACAACTTTAAACTTGGACCTAGTAAACCCTAGCCCTTAGAGAAGAGGTCCTCCGAGGGAGAAGTCCCGTCGGTTGTATTTCCAGAAAAGGTCCAGGAAATGATACCACCTGGAGGAAGTACCAGGTGTTATGCCTTTACCATGGAAGAGGTCCCGTGGCCCGTGTCCAGAGGTGAACCAGGTGTGGTTTAAGGGCGGAAGAAGCTCCCGTCGGCTGTATCTTTTGAAGAGGTCCAAAGAATGTAGTCCTTCAGAAGAGGTCCTGAAGTTGTTCCACCAAGAGATATCTTAGTGATTTCATCCGAAGTGGTCCGGAAGGAAACTCAAATGAATCTGTCGGAATGGCGGCTTAGGCTCCTTTATATACTCTTTTGAAGTCACCATTTCCATAGCAACAAAACACTTTGTTTATATTTTTATAGATTTATCTCCGCTTATCTCTCATTTGTTTATTTTTGACGGTCCTTTTAAATAAAACACAAACACAACATAACGTTTATTCAAGGAATTCTTACACCTTTTAATTAACTTATTGTTTGGAAAATATTACGTCCAAGATTTTTGTTATTCGAAAAAAGCATTTTTGGCTAAAAAATACCATCAAACGTTCAAAAAAAAGCAAATTTTCCGCTCGAATTAAAAAAAACGCACGTTTTTCGACCAAATTTGATAACGTTTACGCTGATTTTGAAAAAAAAAATCTTAAAATAATTGCGTTTCTACCCGACAATGATGGTAAAATGCTTTAAAAAAAATGTACTACTCTTAATTTTCTGCTCCAGTTTGAAAAACACAAGATTAATTTACACTTTTTTCGACCAGATTTGATAACGTTTTCGGTGATTTTGAAACAGTTTCATAAAATAATTGCATTTCTATCCGACAAACATAGTAAAATGCTGGAAAAAACCTTTTCGATTTTTTGACATGGCTTACCAAAGTTTCGGTGAACATATCTTGATTTTAAAAAATACAAACTGTTAATAAAGGAATGCAGAATCATAAATGGTCCTGGAGTTTGAATTTGCGGCATTAATTTATTTCATTTCTATCAAATTTCTGAAAAGTACCAAATTTTATCTTCCCAGGCAACCAGTAAACTAGTTTTTTTCATACACAAACATAAATTTATAGACACTTTGTATAATTTAGGTAAAATTTTCTAAATAAAACAACGAAGATATAAAATAAATAAAAAAGACAACAACAAAAAAATTTAATAAACTGCTCGAAAAAAATTAAGTTTCTAAAGAATTTTTTTTTTGGAAAATATAAAACCGATGCAACTCTAAACGATAAAATAAAATGTTTCATTGAAAACGCATATATTGTTTTTCAGGTTTACTTTCAGATATAGTAATAGCCATAACTTTTTTGAATTACTTATACGATTACGATTGTCCATCGTAAAAAAACAGGCATTCCTTTATTCTAAAAACACCATTAAATAATAATAATACTAACTTGCTGATTTTGTACAGATATGTATTACGAGTATTTTGCTTTCTGCCCTGGGCAACAAAAAAAAACAATTCTACATGGATTAAACTTTGTTATCATCTTTACAAAAAATTATTTACGAAATTTTTTCCTTTGGAAAACGACTAGAAGTATGTAAAAAAAAACTGATAATTTTTTCACAAAATTCCCACATCGTTGGTTAAGTACACATGTTTGCTGACAGTTTCCAAAAAAATATTACAATAAAAACGCTTAGGAAAATAGGACGAGGCTCATCGTTTCACCACTCACACACAAACCTCTAAAATGAAAACTTTACAGTCTCCTTGAAATCTCCTAGCAAAATACTGATTGTTGGCTCAAAAAACACATCTGTGCTAAATTAATAAAACCGTTTAAAAAAAGCAAAACCAAATTTCCAGCACAGATCTAATAAAAGAAAGAAGCAGATAATTTTTTTGGGCAATTTTAGAAAACCATTTAAAGAAAATTTTACAAACTGCTTAACGGAAAATAGTTTTCCTTCCACCACTCCAAAACCAGAAAAAAAATAAAATAAACAAGGGTTTTTCTCTAAATTTGACGGAATAAACCAACAATCTACACGTTTCAACTCATCAAGTGCAACACAGATCTAGCAAAACCCAAAAAAACAACGAGCTGATAGGCTTTTCTTTGGAAACAATTTAGAGGAAATTCCATAAATTGGCTTGGTGTAAAAAAGTGTTTTCCTTCACCACACTAAAACCGAAAACCTTTGACTCAAAACTCATCCGGGTATAAAAAACAAGAGGTTTTCTCGCACAATGACGGAATAGAGCAACAATCTCGAAGTTCCAACTCATCAAGTGAGTAATAGGAAAGCGTCAACTGATGAAAACTTTACAGTTTCCTTGAAATCTCCTAGCAAATACTGGTTGTTGGCTCAAAAAACACATCTGTGCTAAATTAATAAAAATCGTCTAAAGAAAGCAAAACCAAATTTCCAGCACAGATCTAACAAAACAAAGAAGCTGATAATTTTTTTGGGTAATTTAAAAAAAAAATTAGAGAAAATTTCAAAAATTGCTTAGTAGAAAATAGTTTTCCTTCCACCACTCTAAAACCGAACAAAAAATATACAAGGGGTTTTCTCTAAACTTGACGGAATAAACCAACAATCTACACGTTTCAACTCATCAAGTGCAGCACAGATCTAGCAAAACCCAAAAAAACAACAAGCTGATAGGCTTTTTTGAAGAAATTTAGAGGAAATTCCATAAATTGGCTTGGTGGAAAAAAGTGTTTTCCCATCACTACACTAAAACCGAAAACCTTTGGTTCAAAAACTCATCGGGCTGAAAAAACAAGAGACTTTCTCCAAGTTAAAGTCACACAGTGACGGAATAGAGCAACAATCTCGAAGTTCCAACTCATCAAGTGAGTAATAGGAAAGCGTCCACTCATGAAAATTCGTTTGAATAAGGAATCCATCCCACTCGCTCCCGTATTGATATGCATAAAAACTGCATAAACAATTTACAAAAATAGCCCTCCGTCCTTCCAGAAATACAGTCCTGGTTTGAGTCAGCGTTGCGTGCGCCGCTGAGCGTCGTTGAAACGCAGGCGCCGCCGCCGTTTCCCAGTTTATTTCGGCTTTAGGCGTCGCGACGCTCATACGAACGACTCAGCCACCACTGTCAGGCGGCGCAGCACGCGGGTTTCTTAAACACTGAAATTTCGACGGTCAGTGCATCAAACGACGAGCTTTTCCTCCGGAAAGCCTGAAGATGTCTTCCAGCGTGGCGAAGACCTCCAAGTACACCTACCGCTCCTCCGGGGGCGGCAGCGCCGACGTCTCCATCGAATACAGCGCGGACCTCAGCGCCCTAACCAGATTAGAGGTAAAAAGTGCAAAGTGATTGAGTGGTACCTTCTTGTGAAGTGTCAGTGGCCACAAACACACACCACATAATCACAATTACCACCCTCCATAATCACTTTTTTCCAGGACAAAATCCGACTGCTCCAAGAAGACTTGGAAATCGAGAGGGAACTCAGATCAAGGGTGAGTCACCTTTGAAAAATTAAGCGCTTTGAGACCTGCGATTTATTTAGGTTACGCCAGGTTTAACTAACACAGCTATTTCGGTTTTTGGCAAGGCTTGCGGTGTCGGATTTTCGGACCAAAATAACTCTTACATCACCTGCAACCTGAAACCTGAAAATCCGAAATTTCCAAAAACCTAGCCAAGCTTCTCCGCCCACTCTCGTTCTAAATGCGCAAAAATCCGCTCAATGGACGAAATCGTCAAGGTCGTACTATTTTTTACAGATCGAAAGAGAGAAGGCCGATCTGAGCGTGCAAGTCATCCAGTTATCCGAACGTCTGGAGGAAGCTGAAGGGGGCGCTGAAAGCCAGGTACCACCAGCTCCCACACCAGACACGTACTAACTCTTGCTTTTCAGTTCGAAATCAACAAAAAACGCGATACTGAATTGCTGAAGTTGCGCAAACTCCTCGAGGATGTCCATCTGGAGTCGGAAGAGACCGCCGCGATTTTGAAGAGGAAACACCAAGAGATCGTCGTCGATTTTCAAGAACAGATCGATTCGCTCAGCAAGGCCAAATCCAGGTCAGATTTTTGTTTGGATGAGTGCCAGAGTTGAGAATGTGGTTAAGTACCAGATAATTGGATTTTGTTTGGAATTTGGGAAAGTGTGGCGGTCAATAACACCAAGCGCGGAAAGCTTTTGGATCGGGTTCTCCATTGTGTAATCGGAACAAAGGGCAAACATTTGGATAGGTTAAGTGGTTCTATGTTGGTACCACAATGAAAAAACTTGACCCAGACATTACGATTTTTTTTGTTAGTACGACACTTTTTCTAATTATTTGTTGATTTGTCAACTAGTTTGGAAAAACTTGTTCTTAAGAATGCACAATACTGGAAATACTTTTTTTTCGTATAAAAAAAAATTAAAATTTAATTTAAAAAAGGATAACTAACAAAATGGTTTCTTTAGTATTTGATGGTAAATTAAACAGTTATCTCAGAGGTCTGGAAAAACTCATTAGTTGTTTATGAAAATATTTCAAATCTTTCTAAAAATATAGTAAGGTAAGTCAAAATCTTGGGTACTATTTTTGAATAAAAAACTTAATTGGACATAAATACGGATATTTTTTCATTTTTCAAATTAATTTATATTGTTGTCACTTTTCGAAGTTAGAATAATGGTGTCATGAGTAAAATACTCATTTTTTCAAGCCGTCATAAAGTGGATTTTTTAATTCAATTTATAATTTTTTTAATTTAAGATTGTAAAAAAAGTATTTTGTTTATTATTTCTCTTAAAAAAACAATTTTTTTCAATCGTTTAAACAATTCTTTAACCACTCCAAGCATTCAGAGTGATCTACTAAACATATACATTACTATATCCCAAAATTTTTCCAGTATTTTTCTAATAGTTCTTATAAATAAAATTAATTAAAAATAGGTTGAAATAAACGTAATTTCGATACTATCAATAATTTTCTTAAGAATTTTTTGTTCAAAACTTTATTTAAGCATCATTGTTTTAGAATTAGAAATCATTATACTTGGATTATTAATATTTATATTTTTAATTATATAATTTTTATTAGCAGGGACGGGACGGCGGAAAAATGTATAGAACGCTGATTTTTTTGGGATATAGAAAAAAATACATTTAAAGACCCTGTAGTTCAAAATACTCGTAAAAGAGAGCAATTTCTTGACACAGAATTTTTTTACCAAAATTTTCTAACTTGAGCTTACAATACCTAAGATGAAAAACCTGACATAAATTACTTTTACTAGATTTGTATTTTTGAATTTTCCTTAAACATGCTGCATTATTTGCCCAAACACGTTTCATTCTTAAATTTATTTAAACTTAAAATTAGACAAAATGCTCTTTATAGCCTCACAATCTCAGCCTTAAATCGAAGTAACTTGAAAAAAGTTTTCACCATTATAACAAGAATTTTCGATAAAGTTGCCAATAGTTTTTAAATTTCCGAATTCTTGAATGAATCTGATAATATGTAAGATTGCAGACTTGATACTATTTTATCGCTTCTTGAACAGAAATTTAATTGCTAATTTTGTGAGTTGTTGGAAATTTGAGACACCCCTAACTTCATAATAGCCGGTATTAAAATTGGACATTAACGAGTAGAAATCTAGGTTAGTATCTTTATAATTACACCTCTTGTAACAACAAAAGTTATTTCCAAAGTGATAAAACACCACATGTGTAATTGCAAATAAATCAAACAAACGAGGCAAAACTAGAGATTTGCAGTGCTTCCTTTGAGCTGAAATTAGCAATTTTATGGCGGAAATTGTAGTCGTTGCACTCATAACAATCACAAACAGAATTGAATTAATTTACTCAAATAAAATATTCAACACATTAATTGTTTACGAGTGGGTGACCCGGCGCCTCCACCATTTTTGCCCTTAAAATTTGATTAAACAAAATAGTGAAACTAAGAGTGCAATATTCGTCCATCTCCGTCCAACTTCGCCCGTTATAAATAGAGTGTCCGCGATCGTTGCCATATTTGTCGCGCTGAAATTACTCTCATCTCATGCGAATTATGAATAAAAATTCCAAAATTCTTGATGCAGCTTCGACCTCTTACAGCTGGCCTAAGAATAAAATCGGGAATATTTGGAGCGTCCGAGTTATAAATACGCTTCGTGTCTAGTTAAGTGTTTGTCAATATAGTGAAGGAATGTTTTGTTTGTTCGTCCAGAGCCGAGAAGGAGAAAAGCAAATTCCAAACCGAAGTCTACGAACTCTTGGCCCAAGTTGAGAGCTTGAACAAGGAACGCTTGGTTTCCATTAAACATGCCGAAAAATTGGAAATCACTATTAGCGAACTGAATGTGAGGATTGAGGAACTGAACCGTACTATCGTTGATATCACCTCGCACAAGACCAGGTTGGCGCAGGAGAATCTTGAACTCACCAAGGAAGTCCAAGATATCAAGGTATGGGGTCATTTTTTTTTAGATTTTGTTAAATTAATTTATTTGTGAAAAGGGAGTTAATTCCGATTTTTGATTTCTCCGGAACTACTCCTCGTAAAAGACCGATTTTTGTGGCAAAATTCGTGTTAAAAATTGCTGTGTCTTCAGGTAACCCTTGAGAACGCCAACTACTTGAAGAGCCAGCTCGCCAGCCAGCTGGAGGATGCCCGCCGCCGCGCCGAAGACGACGAACGCCGTCGCTCCCTCCTGGAAGCCCAACTCCACCAGACGGAAGTCGAGCTCGAATCCGTCCGCGTCCAACTGGAAGAAGAAAGCGAAGCTCGCCTGGACCTCGAACGCCAACTGGTCAAGTCCCAAGGCGAAGTCCAAGTGTACAAATCCAAGTACGAAGCCGAGTGCGCAGCCCGCGCTGAAGAAGTCGAAGAACTCCGTCGCAAGTACACCGCCAGGATCACCGAACAGGAAGAACACATCGAAGCTCTCTTGGTCAAGATCAACAACTTGGAAAAACAAAAATCGCGACTCCAATCCGAAGTCGAAGTCCTGATCATCGACTTGGAAAAGGCCAACAACACGGCCAGGGAACTCCAAAAGAGAGTCGAGCAGTTGGAGAGAATCAACATCGATTTGAAGACTCGCTTGGAAGAAACCGTCAATTTGTACGAACAGACGCAAAGGGATCTCCGTAACAAACAACAGGAGTTGCAAAGGACTGTCCATGAGCTGGACAAGACCAGGGAACAGAAGGATCAACTCGCTAGAGAAAACAAGAAGTTGGGTGATGATCTCACTGATGCCAGGAACACCATCAGTGAGTTGACCAGGCGTTTGCACGAGTTGGAGTTGGAACTCCGTCGCTTGGAGAATGAGAGGGATGAACTCACGGCTGCGTACAAGGAAGCCGAAGCTGTAAGTGGTTTTGAAGTGGGGAAGGTTTAAGATAACGAGAGGGTTTCAGGGACGCAAAGCTGAGGAACTCAGGTCTCAGAGATTGTCTTCTGAGTTCGCTCAGTTCCGCCACGAGGCCGAGAAACGCCTCCAAGAGAAGGATGAGGAGATTGAAGCCATCCGGTAAGTCCAAAATTGCATAACCAGGCAGAATCAGAATATTTTCATGGAATAAGTTAAACTAGTTACTACTGCGTTAGTTTTTTACTTCCTAAAGACCTCTGATGAATTCCTTAATTCATTTATGAGATACAATGTGGATACGGTTCTTTGACAGCTTTGATTGGATTCTAGAAAGTAAAAAGACTTCCAGAAAAGAAACCTTTGCATTTATTATTATTAAGTTGCTCAAAATATCCTCTAAATAGCTATGAACTTTTTTCCTAATGTCCATCTAGTGTTTTTCCGATTTTTGCAAAAATAAAGCTTACTAAACGAGCGTTTATGACTATGAAAAATAATAGACCGCTGCAGAAACTGTTTTTTTTAATTTCTTTCCTTTGTAGGTTCTTTATATCTAACTGCGTACATCCTAAGTACTTTTCTATTAATAATAATTTGTTTCAACTATGCACGCTTGATTAATTCAAAAGACCGAAAAAGGCTTGGAAAATTGATTCTTCTTGAGTAAAGCTAGAGTTTTACCATTTTTTGTTTGTAATTTCTTTGAAATAAGTTCAATTGCATTACATTTCAAACTTTTATTTAAAGTTTAAAGAAATAGGTCACATTTTAAACTTTCTGATAAATAAAATTCTAGGATATACTAAATCCTAGAGACTAATTTACTACCAAAAAATTATCAATTTATAAGAGAAATAGTCACTAAGAAATACAGTTTAAATGAAAATAAAAAACTAAATTATTTGTTAAAATTCGTGAATTATACTAAATGCCATTCGTTTCAAAATAATTCATTCCATTAGCACTATTAGGTTAACTGAAGTAGAAAAAATTCAGAGGAACTTAACTACTTATTTATTCTCTATTTTAAAAGTTTAGTACGTTCCGTAATAAATACCAATGGCTAAAATCATTTCTTAAAAAAGATAGGAACGATCTCTGAACCTTAAACGCTTAAACTTACTGTAATAGTATACATTTAAAAAATATATTCTAAATATGTATTTAAAAATTTATTTTACTATTCACGTAATCTATGAAATGTAATGTTGGTTGCTTCAAAAAAATTTTTAGGCTCATTATTACTCGTGGACCACCTTGTATTATTATACGAGTTTTATAAGACATTCTACTGTTTTTTGAATGGTGCCACAATTAAGTCTTACAAAATGGGTGTAATATACTATTTTTTCTACTTTCTATTTTTGTGGTTTGTGATTAGTTTAACTTATCAAAATCTGTTCAAACTATTTCCTCTTAATTTTGTTAATTATTTAGGCTTTATCAATTAAAACTAAATTACAGTGATACTGATAACTAATGACACCCAGGTCAGCAATGCCAATAAAACTCCTAAAAATTTACTAAAAGGAGTTCTCTTTGTGAAACTACTTTCAGTTTCACAATGCATGCGGAATTTGTGAAAAGAAAGTAGAAAAAAACATATTACGTAACTGTTGTTTTATTTGGATAATCATTCATTTGAGCAATAAAAATAGAACCCAATTGTTTTGGTAATCTTTAATTAAATTAAAAACAAATTTTTCATCTTGACCTTTATTATTATAAATCGTTTCTTCGTAATGAGCAACCTTCGCGCTCTTATCTCCTGAACAAATTGCATTTCTGGCACGCTCCCGTCCTATAAATACCCGAAATTGACGTAGCGCTGCTTTATTGGCTTGGCACTTGTCTGTTTCAAACATGGTATAAAAGAGCCCTTCGATCGACCTAAATATCAGTGTTAATTAATTTTTATCGACAATGTCTACTCCCGGTCCCTCCAAATGGCACCCAACGACAGGCTACTACGACTACAATTACGGTGTCGGAATCAACTTCTACCAACCAATGGTCGATTACATCGACCAGAAGGAGCGAGGTGGCAGGACAAGCTACCCCCACCTCCCATGGACCGACGAACTCGGCCTGAGCCAATACGATCCCAAGACAATTAAAAGCTACTCAAACGAAGCACTTGACCGAGTTGCCAGACAAACCGAAGCCAGTGCCAAGGAAAAACTACGTGATTTCAGAGCTACGACCAAAAGCTCCTTCATGTTGAGCAAGTGTGTGTCCGCCGCCAGCATCACAGAGAAAGTGAACGTGAAAAACAGGAAGAAAAAGGAAATCGTAAGACAGATTAAAACCCTCAAGTCGAAAATGGCCGACGATTTGGGGTACGACCATCGAAAGGAGGACCGGGACGTGGAGCTCGTGCTCAAAGGCTCGCAAAAGTACCTCAGAGGACGCTCAGCTAAGGGCATCGAAGCGTTCCTTCAATCCGAAAGTTACAAAAACATCGCTCAAGGGGTTGAGTTCGATTTGGCAAACACCCGAAATATCGAAAATCGACGATTTGTGGACACGCAACAGTTCACCAAGCACTTGAAAGTCATGGATAAGAGGCTCTTGAACCAACTGGAGGAAAAATGCGTCGAGCCTTTGGACGCGCTAAGTCGGGAACTTAAAGGTTTCGACAAGCGAACCGCCGAATACTTCTTCGACACCAGGTGCTCTTGCGTAATAAAATCACTTTCTATGTTTATTATCTAGTGTCTAGTGTAGTAGTTACACTTCTTCGCCACCAGGTGCTTTTGCGTAACACGTGCCAAAAATAGGCGGGAGCGGCGCCAATGACGTCCTATCACCTGTTGCATTTTTGTTTTGTTCACAGCAAGGCCACCAGCATCGAAATCGAGCAACTCAACGCCCGCGTCGTCGAAGCCGAGACCAGGCTCAAGACCGAAGTCCAACGCATCAAGAAGAAGCTCCAAATCCAAATCACCGAATTGGAAATGTCCCTGGACGCCGCCAACAAGACCAACATCGACTTGCAAAAGACCATCAAGAAACAATCCTTGCAACTGACCGAGCTCACAGCTCACTACGACGAAGTCCAAAGGCAATTGCAAGTCACCCTCGACCAGCTCAGCGTCTCGCAGAGGAAAGTCCAAGCGCTCACGGCGGAAGCCGAGGAGATCAGAGGCAACTACGAGTCGGCATTGCGTGGCAAGAGGGCGGCGGAACAAGCCTGCGAGGAAGCCGGAACCAGGATCAACGAACTCACTACCATTAACGTTAACTTGGCTTCAGCCAAGAGCAAGATCGAGCAAGAACTGTCCACTATTGTTGCCGATTACGACGAGATCACCAAGGAGTTGCGCATTTCGGACGAACGCTACCAACGTGTCCAGGTAATTGACTTTCCAAAAAAGGGGAATTTATTAGGCTAGGTTAAAAGGAATCTCGAATTCGCTTTCGGGGTGTCGATTATAAAACTATCGGCCCGACCAGCTTCAAATTCTGTGGTTAAGCTGGTGTCACTGATTTACAACATTACCTAGATATTAGGAAGATATTCCCATTTTTCACAGTTTTATTTTAAATTTGAAGTGTTTAATTTTTCGGTTTACTGAATTAATTTAATTTAATTAATTAAATTTTAATTTTAATTTAAGACTTGATTAACATATGGTCGAATTAAAAGTTTTCACTATAGTTGCTATGCAATGAAACATATGTAAAAGAAGGATTCATATATTTTCAATAAAAAATTAAAGTAAAAATTTATAAACTAACCGAAATTTCTATATTTACAACACACTAGCACATCTTATATTAGCAGAAGCTTCCTACTACTCCCTGCTACTTTAGGGACATCACAATGTAGGGAGTCATTTAAATAGCAATAACTATACTTTTTCAAGAATGTAAATTTTATTAAAAAAAAACACCACAGGTATAATAACGAATAACACTCTAAATACCTATGGTCACTAGTAGAGTAGAAAATTAACAAAAAAATCTTTAGGGACAACGAACTCAATTATGCAATTGCCAATAATCTTTTTTTACTTAATTTTAATTTTATTTTTTATTACTAAAAAGTGTACTGTCAAAAACAGTAAGCAAAAATGTCAGTTGTTATTTACAAAAATAATTACGTTATCATTAAAAAACCAATAACGTCATAAATAAACTGGCGCACCAACTCAGTGGTGTGTGGTAGAGAACTGGTTACATATAAAGGTAATAATAGTAAAAAAATTCTTTGTATTACAGTTATTCATAAATAACTAATTTTAGGTAAATGATATGTGGCAACGTTGTCTAACAGTCATGATCGCAATAGAATTTGAGTAACAATAAAAATAAATTATTCTTGAAACGGTTTCCTAGGAAATAATTCCCAGTGTTGGCACATCTACACATTGTGATTTTTTGGATGAGTTTTAATTTTTTTAATTAAAAAAACTGCTAAAATCTGATAGTAAATTATAAAATAATTATTCATCGTTTTGTTACGGAACGATTACCTGGTATGAAACATATAAATATAAAAAAATAATGAAAACTAAAGAAGTTAACACAATAAGTTTGTAGCTCCAGATTTTTTAAAATATAACTTTAGAAATTTTTTTAACATTTTTCCCGTATATATAATATATCTAGCATGTACACAGTTGAGGCCCTTGAAAACTAAGACATTCTTTTTTGGTATATTATTTGCTATATTCTAAAAACTAACAAAATGTAAATTAGATTTTTATCAAGAATAAAAGTGTAGGTGTCACCACTTTTTGCGAAACAGAGTCGTGTGAATTTTTTTATCGCCATAATTATTATCATTACTATCAATTTATCCATTGAAATTTGTACAAAACACAATAGCCCAAAGAGTTATAGTTTAGGAAATAGTCCCGCAATACGAGTTTCCTGTTTTGAATTAAAGTTAATGAATAAAAGCACATTAATTAGAGTTTTATTAGGTACTTCTAGAAGTGACTTTTGACTTTTGAAAAAGAGAAACTAAAAACAATACGTTAACAATTTCTGGGTAATAGGAAATTAGCCAAGCGTTTCACAAATAAATTGCCCTAGATAAAGAAAATATTAGATAAACAAGTTACCTATTACCTATTAAAAGTTACCTTTTATAATAACTTGAAACCCTAAATTATTATTAAGCGGCTAATCCCATTTCAAGTTACATGGTTTAACTTTCTCTGATTTGGTTGTTAATCTTTTTCAACGGAAACAAGTTTTTGTTTCGATGAACAAGACTAAGAAGAAAGTGAGACGTGACAAATCTAAAACATTTTTTAGGTCCTTGATCCTCCGGTCCCATTGTAAATCTTTCTGCGGATTTGACTAGTTATCTGCTAGATGAGAAATTTTGTGCTTCCAATAAATTAGAATTTTCGCGATATCAAGCTTATTTTTAATAATAGAAAAAAATTAAAAATACCAAGATGTTTGAAATAAAAAATCTATCGATTGGCTAGAGTTTTTTTCATTTTGACGCCTTGGTATCCTATAAGTGTTTTAGTCAAGGCATTTTGTAGATATCATGTCTAAGATACATTGGCTTTTGAAACGACGTTGATATTTTTTCAAATGACTTAATTATAGCCACAATTCTTTTACATCGAAAACGCCATAAGACGAATACGTTTAACCTAGCCTTAACTCAATGTTCCCCAGACCGAGTTGAAGCACACCGTCGAGATCCTCCACGAGGAGCAAGAGCGCGTGGTGAAGATCGAAGCCATCAAGAAGTCCCTCGAGATCGAAGTCAAGAACTTGTCCGTCCGCCTCGAAGAGGTCGAAGCCAACGCCATCGTCGGCGGCAAGCGCATCATCAGCAAGCTGGAGGCCCGCATCAGGGACATCGAGGCCGAGCTCGACGAGGAGAAGCGCCGCCACGCTGAAACCATCAAGATCCTGCGCAAGAAGGAGCGCACCGTCAAGGAAGTGATGATCCAGTGCGAGGAGGACCAGAAGAACATTGCCTTGTTGACCGAGTCTTTGGAGAAGGCCAACGGCAAAGTCGCTCTCTTCAAGCGGCAACTCCAGGAACAGGTTTGTGACGATTTTTTGTTAGTAGCTGAAGTTATCGGGTTTTCCTCCAGGAGGGCGTTTCGCAGCAGAGCGTGACCCGCGTGCGCCGCTTCCAGCGGGAGCTGGAGGCCGCCGAAGACCGCGCCGACACCGCCGAGAGCAGTTTGTCGCTTATTAGGGCCAAACACCGCACTTTCGTGACCACCAGCTCCGTGCCCGGCTCCCAGGTCTACCTGGTGCAGGAGACCCGAAGCAGCGAGCAGATCTAACTGCACAGCGACCGCCGATTCGTCTGTCTGAGCACAGCTAACGATCGAAGACACTCGAACCGGTCCATGTTATTCATTTGATTCATTTTTTATTTTATTTTTTTCCGTTCGTGCACATAATGTTGATGAAAATTATTATACATATAACTACCACTCTCTTTTAAAGATTGTTGTTATTAAGTCATTGATTAACAGAAAGAAACATACACATTTCACACGCACCATTTTAAACGAACATGAGCGATTTTTATTTGTTTCGTGTATCGCGACGTGTCTCTAATACGTAACTCGAGAAGGCTGTAAGGAAATTTGTAGGTTTCAGGACGTTAGGATTATCATCTGTTAACTTCTACAAGGATGCAGGAGTAATGTACTATGTAAGTTTGAATGTACTGTGTAAGAATAAATTGCTTATATACAGTTCGTCCTTTATTATTTATCTCATGGGTAATCTCATGACAAAAAGTATCACAAAAAATGGGTATCCAAGGTTTCAAATTCTTGTACATCCACAAAACCATCACTATATCACTGTCACTATTTTTAAGAGATTGTCCGACACTTTTGAATTCACCGTATATTGGGGGGGAAGTCAAAATAAATATTCAATTAGTTGAAATATATTTATTTCAGATTATGCAAAAATAACAATAAGTGGGTATAAAAGATAAAATAACAAACAGACCAAGACTGGTCAATATTTTAATGTAGAATAAAGGTTCCTAAAAAGCCGGACTAGTCTCGTTGGGAGCTTTAATCAAATAATTTTTAACCGACTTTAGTTTATTCACATGGATCGAATCCAAGACCCAAACTTCCGTCACACAAGTCAGATCGTCACCTTCAATATACTCTCCAACGACAATAGACGCGTTCTTAAGCACCGCCGTCACTTTCCCTTGACAAATAGTAATCAAAGCCTTCAAATCTGAAGCTTTGGGTGATGTGGACTGTCCCAAATAAATACAACCACAATCTTTAAAAATATCCATGGTGTAAGAAGGACCGAAAGCTTCTCTTTGCAACCGACACATCTTAAAGAACAAAACTTGCAACAACACGAAACAAACACCACCAGTGTACGCACCTGAACAGCAGGTGAATATTCAGTCAATTCGTAATCTTCTTCATTCAACCACGTCCCCTGCTCGTGCGATTTCAACAACTGAAAGTTACGGCAAATACCTTATTTAGGAGTAATTCAAGATTTTGGATTCTGGGAGTCGGGAAGCGGATAAAGTAGAAAATGACTCACCCATTCGTGTTTTAAAATCCAGCACCCCCTAGCAATAGCCTTCAGCATATTAATCGTCCTTTTAGCCTCACCCGCGACCAGATGAGTAGTCCTACTAGTCACAACATCCTCAACAAAAAATCGTCCCAAAGTATTGACTATACTTTCAAATTGGACCACTTCACTCGAGTGGAATTTAGTACAAACAATGCTAGTCTTCCTCTTTGGATCTAGCTTCAATTTACGTTTCTGTGTTTGCGAAATCGGGACAAAATCCATAGTACTCCGCCTTTTGATCGGAGTAATAGGAAGACTACTAGTCGATTGACTTTCGTCAGAAGTAAAAACGTATTTTGGTTTGGTCTGCGACAAAGTCAAACGTTGCGATCGCCTGCGTTCACTAGTATTTAACAAATCCAACAGTGACCCATTTTCGTCATCACTTGGGGGAGTTTCAATTTTCTTTTGCTGTTTTGGTGCTTTTTTCCCACTTGGCCCAATCCGAATATTGATGTTGTTGGGATTAACAAATAAATCCTTTGGAGTAACCTGCGGTTTTAGCCTCCTGTGACCCTCTTGTTCTTTTTCGTTTACAGGCGTTAAAAATACCGAAACGTTGACATCGTCAGGATTGTACAACTTGCGAGTTTTCTTCGCCGGAGTGGGATTTTGAACCGCTTCACTCTCACTGGGTGATTTAGATCGGCTCCTAATATTTCTAGTACTAGTACTTCTAACACTTTGAGCCCTACTAACAGAAGCAGCTCTGTTTCTGTCAGGTGGGGTGTCAGTAAATAAAGCCACAGAAACTGAGCGACGACTCCTCCTGGACGTTTCACTTCTAATGGAACTTTCCACATCTGACTCTGCACCCGAATCTAGCGAACTATTCTTCTTAGTTTTACCACGTTTAGTTTCAAAATCAGACTCTGATGATTCAACTTTAGACTTCCGCTTAGTTATTCGAGTAAAACTGGGACTTGGTCCTGATGGTTTCTTCTTCTTTGGTGTCTTTCCGGAATCAGTGGTGGAACTAGTATTGCTCCTTTCTTCCAAACTTTTGAACGCTCTTCTTTTTCCGACACTTCGCCCTTCTTCAGGTTTGTCAGTCAGAGACGTTCTTTCCAACATAACAGAACAATTCTCCTTGCCACTGATCGAATCACCAAGACCACTTTTAGTTTTATCAGTCCCTGAGGAGATCTTCAAAGAGGACATAATACTCGACTGTACAGAAGAAACACTTCCTTGTTTCTGTGATTTATTAGTTTCTGAAGATTTTGAATCTTCGAGACCACTTTTAGTTTTATCAGTCCCTGAGGAGATCCTCAAAGACGACATAGTACTCGATTGTACAGAAGGAACACTTGTATTTCCCTGTTTCCGTCTTTTATTAATTTCTGAAGATTTTGAATCTCTGAGACCACTTTTGGTTTTATCAGTCTCTGAAGAGACTCTCAAAGAACTCGATCGTCGACTTCGTTCATCAAGGTTTGGAGTTATGTCCATATCAGAGACAACACTCGTTTTTCTTAGTTTTCGTGTAGTAATTCGGCTGAGTAAAGAAGTGGAATCGGTGGATTCCGACAGAAACGAAGAACTTTGTAAAATATCTGTTTGGTCTTTAGAGCGTTTGCTGCTACAACCATCGATTATACCACATTCTGAATCGTCCGAAGTCAATTCGGGCGATTTCGCTTGTTCACTATTTAAAATCGAAGCAACTTCGCTATCGCTACTATCTGACAATGGTTTATTTTGAGCAGTGGCATAACTGCTCATTGAGGTTTGAGTCTGAGGAAGCATCGTACGACGTCTGTTTTGTTCAGTGGATTGTTTTGGTTTAGGTAACGAAGACCAAGTGCGACGTTTCTCGTCTTTGATTATGTCTTCATAGTCTTTTTGCAATTGCTACAATTGACTCAATTACCAGTGTTTTTGTTTTTAAGAAAAGTCTTACCGAACACATAATTGAGACATTAGCATCGTTTACTCTACTTCCAAAAGCGGGATAATTTTTTTCAGGGACTCGAGCGCTGTTCCTACGAACAGCGTCGAGCCATAAAACAGAAACTAGATGGATTTTCATAAGTCTGGCTTTTTCGAAGGTTGTAAAAGAACCGTCCTGCAATATTAATTACAGGGTAAACCACTTTGGGCACTACCTCTAATAGGAACTTATTGGGAGCCAAGAAACAACAACCACACAGATTTGTTCTAATTCATAACCCAGAAACAAACTCACTACCACACCAGGCTTTTTGGGAAATTTGGAGAAAGGAGAAAATTTGCAGTTTTTCACCCAGAAAAAAATTGCCGATATAATTACCGCCGTTTTTAGGGTTTGAACAGGTTTTTAACTCTAAAACCCCGCACGTTTTAACGCATTTTAGTCAGAAATTAATTGTTTCGTCAAAAATAAACCGCAAAATCACATTTTTCAAAAATAGAGCATTTATTAATTTCGCTTAACCGAGACGATAAATTACAACAGTTTTGCCGTTTTTTTAGCACGCTTTTCATTTTGGAATACAATTATTATTCCACGAAATTTTGTCAAACAAAGCCGAAAAATCGAACACATTTTCCAGATATTGAAACATGTCGGAAAAAACTCCCAAAAAACGCCGACAATAATTTTGTTATTTTTGCTTTGAAGCACGGTTTTCCGTCAGATATTCAATAAGTCATAAAATCTCATAAAAATCACCCAAAAATTGCGGGAACAGAGCAAAAGTTTTTGCTTTTTCGAGCGTTTTTAACAACCGATTTCTGTCAGAAGCAGTGGCAAAATATCGTCAAAAATTCACGAAAATAGCGACGAATTAAGTCGGAAAAAGTATTAAGTCGGAAATTTTTCAGCTAAATAATAATACTTCGCGAAATTTTGACAAATACTTGCTCAAAAAATCTCCCAATTTCCCATCCCAAACTCACGTAAGATCATTTAAATACAAGCATCCAACAACAGCAGCAGTAGTTTGCCTCTGCATTTTAAAAATTCTTCTTGAAAAAAATTACTGAATTCTCCTTTAAATGCAACTTTATTTAATGTAAAATGTTTTCTCTAAAATTATTTGCTCAAGAAAATAAGTTTCAAGGATTAGACAACAAAAACCTTAATTGTCGAAATCATAACAAAAATTAATGAATAAGACAAACCTCTTTGGTTCCTACCTCGCAATAATTACGTATTTCAAAGATTATATTTTTTGTTGGTGACGTTTATTCTTACACAATTATTGTAGTGCTGTTTAATTTTATTCAGTTTGTTACTCGCTGTTGTCACGAAGAGTCGCTCATAAATAAAATCAAAATTTTGCAGTTTAAAAATTTCAATTTGTTTCCTAATACGATTTATTCAGTATTAAAGATTAAATCTGCACTACTTTCATTCTAAAAAAACTACATTAATTCTGTAATATTTTCAACTACTAATTCAGTGGTTCACAGTTCTAATTTCAGTATTGTTAATGTTTTGCTACAGGAAAAAATGCTACAAAGGTAAGTGCATTATTTTTCATCTCCAACAAGATGTTGAACATGTGATATTATGATATATTTTTAATGTCTTGCGCTACAACTGTAGCAGAAAAAGATGCCATAAAGGTAAGTGTATTTTATTCTATTTCTTATTTATTGCCAAGTGAGAAAACTTAATTTCTGTGTTGTACTTTGTATTTCATTTCACAAACAAACAATTTATTTATTTATACATTTTCTAATAATAATCTTTGTTTATCTCAACCTTATTTCCTTTCCTTCCTAACAAGAATGCTTTAGACCTCCACGTGGTTCTTGCTGGACAAAATAATTTGACTAATTATAGCAATCCCTACGTGTAATATGTATTGTTGGTTGCATCTTACAGGTGTAAAATTATGTTCAAACTCCTTGTATTTCCCTACAAGACAAGATTTAATAATGTGCGAAAGCAAGCCAATGCAGATACGGGGGCTGTCGTTAAATGCTTGTTATTTAAAGACACTCAAGGCCACAAAACATACAAATACAGTGCGACCACGATAATCCAAACTAATGTTAATCTATTGAACGCAAGACGTTTAGTGTAGTTAATACATTCTCCCAAAAACTAAAAAAAAAATGAGAAAAAATTGCAAACACAAAATTGTTTTCTGAAAAAGTTCGGATTACCGAAGTCACGAAAAAAAGGGTAATAAAAATTGGAAAAAATCAGTAAGCCGCATACCAGCACCGATAACCCCACACTTACTTTAAAAATAACATGCGTGACGTCCCTCGTGAACTGCTCCCTGATCGTGGCCCCCATCAGCTTCATCACAGCTTTGATGCCTTCAGACTTGTCAACCCCATCCCTATTAACGTCCACGAAAGCCCTCACCCCTTTCAACAGCTCGCCAAAGGGCAGTTTGGGGCCCTTAACCTCATTAGCTGTCTCACTCAAATCCGAAGAATCGGAGGTCGAGTCTTGGTCTTTCTGCTCGAGCATCCTCCTACGCAGCACGGCCGTAGGGCTTTCACAATGAACCCTTCGTTTGACATTTTTTAGAGGCGTTTTTTTCGTTTCTTCCTGGCGTTTGTAGGCTTCGAAGCCACTTTTCTCCTGGACAAGTAACTGCAAGAGTTGGGCTTTTTTGACGGGGTCTTTCATCAAACTGGCGATTATGTCCGACGAGGGAATGTCGCTTTGCGTTGTCGACATGTTTTAAGTTGAAAACACAGACAGGAAACGAGGAAAATCACAAAATATCACATTTTTGACTGTTTACCAAAACACCATCACAGCACACTACGATCCCGCCAAGCGACTTTTAAACAGTGCTACCAACGGGGAACTTATCACCAACTGGGCCAATCCACCACAAATAATTACCAAAATCGCCCCCTAATCACCCCTAACTCTTCTAAAGGCACAAAATGGCATTAAATTATCACGGGATGGGTCGTTCGGTTAAAATTCGCAGCTGGATGTTAGTGACTTTATCCCCAGGCATTGCCACACCTGTGACTAGTGTTAGTTTGATTTGTGGGGTTAGGTGTGGGCATGGCAGCCCCCATTGAAGCCCTAACAGAGGCAGTTTTGCAAAAAACAAAAGACTCGTCGTTTCTTAAAGAAAAAGTGTCAGGTTACGACTGGTCACAGGGCTTGAACTATGACAAACTCCTCAAAAGTTATCTGCACACCGGTTTTCAAGCCACTAATTTTGGACTTGCCGTTGAAGAAATCAACAAAATGATCGAATGTCGCAAAGCCCCAATTCCCGAAGACAGGTACGTCGATAATGAGGACCCCTTTATCGGTGTCAAGAACAACTGTGCGATTTTTTTGGGGTACACCTCAAATATTGTCTCGAGTGGCTTACGCGAGACAATTAAGTTTCTAGTGCAACACAAGTTGGTTGATTGTATTGTTACGACAGCGGGGGGCGTAGAGGAGGACTTTATCAAGTGTATGGCCCCCACGTTTCTGGGGAATTTTGCGTTAGATGGGGTCAACTTAAGGAGTAATGGGATCAATAGAATCGGGAATTTGTTAGTGCCTAATGATAATTATTGCCAATTCGAGAACTGGATTATGCCCCTTCTGGACGAAATGTTAGTTGAACAGAAAGAGGGGGCTTTGTGGAGCCCCAGTAAAGTCATAACTAGGCTAGGTGAAAGGATAAATAACGACGAAAGTATTTATTACTGGGCTGCTAAAAATAAAATCCCTGTTTTTTGCCCGGCTTTGACTGATGGAAGCATAGGCGATATGATGTTTATGCACTCATTCCGAAATCCGGGCCTGGTTTTGGACATTATTTCGGACTTGAGACAGTTAAATTTAATGGCAATGAAGGCAATCAACACCGGGATGATTATAATCGGGGGTGGCGTGGTCAAGCACCACATTTGCAATGCCAATTTAATGGTAATTAAAGTGGCCTGTGATTTTGAAATTAAGTTGGCAACTTTGCCTTCAAACGTCACACTTAGGCCAACTATAGCACCAGTGTTGTCAGCTCAACAAGTGCCAAATCTGAGTTTTTAACTCAAAAAAATGTAAAAATAACGTCTGTCTAGTTATGTAATTGTTTTTTTTATTTGCGTACTTATGGCTTGTTTTTATCGAGATTTTGGAACAACGTGCTAGAATACTAAAAAAATGCAAAACTAACATAATTTTGTAGTTTTTGGCTTGTTTTGACGAAATACATTTTCATTTTATTGAATTTTCTACAAAATATTCGGGGAAGTGCTCAGTTTTTAAAAAGTAATTATTGTAATCCCAGTTACCGCAGATTTTTTTTATTTCTAATAAATTCGGGGTTGCCAACTTAATTTCAAAGTGACAGCCCACTTGATCAAAGAATTTAATCGAAAATTTCAGCGAAATGGTGCCGATTTTTGCGTGTTTCTGAACACAGCCTCCGAGTTTGACGGCAGTGACTCGGGGGCCCGCCCCGACGAGGCCAAATCCTGGGGCAAAATAAAAAAAGAAGCCACTCCTGTGAAAATCTACGCCGAAGCCAGCTTGATTTTCCCACTTTTGGTGGCCCAAACTTTCGCAAAGGAGGTCCAAATCAAAGACAAATAGAAACTTTATAATTTTATTAATAAAATAATTTCACTGCTTATGAAAAGTATAAAATTGACTTAAATGGAAGTTCGGAGTGCCGTTAATGTTCCAGTTCAAATTCCAAAGCCTTTGGCCTTGAAATTTAGTTGGCAACAGTAACTGGCAAGTTCAGCGTGTTGCCAACTTAATTTCAAAGTTAACTGCATGGTACAGAACGGCGTAAGATGCTTTGGGCAATTTACAGTACCTGTCATGATATTTGCTAACCTAAAAACACTTAATATTTGTAATATATCACGGTATAATTGATAAATGCTTAAGATAATAATTAAAACTGATGACGTGATGTTGGAGTTTTACTCGTTAGGAACAGAATCCCAAGACACGTTTTACGTAATCGAGGGTGTGTTTGAAGCACAGCCTCCTTGATAGATTACCGATACTTTGGCAAAAATGCTCAAGGTGGCTGTGGGGGAGAATTAGTACGAAATGGCAACTAGATCAGTTTGAGCTTGAGATAAAATCAAATGGCAACTTGATTGTTCTTAATTCTTTTGTTTCGATAATTCGACAGCTTTCGATAAAATAATCTGTACATCCATGGGTGGGAAGTTTTGTAATAATTTGAGATTGGAGGGAAAGTCGCCATTTAACAACTTGTTCCTTAAAATACTGAAACTTTTCGTTAAATTTTTTTCTTGGAAATCAACTTACACAATCATGGCGCAACAAACATAGATCAGGAAATCAAAACGTGACTCATCTGAGAACAGGGTGTCCCATATCCTGAGCACGTCAGGCAGGGGGAATTCCTGCGATAGCAACAGCGTAATCCACCTAAAAATTCCCTTTTTTGACACTAAAAACTAAGTTAAAAAGTTTGACATTTGTCAAAAATGACAACTTTTACGATATCTAGGTTTACAGTACTAGCTATTTTCATGTCTTTAAATGCGATAATTGCTATTGCTTAGTAATGTCATTAGAAAATCAAGTGAGTAAGTAGTAAAATGTTGACATATTCACCAGTTATGTAAATAGTAAATTGAAATCAAAGAAGGCTATGAAAATTATCTCAATGTCAAAATTTTTAACATGGTTTTGTCGGTTTTCAAGTGTTTTTTATTTTTGTCTCTCTACTAAGTTTGAACCTCGTTAAACGAATAAAGCAAAATTTGAGAAAAAAATCAGGCGGTCACCCACCTGAAACTATAAAATTGCGGCTTGAGTTCCAACTGTTGAAACTTGAGCCATACGTCGAGATCGCTGTTTTTCAATTGTACTAACATCCGGCTCATCATTTTGTTAATTCCGTGGTCGGTTTCGTCGAGACTTTTTATAAAGAAATCTCGGATTTCTGACATTAGATTCGTAAAGCAGAAAAAACTGTCACACTCGGCGTGTTCTAGGGGAAAAAGTTGGTAATTGTGCTGTGAGAAACCGGGGAATCACCTCTGAAAGTGATGTCCGGGTCGCAGGCAAATGCATGGTAAATGGGGCCAATTATCTCGTTCATGCCTTGGACGTAGCCTTGACCTGGGTTGAGTTTAGCGTAGAGGAAGAGGATGCGCTCCACCACCTCCCAGTGCGCTTCTTTGCCCTCCGTCATGGGGGCGTAGTCTTCGTTGGCTTTCTTAATCGATAGCGCTATCTAAACCAAAAATATCTTTCACCCACTAGCATGAGTGGCATACAATATTTTTTCTAAATTTTTATTTAATAAAATATGGAAAACAAAACAACTAACTCGGGAGAAAAAATAAGTAATAAATAATTATTAAATAAGTAATAAACACAGAAACCGAACTGTTTTAACTCTGTTTTGATTATTAGCTAAAATCTAGATTGATAAATTCTTTATTTATTTTTTTTTTATTGGAGCAATCGTGCCATCTGGCGACACTAATTGAAGTAACTACATTGAGGACGCGCATCCTAATATTTAGGCATCCGTAGTAGTCTTGCGTAATTTTTAACAAAAAAGGAATTAAGTTTGTTTATGATGAAATGCTAACAAAAAAGACATTAATTATAATAAGTCACGTTACCTGCTACTAAGATAAGCAGCATGTGGGACAATTAATTATTTTTTATTCGCCTGTTTTACATTTTTTGTACCTTAGTGATCCCTAATCCTTTCCTTTCCACATTGGCACACTTTAAGACGCTTCTTTGTACCCTAGTGTGTAGCCTCTTGACGTCATTACTGTTGACAATTTCCTGGCAGGGAAATTCCGTTGGTTGCTGGAAGAACGAAATATCGGGGCAAAGCCTCCTCACATCCTTATCAATCTGTAAGAGAACTTCGTTATCTTTGAAAAAAGTCTGCCACTGGCTGTCCGGATTGATGCTCAAAGGGTGGTCCCCTTCTGTAACATCCCCATTGCCTTCCTGTGACCCTGGCATGACCACCATCTCGTCTAAAAACTAAAAATTGGCACAAAATTCAGCTAGAAAGCGAGGTTTTATCACCGATGAATTGTTTGTACAATTGTCGCTTTTCTTGCAAAAATAAGGGCCATTGTGACTTATCAGTGGGTAAATAATTTAACAACAGCCTCCAACACAGAGCCCTCCGGCCCTGATCGTCAGGAATACCTTCAATTTTATTAGTTAAAAGTAATAGACACTTGACGCCCCCTTACCATGAAACGACAAGCTTTTTAATTTTTTCAAGTCTATAACTTCCTGGTCCAGGACATCATCGAATTCTTTGAGTCTGCGACAGGGTAAATAGGGGGTGCTAAGTGGTTAAATTAATGAATTTTACCTTGCTCTGTATGCCATATTTTGACTGAGGGTGACAGAAGTTTGACATTTGACCCAGAGAGGTTATGTCAATATGTTTTTAAAGTACCCTGAATGTTTATTTTTATGTTTATAATGTTTACTGATTCGGTGATAGCACCAGATAGGACCAATTCAATTTCGAAGCGTTTCTTAGTCCCACGAATTCATATCGGGGAAGACAGCACCAAAAATGGTGATGGCACCATGAACATTACCATTAAGGTCCCAAGGGGTGTTTTTCCAAACATGATTTTTTTACAGTCGAAGGCCCCATCAAAGGGCTTAATCTCCTGCAAAAATAAAGAAAATTGCGGGATATAAAAGAGGTGAAAAAAAATAAAGTTTGTGAAATCGGCAAAGAAAGAAGAAAGAATCTTTAAAAATTCATTAAGGTCCCAAGGGGTGTTTGTCCAAACATAATTTTTTTACAGTCGAAGGGCTTAATCTCCTGCAAAAATAAAGAAAAATGCAGGATATAAAGGGCGTGAAAAAAAATCAGTTTGCATTGCTTGAATATGAGAATAAAAAATGCAGAAATTAAATACAGTTATTGATGTTTTTATAATGATATACGATTATAATGAAAATTTTCGTGGTGTGAACTTAGCTGTAAAAAACGAGAATGATGGGGAAATGGTGCTTGCTCCGTGCGATTGCCTGGTCGACTGTAATTTTTTGTGCTGTTTTCCCCACATCTCGAATTCGCATCTGCCGGACTTCCCCACTTTCACCTGCTCAAAATATGTCAAAATGTCAAAAATTACCTAATAACAAAAATAGTTGGGAAAACATCTGGAAAAGTGTTGTGAAAAATTAACCGCCTGCACGTTGGCCCCGTCTGCGAAGCGCCCCCTTCCAATGTCATGTTTCTCCGCGGAATTGACTGAATTATCGCAAAGTAACGCGAGACCCCGTCCAGTTTTAGGGTAACGTTGTTTCACCTAATCATTTTTCTAGATGCTTCAATCCAAATGTCGGCATTCGAGTGCCCTACCTTTAGAAACGTGCTCGTTTTGCAACTCATCCTCCCCCGAAAGCCTGCTCGATATTTGCTTCAACTACATCAACAACAACCTGGACACGATATGTGTCTCCTGCAAGATCACAGGCCGGTTGCGCCTCAAAGAAGGGGTGCATTTACCCGTCGAGATCTGCGAGAAGTTCCTCAACGTGCGGTCGAATAGCCTCGTGAGAGTCAACTCGAACTTCATCCACATATTCAGGGACAGGCAAAGTACGAGGCTCAAGCGGGTGCGTTTACGGGACATTGACATCACAGACAGGGACCTGGAGGTGCTGCTAAGGCACCGCCTGTCCGAACTCGACGTTTCGTACGTCCCCAACCTCTCCTCAGGCTGCATCAAGCACTTGACCGAGTACGGCACCCTGCTCACTTCTCTAACAATCGGCGAAGAAACGGAGATTTTCCCGACGAAAATCTTCGGCAAATTGAAATTCACCGAGGAACATTACGACCGCGGGTTTATTTTCTTGGCCCCCAATCTCAAAAAACTGACCCTGAAGCGCTTAAACGCCCTCCAGCCGGACTTTTTCGTCTTGTTGTTGCGGCATTTCTCCGCTTTGACCCACTTGGATTTGTCGGGTTGTAGCGACTTGGGGGGGTTTGAGTACACGGAACATTTAGTGAATTTGACCTCGCTGGTGCTGTACAATGTGACGGGGTTGGAAAATATGGTCCCGGCGATTTGTAAATTGAAGTCGCTGCGACACCTCGATATTTCGCAGTCGAGGGAAGAGAACGGGAGGTATGAGAATGGGGGGCAGATTCTGACGACGATTGTTAATAATTTGCCCAAATTGACATCGCTTGATATCTCGGGGACGAATTTGGCGGGCCGGGGGGTGGCTGATGTGGCCTCAGGGCCTGTGGCGTCCGATATTCCAGCGCTGAGTTCGAGGATGAATAACCCGTTTCAGTATTTGGGGCTGTATGAGACCTCGCATGATGCCTGTCTCAGGCACGATATTCCAGCGAAATTGGTAAGTCTGTGAATAATATTTGAAGAAAAAAATGCGGAACTTTTTCTTGGTATTTCGTCCAGAATTTTTGTTAAAACCTTTTCCGGGTCATTTTTAACAAAATTATGTTACCGAAATTTTCGTAGAATTCCATTGTATGAGCTGGTTGTTATTATTGAATTACTATTTACATCTGGCTAAAAAATTTAATAAAAATAAAAGAAAAAGAAAATTTTAAAATTAAAAGTTTACATTTTAGAGCTTGTGAAATGTGCGGATAGTGCTAATGAGTTACCTATGTCTCAAAAACTGGAGCTGATTCAAAAAATCTGTTTGTAGTTTTGAAGTCAGCGTCTAACAATTACTTATCAATAGCAAAAAATTCGTTGTAATGTCGATAGATCTTTGAATTGTAATTTTCATTAAAAACAATATTTTAAAATTCCAAAAAGAATTCCAGAAAAATTTCTGTATTAATTTACAAATAATTTATAATAAATTCTAATTAATTCATAATTAATTCTGAATTAGTTCTGCAATTTTATCTTAATTCCATTAATTCTCAATTATTTTTGATAGTTCTTAGAAATTCAATGAAATTTCCATTTGAAATAATGTAGCATAATTCTGTAAAAAAACAGTAATTTCAGAAAAATTCTAATAATTCCAATAAATCACTGTAAATCCAGATTAGTTTTAATTCTTCTGAATTAATTCAAAATAGAGGAACTTAATAAAAATTTTAAAAAATCGTTAAGGTCTCAAGGGGTGTTTGTCCGAACATGATTTTTTTACACTCGAAGGCTCTATTGAAGGACTTAATCTCCTGCAAAAATACAGAAAATTGCGGGATATAAAGGGGGTGAAAAAAAATAAAGTTTACGAAATCGGCAAATCTTAAAGAATCCTTAAAAATTCATTAAGGTACCAAGGGGTGTTTATCCGAACATGACTTTTTTACAGTCGAAGGCCCTATCAAAGGGCTTAATGTCCTGCAAAAATAACGGTATATAAAGGGGGTGAAAAAAAGTTTGCAAAATCAGCAAATCTTAAAGAGTCTTTAAAAATTCATTAAGGTACCAAGGGGTCTTTGTCCGAACATGATTTTTTTACACTCGAAGGCTCTATTGAAGGACTTAATCTCCTGCAAAAATAAAGAAAATGTGGTATATAAAGGGGGTGAAAAAAAGTTTACAAAATCAGCAAATCTTAAAGAGTCTTTAAAAATTCATTAAGGTACCAAGGGGTGTTTGTCCGAACATGATTTTTTTACACTCGAAGGCTCTATTGAAGGACTTAAATCTCCTGCAAAAATACAGAAAATTGCGGGATATAAAGGGGGTGAAAAAAAATAAAGTTTACGAAATCGGCAAATCTTAAAGAATCCTTAAAAATTCATTAAGGTACCAAGGGGTGTTTGTCCGAACATGACTTTTTTACAGTCGGAGGCCCTATCAAAGGGCTTAATCTCCTGCAAAAATAAAGAAAATGCGGTATATAAAGGGGGTGAAAAAAAGTTTACAAAATCAGCAAATCTTAAAGAGTCTTTAAAAATTCATTAAGGTACCAAGGGGTGTTTGTCCGAACTTGATTTTTTTACACTCGAAGGCTCTATTGAAGGACTTAATCTCCTGCAAAAATACAGAAAATTGCGGGATATAAAGGGGGTAAAAAAAATAAAGTTTACGAAATCGGCAAATCTTAAAGAATCCTTAAAAATTCATTAAGGTACCAAGGGGTGTTTGTCCGAACATGACTTTTTTACAGTCGAAGGCTCTATCAAAGGGCTTAATCTCCTGCAAAAATAAAGAAAATGCGGTATATAAAGGGGGTGAAAAAAAGTTTACAAAATCAGCAAATCTTAGAGTCTTTAAAAATTCATTAAGGTACCAAGGGGTGTTTGTCCGAACATGATTTTTTTTACAGTCGAAGACCCTATCGAAGGGCTTAATCTCCTGCAAAAATAAAGAAAATTGTGCGATATAAAGGGGGTGAAAACAAACAAAGTTTGCAAAATAAAGGAACTTTATAAAAATAATTCATAATAAATTCTAATTAATTCATAATTAATTCCAAATTAATCCTGCAATTTTGTCTTAATTTCACTAATTCTTAATTATTTTTGATAGTTCTAAGTAATTCAAAGAACTCCAGTAATTTCAGAAAAATTCTAGTAACTCCAATAAATTATCGTAAATGCAGATTAATTTTAATTTTTGTTGTACTTCTGAATTAATTCTGATAGTTTTCTCGAATAACTTTAAAAAAATCCAGTGATTCATAAATAAATACAGTAATTTAATAGATTCCATATTATTTTTATAATTTCAAATAGTATTATTTAAAAGTTTTAAGCACTTCTACTTTTTAATAGATGGAAATTATCCTATAAGGGGACCTTACTTTTGAGTAGATTTGGTCTCCAATGTTTACAGTCTCGCCGCATTTGTATTATAATTAAATTTCTGTATAATTTAATTAATAATAACATCGAATGCTCTTGGCTACTGAATATGATAAATTTTTCTGTTCCGCGTTTTAATGACCATCTTATTTAATAATGTGTGATATCAACTGTGATTCTTGGCGTAATATTGTACTGTCCTTATCTTCAGTGTAGTCGTAAGTTTTTTTTAATTGTGTATATTTACTGTAAATGGGTTTTCTGTTGTAAATAAAGTATTATTATTATTTAGGTTTAAAAGGACGAAAAACCCTACAAAAAAATTCAGTGTAAGTAGATTTTCTTAAAAGACAGTTGGAAAGATGGTGTCAGTCTAAAAAAAATTAAATAAACTGTCCATAAATTCTGGGAATTCATAAAAATTAACAAAAAATTCGCAAATTTTAAGTAATGACAACATGCGAACATAAGAAATCAGAAACTTTTATTTTTATTTAAATGCTAGAAAACGTATCGGTTTACAAGTTCCGTAATTACGAAATGTAAGTATTCCAGTTGGCCAATTCACAGTTAGATTATAACGAATTTACCAATTAGCGCAAGTTACGTAAAATTCTTATTAAAATGCGCATAAAAACTACACTGAAAAAATCGTAAATCGTTTTAATTAATACAATTTTGTTTCAACTTTTTACTGTTGGGTCTGAAATTACATCTTATTTTTATTCTGTTTCACTTAATTTTACAATACAGAAAATTGAGTTATTTTGTATAGTGTCTAAAGATTTTTTTGTAAACTATGTCAAGTTTTTTTTAATTTTTGTAAGTATAAATTGTCTATTTATGGGACTTCCAGTAGTGTGCTAACTTGATTCCTGACCTAATTATTTAATCGAAACAGGTGGTTAACTTGCGAATTGAAAAATGCATAAATAACATAATCAGTTTCAGTAGAAAACGAAATCTATCTAATCCAAGTTATGCGTTGATAACATTGGTATTAGTATCAAATGAAATATTATTCTTTCTTTGAATAATATTAATATCGTTTTGCTGTTAATTTTTTTATTCGACCTTCTAACAATTTTAAATTAAAATTGCATCACCAAGAAGGAATTAGAGTTTTTTTGACGAAACTTGGCACAAATGGTCGACTGTTAGTGAGTAATAAATGATTAAAATTTGAACCATTTCAATCAAGAGTTTTTAAAATTTAAGTTCTTTTACCAGCAAGGGTTATTTGTCCAATTTTTTACTTTTCTGACTATTTTTTATGTGTTTTTTTTACTTTGTGGTTGAAACACGTTGTTTTTCCAAATAAAAGTTTTAGTGTATGAGGTTTACGCTGCGTTTTTGCTCATACCTCCCATACTTAGGAAATCCAACAAAAAACAGTCCAAATGACCTAATTCTATGGTAAACAGTCAGAAGTGAAGTACGACGACCTTCAAACTCAATCATTGGTCAGAAATTTTTCTTGACCTTGAATTATTGCCATAATCCGAAGATGACCATTTTGGACTTCATTGTTTTTTTTTAAGTTTGCTTTCTCTTCTGCTTTGTCCTGAACCTTCTCTTATCAATGATTGATTATATCGCATAATGGTACTTGGATTCAAACAAATAGCGATTTCTCTCAATAAAAAAACACCTATTCGTTTCTCAAAAATTGTGCTTTTTTAAAGTTTGTTTAATTGTTGGTAATTTCTTTTTTGTCGTACTCCAGGCATATTTTCGTATTCATAACACTTAAAACTAAACGAATTTTAAAAAAATCACTCCAAAAATTGTCAGAAACGCAAAAAATTGCTGGTAAAAGAGTTCTTTACCACTTGATTAAAAACGTTCAAATTTTAATCATTTAATACCTGCTAATAGTCTAACATTTGTGCCAAGTTTAATCAAAAAATTCCTATTCATTCTTGGTGTTTGCAATTTTTATGGCACTGAGTATATTTATGATTAAATATTTGTATTATCATCAATTATCATATTGTATTTATTGTAAAAGAGTTATGTGTTGTTCTTTATCTCTTCCATATCCGTTTCAGTTGGGAAAGTTTGTTTATTTGAATGCAAATACAAAACTGAAAAGAATTATTTTTCTATCCTAGAATTACACAAATGGCCATTGCTACGTGGCTAAAACAACTTTAGTTTTAACAAAGATTTCCGTAATAAAAACAAATTTGAGTGTTTTATGGCATTATTATGTTATAATCTGTTGCTTTACTTTTTGGGCACAAATCATTACAGATTGCTGGAAACGCGAACGAAGAGCAAATTTTAGTCGCAGCATTAGCTTTTCTCGACCGCACTGACATGCTCCAAAAAGTCCTCAACGAGCTTTTCCATCTGTTACGTTTCGAAAGTTGTGCCTACGTTGGTCAAGCTTTAAACATAGTTTTGGACGCAATGAATCGGCATTTAACCGAAAGACACGTACAAATTTCGGGCAGGTATTTTCCCGTATTTATTTTTTTTTTTGGTCAATGTTTAGGGAAATTTTTTGCAGTGCCACACTTTTTTACATTGTCAAAGGTACAGGAAAACAACTTCATGACGCTGTTAGGGTAAAAAGACGAATAATTACGGCTTTATTGAACGGAATGAGTGTGCATAGGACGGACGAAACGATGATGAGGAACGGGTGCTTGACGTTGTGTCAGTTTAAGATTCCTTCGGATGTGGTGAGTTATTAAAATTGAAAAAAAATGGGAGTGTGATTTTTGGGTTCAGCTTTTTGATTACGAACGATTGGTCGATATTCTGCTCCATTCGGTTCATGGAATGGCACAAGAGAGTTTCGTCCAAAGGATAGGAATTTATCTTTTAAATTCTCTAGCTTGTCAAGTCGATAGGCAACAAAAAGCGAAATTAGGAGAACTTGGAGCTATTGATGTATGAATGTAACTGATTGATTTTTTGAATTTTTAATTGTGTTTTGTAGAAAATGATTTGGTTGATTGCTGATAGACTGGAAAGAGGACACTGTGATGATGTTTTAGAGGTGGCTTGGTCAACTATGTGGAACGTCACCGATGAAACGCCTTCTAATTGTAGAAAATTTTTAGAAATCAAAGGAATGGAGTATTTCTTGCAGTGTCTCGAGGTATGTTAACGGAAAAATTAAAAAATACTATATCTGAATTTTTTTTAATTTTTTTTTTCTCTAGTGTGTTTTTTAATGTTGTTATAATGATTTTAAAGTCACAGCCTACTTTGAACGAACTTTTAGCCGAACGCCTTTTTGACTGTTTTTGTATATTTTACATTTTTTTATTGAAAAAACTGCGATTTTATCTCAAAAACGTTCTAAGCAAATTCAAAAAATTGTGTAGAAAATGACACAATTTTGTTAATTTTGCGTACGGTTTTTATTGTAAAATGCAATTATTTGACGAAATTTTGTAAAAATAAACCAAAAAATCGACAGATTGAGTTTAAATTGAGATAATTTATGCACTTTTTGTTTACTCACTTATTTACTTACTTAATACTCTTGAAAGTTTTTAAAAAATTACCCAAAAAAATCAACGAATTGGTTCGAAATTTTTTTTTGGCGTTTTTTAGAGAAAATTATATTGTTTTGTTTTTTCAGCGTTTTAACATTTTTTTAAACGCAGTTAACCGAAATTTTGTAAAGAAAAATTTTATTTTAAGTTAAACACATTTTTATTTGTAAACTTAAAATTTCCAAACTCAACCGTTTTTGAGTTGTAATCTCTGATGTTTTCGAGAAATTTTGCTAAGCCGGACTGACAAAACACTAAATTTATTCGAAAATTACATTATTTTGTTTTTTTTAGGTGCGTTTTAGCAAACTTTTATCAAAATTTCGTACAAAAAAATCTAAAATTTAAACATTTTTTTTTCACTATCGGGGTTTGAAAAATAACTGAATTGTATTGACCATAATCACCCTATTTTGCTGTTTTTTATCCGAAAAATGACATTAATTTGAAAATTTAGCAAATTTTGCTAAATACGAGCAAAAAAATACTGAAGTGTGTTAAGGATGAGATTCTGTCAGGTTTTTTTTATTTAAAAACACTATTATTTTTCGAAATTTTGTCAAAAATAATCCAAAAAATTGCCAAATTTCGTGCAAAATGTTTTTTTGTCTTCTTCAAAGGTTTTTAAAAAAAAACAATTTTTGGCTGAAAATAAATCGTAAAATTGCCAAAATGAGTTCAAATTAATATAATTGTTGGCGTTTCAACAGTTTAGTTATCTTTTCAGTTAGACACTAAAATTTTTCGTGTTTTTTTTTTGTTTATTTATTTCATTTACTTTTCTAGAGCTTAAATACGTTCTTGGGTTAAAAGTTTGTTTAGAAACGCAATTATTTTGCAGTTTTTTAAAAAATAATCTGAAAAATTACTTGATTAGGTAAAAACGGTGAATAATAGCCTTTTTCTAGAGCTTTATCTCGTTTTCAAGTTTAAAACTCAATTATCTTCTGATATTTTTTTACCTGAACAATAAGAAGCTCTTATTAAGATATTTTCCAGCTAGAAACGCAATTGTTAACCGAAATTTCGCTAAAAATAATACGAAAAAACATAAAATTTGTTTGAAAATTGTGAGCAATTTTACGTTTTTTGGGTGTATAAATCCGTTCTTGAAACAATTTTGTTAAATCTAACCAAAAATTTGCCAAGTTGTGTGATTTAACAAAAACATTCTGCGAAATCGTCAAAAATGGTGTGCTTTTTTCGAGAGTTACACATATTGTCAGCTAGAAACGCAGTTTTTTTATCTAAATTTTTCAAAAAAAAAAAATTAATTCCAAAAGGGGACAAATTACAGGTTTTTCAGGTTTTTTTACATGCAATGAGCCAAAGATTGCCAATTGGGTTATTTTTATTGGGGGATAGAGAGTGTTTCTTTGGTGAATTTATTGTTAAAAAGTCAGTAATAAACAAACTTACATTTATTGCTTTATTTTTTTAAAACACGCTTCCCAAACCACGTGTTTTAAATTAAAATGTTTCAACAAAAAAAATTAATAACACAACACTCGCATACGCTCGTTGCATAACGACAGCCCTCGAACTTTAAGTTTGTGTTTTCGCACTCGTATTAGTAATAAATACAAAGATTAGGAAAATAGATCTGCTGCTTGTATTGAACATTTTGTCACGTTTTTTTTAAATTATTTATTTCGCCAACATTTCTGACCTTTTTATTCATTTTGTGCTATTTTTTTTTGTTCAATTTTCCGCCTTTTAACCGCAATTATTTTCTCTCAGAAATTCCCCAACAAAGACGAACTTCTTCGAAACATGATGGGTCTCTTAGGCAACGTGGCCGAAGTTCGTGAATTGCGCCACTTTCTTGTCACTTCCAAATATCTAACAGTTTTTTCGGACCTTTTGGATTCGAGAAGTGACGGAATCGAAGTGAGTTACAACGCTGCCGGTGTCATATCGCATATTGCATCAGATGGGCCCGATGTTTGGCTCGTTTTTCAACCAACAAGAGCTTACGTTTTGAATAAAATGGTGCGAGCTATAGACCGGTGGGATTTGAATTCGCAAAGGAATATCAATTATCGGTCGTTTGAGCCGATTTTGTATCTGGTCAAAGTGTATCACACGCCAGAGTGCCAGAAATGGGCCGTGTGGGCGCTGGCCAACATGACCAAAGTTTATCGTAAGTACAGATTTTTTTAATCTATTTTATGTATCTCCAGTACGAACTTTTAAGAACAATTACATTAAAAAATAAAAAAAATCAATAGTAACAGATTAAGTTAATACGAAAATGTTATCGAAAACCATATTAAAAAAAAACGATGCTGCAAAAAAAGGAAAGAATATGTACGATTATAATTTTCACAAGAAACTGAAGAAAACAATTATTTGAAACTTCAAAATTAGATAATGTATGTATTTTTTTGTTCACTTGTTCAAATATTTTTGAAAAATCAAAAATTATTCAATACAAAGGGCCTAACTAGTTCGAAAATTATGTTTTTTTATAACCGTTTCGAGTGAAAATAATATATACTTTTGTTTTTTTTACGTTTTAACACATTTGCAACTAGAAACGCATTGTAAACCGAAAATTCGTCTCAAAATTACGAAGTCAGGTAGAACAAATTTTGTGTTTTTCGAGACATTAAACACATTTTTGCTACACCGGACTAAAAACTTACTGAATTGTATTCAAAACTACATTATTCAACTATTTAGCGCAATTTTTATTTCTAAACTTATTAATTTTTTTAAATTTCGTCAAAACAAATCAAAAATATCGTCAAATTTGGATTATTTGAAGGTTTAAACACACTTTAAACTTTATTTCTTTTGCAATATTTTACTAAACCGAATCCCTACGTTAATTCCTTTTTTAAAAAGTTTTCACACAATTTAATAGCTTCATAAAAATTGTCAAATTGATTTGAAAATTTTGTTTTTTTCTTTTTTTTTTCGGTCATGTATTTACTTTTCCTGCTAGATATTCAAAAAATATTTCCTAAATGTTTGTCAAAAAGTTAACCAAACATTTGTCTGTTTGTATCGAAAATGGTGTAATTTTTTGTTTTTTTCGAGGACTTAAAGAAAAATAACTTAAGTAACTAAAAGATGGCGAAACAGGTTCTGTTTGTTTTTTTTTTTCGAGTTTTTTGTTGTGTTTATTACGAGGTTTGTCGGTGAATTAATTCAAAAGTGGTAAAATTTTTGAGTTAAACACGTTTTTGAGCTAAAACTTTGGGTTTTTCGCGTTATTTTATTAAATTATAACGTGAAATCATTAAATTGTTGAACATAAAACATTACTTTTGGGTATTTTGTGGATTTAATCAAGTTTTTAGGCTTAATATTGGGTCAAAAAATGAAACTTTTTTGAAATACGGTCAAAGATATAAGGAAAATAAAAATTTCAAAAAATTGAAATAACACCAAAAATGTGATTTTTGTTGCAAATTTCATAAAAAACGATTAACAAGTTATTAAAGAAAAACGAAAATAATTTTTTAACTCTACTAAGTTGAGTTAAATCGCTATATTTTGAACTGTGAAATTTTTTTTGTTCTCATTTTTTTTATAACTGTGTTTCTGAAAAGTGTTAATTATACTTTTTGAAAGAAAGTTATTAAGAAGGCAAAAAATTAAAACCAGTTACGTAAGGAATAACTGAATTTTTTTCGATAAAGTATGTTTTAGTGTTTATTTCATTTAAATACAATATGTGTTTACTTAAATATCATTAATTTATTTGATACTTCGAAAGATGAAGGTTTTATTATTGTTTGTGTTTATTTTGTAAAAATTTATTCTCAATTTTTTTTAGTTGGTTATTTTTATAACAGATCTTTTTTGTTTTTTTTTCATTGATTTGAAAAAGTCCAAAAAAGAAATATTGAATTATTGTTTCACATAATGTTGATTTCAAAGCGACTTAACAGATAATCGGGGTTCTACTGTAATTTCAAGGTAATTCTGAACTTCTAAGAAATTCGGCCATAATTTCCATTTCAAGTAATCTCGGATAATTTTGAAAAAAAATTATTAAATTTAAGAATTCCCGTGATTCACAAATAATTTAAGAAAATTTCGCCAAAATTTTATAGTAATTCCAGATTAATTACTGTAATTTTAACTTAATAATTTTCGAAATTCCAAATGATTTCATTAATTCTAAATTCATTAATACGTAGTCCTAAGACATTTAACGTAATTTCCATTCCACGAAATACCGAAAATATCAAATTTGAAAAAGAATTTGATTAAGTCCAAACATATATGTTTAAGTAATTCACAAATAATTCCATAAAGTCCAGACATAATTTTAAAAATTTCAAAAATAGGGAATAGGGAACAGAATTGTAGAGAATTAATTTCCATTCAAAATAGTCTGTCGGACTTTATTTGAAGAAAATTTAGTTTACAACTTTTCTTGTTACATTTTTTCCTAGCAAATTTTTTTCTCGTATTTTTCGTGTCAAGCAATTGGGGTAATTGAGTGAATCTAAATTAATTAAAACAATTTGAAGCCGAACGCGCATTCTTTTCACGTCCTATTAAATAAATAATCGAAGATTTTTATTTTCCGTTGTTTGAATTTTTTTCCAGCTGAAAAGTACTGCTCCTTGATCGAGAAAGAGGGCGGTTTGGAGTTGCTCCAGGAGTTGATCGAACATCCATCTCCTCCAGCTCCTGTGAAGAACTTAGCCCATTTGGTGATTGAAAATTGCCGGAGGTACAAGGAGCAGGAGTGGACGAACTTGGAGGCTCAAGTGGAGGTGCAGCTCGACGGTTAATTTGTTATATTATTTATGTTTACTTTATTAATACTTCGGAACGATGGAAATTCCTTTGTGATTGATTGCGTTGATTATATAATTTTATTTTTTTATTTTCTTCAAGGGTAATCGTAACCACATTTATTGCGCATGTGTGGACTGTTAGTTAAACTAATTGCTACTGTACATAATTTATTTCCAATATGATGTATTAAATGGGTTAGCCTTACTCTGTGGAATTAGTTTCTCTATTTTATCATGACATTATTATTATTATGTTATTTATGCCATTTAATTATATTTTATTTATCTAAGTCTAGGTTTTTTACCTGTCCTATTATCACCCGTTTGTAAGCGGAAGTCGATGGTGGCACTTTTCGGCGAATTTGTTACAGCTTGAATAAATAATTTAATAAATCTACTTTGGTTTTCTTAACCCCAATGTCACAACTCAGAAACGCTTTTAAGTTATATTTTTTTAATTTATTATTTTGAGGTAAGTATGACTCAGTAAGTTTTCATTTGCAACCAATTGCACACTTGATTTAGGAACTATTTATTATCGGCGTATTGGAGCCAAAATAAATTTATTTTTGTCAGTAGTTCAATGATAGTGCAACCAGTTACAGTAACAGAGTCAAATGTATGTATCTGAATGTATTGTTTGATAGTTTAAATAGGGAAAATGTTGAAGAATGAAACAACATACATTCGCATTTTTTTATTCAGAGCTTTTTTTAAACTTAAATGCTTTTACTTCAAAATTTTTTTAGTAAAACTATTTTTAAAATTGAAATTTGTTTATAAAAAAAATAAATTTGGTCAAAACCGCATTTCGCTATCGTCAACAAAAGTTGTCATTTTTGCAAAATCTTAAAAAATTCATATCTTCTTTATTATAAAAGATACACATTTGAAACAGAGACATTATACAGGCACGTTTTTACAGAGAATTTAATAATGTTATCAGCGATTTTTTTTAACCTTTCGTTTAGCTGTAATAACATAAAGTTGTATTTTTTTAAATAGGAATCATAGGCGGTTGTGATATTTTTGAAAAGCTTATTTTTTCTGATTTGATATGTCTATTTACGTAATACATTATTTTTAAACATTAAAAACACATAACATTTCGCTTTTTCTTTATAGTAGGCCATAAACAAATTTTGAATTTTCAATAATAACTATGAAAAATATATTACCCAAGAAGTATTTATAATTTAATGATTTTTTTAACGCTGCTTAATTCAAAAACAGCGTAAATAAATTTTTGCGATTAATGAAAATCGCAAGCTTCTATTTTAATAGAAGAAATAGATTTTAATCATAAAAAATGTCATCAAATGGTAGTGACACATTGTTTTCAATTTTCTGCACATTTTTTGTGTGATTCAAATCAATAACGATCGTATATTTGTTCAATTGAAAATAACTTTCAATTTCACATTTTTTACTTTAATAACTGTTCTCAAAATTTCTAGATGAAATTATTTTTCATGGCTAACTACTTTCAAAAGTACTTTATCAAAAGTATATAAAAATATCAAACTGTATTTATTAAAATAGTTTTCAAGTCAGAAAAAAATTAAGTGCTTTTGTTATAATCTGATTTTGTTATAATCTCACCATGCAGATTTAGTTCATTTGCTTAAACAAATTATTGTCAAATTTTCAAATAATTGTATTCAGAAACTGACGTTAGTAGTGTACGTATATCTTCTGTTTCAAAACTACAGAAAAGCCAACGTCGCATTTTGCTAAACAGATTTGTTAAACAAAGTTGATAAAAATGTAATATAGTTATTGTTGATTAGAGCTCTTTTATGGAACTATAAATTACATCAGCAATTAGTTTTCTGAGATGCACTTTGGGAAAACATGCCACGTTGACATTGCTATAATTTTGAAACAGAGCGTATGTATCGTATGCGCAAGCGCAATCTGTCTGGCGGGCGAATGACAACCAGCTGATATATATGTTTGGGGTTTGATATTGCTTTCTGGTGGTTTTCTGTGATTAGAGTTTATGTAATAATTAATCCTTACGTCTCCTCTGTAATCTGTACCGAACCTTAGGTAAGCATATAAATTTTTTAAAGCAGGAAATAGATTTTTGTGTATTTAAGCATTCAAACTTTTTACGGAGAAAAAATGGATAAGAAGAGATACGGGGTTCATAATGACTTGCTTCAGAGTTTAAAAGATTTTCAAATCAGTTTGCGGCGAACCACGATGCCATTCGTCACATTAGCAAATGTCAGTATCAACAGCGGGGAGGCCCTGCGCTTGAATATACAAGCTGAAGGGGGTCGTATCTCCATTCCCGAATTTCCTTTAGGACCAAGGGGTCTTCAGAGGTTCCGGCCACCAAGGCAGACTCTCATTGAGATAGGAACAACAAAAGTGAGAATAGATTTATTTAGAGGAGTATATATCATTATAGAATTTGACACAACTGACGAAAGGGCCATTTTCATAACAACGATGGGAAACCTGAACGAGTAAGTAACAAAAACCAAACTATAGTTTAAATTTTATGTTTGTTGTTTTGGCAGAGAATCCAGTTCAAGCGATTCAAGCTCCTCGTCCAGAGACAGTAGTCTTGATGGTGGCGGCGAGAGCGACGAGAGCGGGTTCAGGGGGACAACAGAAAATGAAATCTAAACTTTTGTAGAAAAATGATAAATAAATCGATGTGGGATTTAACTTGACTTTTAATGAAAATCATCATTTAAGAATCAAATTTTTTTAATTAATTATGGAATGTATTAAAGAGATATTTTCTTAACTTATCATATCACAAAAGTTCTTATAGTATTATCTGATTTTTTTTTGATATCGGCATTCGCTACTTGTTTCTTTTCTAAATTCAAGGTCGATAAGGATTGAAGTCAATTCACATTACTGAGCTGAGAAAATTTGGTAAAAGAGATGATGGAGAAATTGATGTAATGATTACGAAAAAGGTAGGTAATCGCAATTATACATATTCACAAAAAAATAAAGATTTTTATTTGTTTAAAATGTCCACCTCGAGTACCTACTACTAGTAACAAGCTGCCACCCTATTTCTTTGGGGTAAATTGGCCTTATTTATCAAAAATATCAGTCCCTTAGAGAGGGAATTTTTTTTATGAAAGTTAGATAAGGTTGATTCAGCTTTTTTAAAAAATCTGGAAACATTAAAATCACTACAATATACGTACTAGCGGGGTGTTTAGTGCGTGGTGTCAGGTTGGTAGTATTCCCGCGCTTGTAATCCTCCGCCGATTTTGCACTTGTCATGTTTGTGATTCTGTCAAATTCAAATTCAAAACGTGCTGTGTTGAAAATTTGGGATTATTATTATTTATCGACGTTTATTCATTGTTAGTAATCGGTTTTCTTTTGTGTTCTAGTAAATATTTATTGTTGGTAGGTAGTGGATTTGTTTTTAGCGTAGTCTGCGTTGATTGCCAGTAATATAAAGTCTGTCCACTGTCAAAGTGGTCAGTTGAGGGAGATAGGAGTTCGCGCTCCAATAGAATCTAACTATTTATTTTGGTTTGAACCTGTGCTAAATTTCGTTTGCGGAAAAAATGCTTTTGTGTTTTGTGGGTTGTTCATTTTTTATTTTTTTCAAACTAAATCAAAAACATCAAAAATTATGATATTTTATACGCAAATTAGTTATTTTTGATACATAAAGATTTACATTTGGATCACGGAGTTTAGGTATGTAGAGAATTTAATAATATTATCAGCGATTTTTTTAACCTTTCGTTTAGCTGTAATAACATATATTTTTATTTTTTTAAATAGGAATCATAGGCGGTTGTGATATTTTTGAAAAGCTTATTTTTTATTTCATATGTCTATTTATATAATACATTATTTTTAAACATTAAAAAAACATAACATTTCGCTTTTTCTTTATAGTAGGCCTTGAAAAAATTTTGAATTTTTAATGAAAACTATGAAAAATATATTATAATGTAATGATTTTTTAACACTGCTTAATTCAAAAAATCCACTTTTTTCAATTTAATTCTCTAATTTTTCACCAGATTTAATCGAAATATCCCGAGCGTATAAGTTGATTCTACAATTTTGAAATTATTTTTACCTTTTTTGTGACTTTCAGCACATTTTTGACCGAAAATGGACATAATTTCTCCAAAAATCATCAAATTTGTGTATTTTCTAGTCAAAAATAGTGGACGTGCGCAAATCCTACCGGATTCGGAGTGGCCATGATTTTTATTAACAATGTTTTTCGCGACTTTACTTTACTTTACTTTAATTATATTTTATTTATCTAAGTCTAGGTTTTTTACCTGTCCTATTATCACCCGTGTGTAAGCGGAAGTCGATGGTGGCATTTTTCGGCGAATTTGTTACAGCTTGAATAAATAATTTAATAAATCTACTTTGGTTTTCTTAACCCCAATGTCACAACTCAGAAACGCTTTTAAGTTATATTTTTTTAATTTATTATTTTGAGGTAAGTATGACTCAGTAAGTTTTCATTTGCAACCAATTGCACACTTGATTTAGGAACTATTTATTATCGGCGTATTGGAGCCAAAATAAATTTATTTTTGTCAGTAGTTCAATGATAGTGCAACCAGTTACAGTAACAGAGTCAAATGTATGTATCTGAATGTATTGTTTGATAGTTTAAATAGGGAAAATGTTGAAGAATGAAACAACATACATTCGCATTTTTTTTATTCAGAGCTTTTTTTAAACTTAAATGCTTTTACTTCAAAATTTTTTTAGTAAAACTATTTTTAAAATTGAAATTTGTTTATAAAAAAAATTTGGTCAAAACCGCATTTCGCTATCGTCAACAAAAGTTGTCATTTTTGCAAAATCTTAAAAAATTCATATCTTCTTTATTATAAAAGATACACATTTGAAACAGAGACATTATAGAGGCACGTTTTTACAGAGAATTTAATAATGTTATCAGCGATTTTTTTTAACCTTTCGTTTAGCTGTAATAACATAAAGTTGTATTTTTTTAAATAGGAATCATAGGCGGTTGTGATATTTTTGAAAAGCTTATTTTTTCTGATTTGATATGTCTATTTACGTAATACATTATTTTTAAACATTAAAAAAACATAACATTTCGCTTTTTCTTTATAGTAGGCCATAAACAAATTTTGAATTTTCAATAAAAACTATGAAAAATATATTACCCAAGAAGTATTTATAATTTAATGATTTTTTTAACACTGCTTAATTCAAAAACAGCGTAAATAAATTTTTGCGATTAATGAAAATCGCAAGCTTCTATTTTAATAGAAGAAATAGATTTTAATCATAAAAAATGTCATCAAATGGTAGTGACACGTTGTTTTCAATTTTCTGCACATTTTTTGTGTGATTCAAATCTATAACGATCGTATATTTGTTCATTTGAAAATAACTTTCAATTTCACATTTTTTACTTTAATAACTGTTCTCAAAATTTCTAGATGAAATTATTTTTCATGGCTAACTACTTTCAAAAGTACTTTATCAAAAGTATATAAAAATATCAAACTGTATTTATTAAAATAGTTTTCAAGTCAGAAAAAAATTAAGTGCTTTTCTGGTCCTTATAGAGCGACTGATTTTGTTATAATCTCACTATGCAGATTTAGTTCATTTGCTTAAACAAATTATTGTCAAATTTTCAAATAATTGTATTCAGACACGTAAATTGGGTTGACGTTAGTAGTGTACGTATATCTTCTGTTTCAAAACTACAGAAAAGCCAACGTCGCATTTTGCTAAACAGATTTGTTAAACAAAGTTGATAAAAATGTAATATTGTTATTGTTGATTAGAGCTCTTTTATGGAACTATAAATTACATCAGCAATTAGTTTTCTGAGATGCACTTTGGGAAAACATGCCACGTTGACATTGTATGTATATTTATCAGTGTTTAAATTATATAAAATCTAACATAGAGAATTTTAAATCGCATAGTAACATTCACGAATATAGTACACGTCACAGAGATAAAATTTGCCTACACAGTATTCGCTTAAAAAGCTCCGAAAACGGCACCGGAAACCTAGGAATAAAATTTTTTAATGCGTTGCCTGACGATATTGCTAAGCTAAAGACAAATAAATTTAAAAAGGTTATAAAAAGCTACCTTTGTAAAAAAGCTTTTTACTCATATGATGAGTATTTTAATGATTTTAAATGTGATGTTATGTATTAACTTTGTATATATATATTATGTACGATGATTGTATTTTATGTCATTTATGTTCTTTGTAAGCCCTCTTATTGACTTGTGTTATGACCAGTGTAGTCTTTAAACATTAATATACATTATTATTATTATTATTATTATTATTATTATTATTCCTATAATTTTGAAACAGAGCGTATGTATCGTATGCGCAAGCGCAATCTGTCTGGCGGGCGAATGACAACCAGCTGATATATATGTTTGGGGTTTGATATTGCTTTCTGGTGGTTTTCTGTAATTAGAGTTTATGTAATAATTAATCCTTACGTTTCCTCTGTAATCTGTACCGAACCTTAGGTAAGTATATAAATTTTTTAAAGCAGGAAATAGATTTTTGTGTATTTAAGCATTCAAACTTTTTACGGAGAAAAAATGGATAAGAAGAGATACGGGGTTCATAATGACTTGCTTCAGAGTTTAAAAGATTTTCAAATCAGTTTGCGGCGAACCACGATGCCATTCGTCACATTAGCAAATGTCAGTATCAACAGCGGGGAGGCCCTGCGCTTGAATATACAAGCTGAAGGGGGTCGTATCTCCATTCCCGAATTTCCTTTAGGACCAAGGGGTCTTCAGAGGTTCCGGCCACCAAGGCAGACTCTCATTGAGATAGGAACAACAAAAGTGAGAATAGATTTAGTTAGAGGAATATATATCATTATAGAATTTGACACAACTGACGAAAGGGCCATTTTCATAACAACGATGGGAAACCTGAACGAGTAAGTAACAAAAACCAAACTATAGTTTAAATTTTATGTTTGTTGTTTTGGCAGAGAATCCAGTTCAAGCGATACAAGCTCCTCGTCCAGAGACAGTAGTCTTGATTGTAGCGGCGTGAGCGGCGAGACAATAGAAAATGAAATCTAAACTTTTGTAGAAAAATAATAAATAAATCGATGTGGGATTTAACTTGACTTTATGATGATTTAATGAAAATCATCCTTTAAGAATCAAACCCTTTTAATTAATTGTGGAATGTATTAAAGAGATATTTTCTTAACTTATCATATCACAATAGTTCTTATAGTATTATCTGATTATCATCGATGCAGTACCAAAAATCGATCTAATTGCAGTTAAATTAATTTCGTCCTCACACCAGCATTTTGCTATCTTCGCTGTTTACATCCCCCCTTCCACGTCTATTGAAGAGTATGATTTATTTTTTGATCTATTTAATGATATACCCGAAATTCGGTTTGACACCTTTAGTTTTAAAAATTAATAAAAAATTGAAACAGTGCTTTATTATTATATTATTATATTATATATTAAGTGACTTTGATTCATTTGAATTATTACAAGGTTATTATTTATTTCCAATTTTTTTAATTGGAGCTTTAGAAGACGGGAGTTGAGCTGGACCAGCCTGTATAAACGTTCTAAAGCAGGAAATAGATTTTTGTGTATTTAAGCATTAAAATTTTTTGAATTTCTCTTTTACGGAGAAAAAATGTATAAGAGACTTGCTTCACAGTTTAAAAGATTTTCTACGAAGTACGATACCGTTTCTAGCATTCGCCAATATTTGTATTAACAGCGGGCCCTGCGCTTGCATATTCAAGCTGATGGGGGTCGTCTTTTCATCCCAGAATTTTTTTATATTTTTTTTATATTGTATGTTTGTATTTTTCTTTTTCATAGTTTATATTTTATTATCTGTTTATACTATTTTGTTGTCTGCTGGTAATTTCTATTATTGCATTGTATTATTTCTATAATTGTATTTCTCTTGTTATTGGAATTTTGTAAATTCTGTTTGACAATAAAGCATTTATTTATTTATTTATTTATTTAAATCGAAATATTTTAGTCAATTATGATATTTATTAAGAAGACATTTCCTTAACTAATCACAGGAAAGTTCGTATAATTTTTTTGTTGTTTTTTTTGAAATAAAAATGTTTGTGTTTTCTCTCTAAATTCAAGGTAGATGTTACGACGAATGTTTAAACTGGGCCAGTTTGTAAACGAACTGTTGAAACGCAGTTTCAACTAAAAAAGCGGCTAGTTTAATTTCCTTTGCAATTAAAAGCCACAAAACAAGAGAAAAATTAACCAACAGAGAATTGAAATTTTTGAGTATTTGCATCTTACACTTCTTTTTTCCGTGGAGGGAGAAACAACTTTTATCAAGATATTACTGGCCTTTTACTACCCTTTGGAAAGTGCGCGCGCAACTTTCGTTCCCACTAGAAATTTCAAACCAGTGGTGTAGTCTATTCTGTGTTATTTTACTTAATAAACGAATAAGGTAACTGAAAACTGTTTAAAGCTCGGTTTTATGAAAAAAGAATCAAAATAACGTAAAAAAAAATCGTAAACTCTGAATAATCACTTTCTGAACTACTCTCAAAGTAAAAATTTAAGCACAGACGATTTTAAAACTCGTTCCTTACATTAACTAAATAAATTAAAATAATAAAAATAATTGTACCTAATTGATGCTGATTTTATTAAGTTTAATTCTTCATTTAAATTTAATGTCGGCTTTAACTCATATAATTATTACTATAACTGTGGGTTCATTTAAAAATTAATGCTCCTGTAAGTTTAAAGCCACAATTTTTGCCCATTATGTATTTAATTCTCCATTTAAATTATAAAAAAATTGCAAATTATCATGAACGAACGAAACCTAATTGAAAGTAGCAATTGGTCTTCTGTGAGTGAAGATGATCATGCAAAGACGAAAAAATACAATTTAAGAAAAAAATACTATCAAATTTGCAAGTTTTTTTAAAAACTCAGAATAGCAAAAAATTCAGTGAGTTTTTTGAAGAAAACTGAAATGTTAAGAGGATTAAAAAAATAATTACACAACAAAAGAAGTTAATATACCCAAAAATTTTAACGTTAAGTTTAGACCAATTCAAGTACCCATAACTTAATTTTTTTAAATGGGATGTTCTAATTTTTATTTTATTAGGAGAATTTTTTTCTGCATCGATCTGTATTAGCATTTCCTGTACCTATCTGTGATAATTTTCAAGTTATGTTGTTTTTTTTTGATTAAGTTAAAAATTTCTTTCTTACTACAGATATTTTTGCATAAATACATTTCTGATTAAGCAAACGACAAATTCTGTTCTAAATTGTGTTGCCCGGCTTGTGAAAACAAAATAAATTCATTGAATGTTTTTGAATTTTCTTTGAGCAGGACGTAAGAGATTATGGTTAACACCCTGTAGAAAATAGTGTAAAAATTACTACGTTTTTTGAAATATAAAAACTTCTTAAAAAAATACAGGTTGATTTTTCAATAGATATTTTAGAAAATAAAGGAGACATTTAAAGATCTAGGACATGTTTGGTGACATTAGACATTACAAACAACTTTTTCAGGTTTTTTAAAATAATTTTCAGAACTATCTTACATTTTTAGAGACTTTGTGCTAGAATTGGGTTTACTGTTTCATTCAAATAAAGTGTTAAAAAAAAGTTAAGAATGTTACTGAATTTTATTTTGTATTTTATTATATTTTAAAATTGTAAAGGATGATTTGTTTTACAAAGTGATTAAGTAAAGTACGCCAAAAAATGTTCAATTGAAATTTTTTTAATTGCACAAGCTGAAGGAAACGGTCTCGTTCTTGGCAGAATGTTGCTCCGTGAATTCTGACTTTAGTCCAGTTTATAATAAATATAAAATTTACTATTCTCATTTGTTATTAAAAAAGAAAAAAACATGTAAAGATCACATTATTTAGAATAGTAGTAATAAATCAAAAATCATGTAGGAAATTATAAATTCAAGCAAAAACCAAAATAAGACTGATTTAAAAAAAATATTCATATCAATATATTGAAGATCCTCAAATAGCTACCGAAATTTTCAATGATTTCTTTCTTTCAGCTAGTTCTTTCGACAACACCTTTATCAAAAAATATTAGTCCTAGTCTAAAATAATTCCAGATTTATTTGTACTATTTCCTGTAACCACTGTAGAAGTACATAATGCAATTACAAAATTAAAATCAAAATATTCTTAAGGGTATGATAATATATCAAATATCAAAAAAATGTTTTTTTTTATAGTTGAGGTCTTATATCATATTATAAATTAATTGTTTGAAAGTATTTTTTCAACAAGTTTTAAAATTACAGTTATTGAACCAATGTTTAAAAAAATGATTTCAAGCAATTAAACAACTGTAGGCCTATATGCTTAATACCATGTTTTTCAAAAATTTTTGAAACTATACTGATCATCAAAATATTACTTTTTTTTATTTAAAAAATGTTATAAATTTAACTTAACATGGATTTAGAAAAAAATGTCAACTATTACAGCTACGTATTAATTTATTTCGAATATTTATAACAGCTTAGATTCTAAACAAATATTTCTAGTTATATTTCTAGATTTTTCAAAAGCGTTTGATACTATCGTAAGAAATTATTGTTAAAACTTGAACGCTCTACAGTGGTTTAAGTCCTTCTTAGAAAATCGCCTCTAAAGGGTTGTTGTCAGAAAAAAAGGTATTAATTATACATCATCTGACAAAAAGTTTATAGCAGAAGTACCACAGGGGAGTATCTTTGGCCCCATGCTTTTCATCATATATGTAAATGACTTAGCTTCTATCTTTAAAGAAAGAAACGACATAAATGTAATTAGTTATGCAGATGACACAAACTTAACTATAACTAGCAATGATATAACTCATATTCAAGATGGAACAAAAAATGTTATGATTTTACTTCAAGATTGGTTTAGTTCAAACAACCTAAAATTAAACATTGGAAAAACTAAAGGTATGATAGGCGAACAGAAAACACCACGATAAATCTCAACTACAATATTTTGTCCATTTCATTTGAAAAAAAAATTTCTTGGAATTACATTAGATCAAAAACTATCTTGGGAAAACCACATACACATAATTACAAAAAAACTTAGTAGTACTTGATATTTATTAAAAGAGTTTAAAAAAATTACAAGCAAAGAATTATTGAGGTGTGCTTACTATGCATATTTTTATTCAATAATAAAATACGGTATAATATTTTGGGGAGGATCTTCTCACAAACAACGAGTATTTTTGCTACAAAAAAGAGCAGTTAGAATAATAGCTAGTCTTAAATTACTAGACTCTTGTAAAGACGTTTTTAGATTTTTTAGATTATTATTATAAGCAAGACACTAATTTTTTTAGTTTTAAAAATTTTTGTACGTAAATAAAGCACTGACTGTATTGCAAAAGACATTGGAATTTATTTAATGAAATGATTCAGAATATTTTAGAGTCAATCATCGCCTCTCTTTAATACTCCAGCATCCAACGACTTGATGAATTGTAATGTCAACACTCGTCTTTCATAAATCATCTAAAACATAATTTATAGTTTCGTATCCTGTTATTCTTGCCGATTTTCAAACCTGTTTACGAAGCGCCAAAAATATCCGCGATTAAAAACGTCTAAAGTCGCAATAATGACCAGACGCCCATTAAAAAACCCATCGACTTTTATTACAAATTTCCAGAAAATATTAACATGTTGCTCGTTTGTGATAAATCGATCACGAAAGATATAAGTGAAGTGTCAACATAATAACGTTTAGTGGTAATTTACTGAAGCCTTTCAGGGGGTGCGAATCGCCCCCAGACACTTGCAAGGTTGCGTGGAGAAAATCTCAAGTCGGGGGGCCGATTTATTTATGGGCCATAAATACAAATGTTTTCATTTCTAACAAATATAGTGGAAAACGGTCCTGAAAGCTCGAGCACCGCTGAAAGCTCCCCACCCCAGAAAACACAACATCCAATCTTGTCAGCGTCAATTAATTCAGTCACAATCACGATTGTTCGCCTAAATGTTGATCATAAGCTCCATTTTTTGCCGGGATTGAGTCCGAGTCGCACGCGTGTGCTTTCAGTCTGAAAAGTTTGGTGCAGTGTTGGCTTTTGGCAAGTTTCGGTAAGTTCGATCATTACAGGATTGTTAATTGATTGGGAAATTTAATATCAATTAGAGGTGAGTGTTGCGTTACCACGTACGAATCTTTCTGATAATTAGGGAAAAGTTCGATTCGGAAACTGGAGCCTAATGTTTGCTACAATAATATTATTCGGGTTATTTTCGAAATATTCACTCGTTTGAAGATCGCTTGCTTCGTTTCCCGGAAAAGTTGTGCAATTATAGTAATCGCCAGAACTTGCTGTTGACTCCTTTATGTAAGCTGTAGCTCGTAAAATCCACGCAATTAAGATGGAAATTACTTCATTAATCAAAAACGGTTATGTTCACGTTATTTTCCAGTGTTTTGGTTAATTGGTTGGTAAGTCGAGTTTTACTCCAAAAAATATTTTTTTTGTAAAATTAATATTAATTATTTAATTCTAAGGTGTAGTCAAAACATACTTTTCACTTTTAGTACACTCACCTTGCATAAATAATAGTGATCGTATTTCTTGGAATATCTCATTGTTTCTCTATTTTGTCTGCTCTAGTTTTAGAAATAATTAAATAAGTGATTGCATTACAATTGCAAAAACATGCATTTTGTGATGAGCGGAATTAGAAATCATAATGTTACTGCAAATACTGAAGGTTAAGGTCATGTTATTGAAATTAAAGCTAGAATCTTTAAGTTGCAGGTACGCAAGGTCGTTTAATTAATTGAATTATTAATTGAATGCTTATTTAAACAATATGTAAAATAATAACAGATTTACTTAAAAAAATAATTACCAAAAGGCGTTTGAGTGCACATTGGCATTTTAAAATTTTAGGCCGAATATTTTTTGTTATTTTTTATATATTTTTGTTTCTATGTTTGCTACGACGTCACATGATACTTTTTCGAAGTGAAAATAATATTTTATAGTTTTTATTGAAAATGTAGGATTGCTTTTAGAAATTTTATTAAATTGTAATCAAGTTTTAAATTGCAGCTTAATTCGTATTAGTTTAATTTTGAAAAAAATCAAGTTGGTTACTATTACTGTGAACAAAATTTTAAAGCCCTTTTGTTTGAAAATTGTTTGATAAAATATAAAAATTGTTTCGTAATTGTATTAAATAAAAATTGTTGGCAAAACTTTTATACTACAAATGGCGGAGGCGCCGGGTATAATTTTTTAGTTTTTATTTAGCTTAACTACCAGGCAATATTATCATTATGCAAACGATAACTAACACTAAATTTATGTTTACTTATTTTTTTTTACAAAATGTATTCAAAAGAAATTGAAACTTTTGAACTCTTTTTATTTTTTTTTAATTTTCATTTTGCTCTAAATATTTTTTTTTTAATTAGTTATTATTATTTTGAAAGCTTTGATCTCATCACGAAGATTTTCCAAACTTAAATAAATGACTAGAAAACCAAAATGAATACGAAAAATGTTATTCTTTGAAAGTGGTCTTATTTTTAAGGCATTTGATAATGTGTTAATTATTTTTTCGTAAAAAAAATTGAATGCGTTTTTTTAGTCAGTAAACTAGAATTTTATCCTAGCATTGACACCTGTCCGTGTAAGTAATACTGTGCGTTTCTCGGAAATTAAATGTCGGGGAAAGATATTAAAAAATGAATGAACACATTCCACTCACTCATTAAATTTACAACGTAGTAAAAATTCTGCATGCGTATGATCCATTAAAGGTAGTAATTAATTAAACCTGAAATAAATACCTAGTTGGAGTTAACATTATACTATTAAATACAACACAATGATTTTTCAGTTTTTCTAATGTGCAATTACCTCAAAAGTAAATAAGGACTGATTAAGCCTAATTATTGAAAATAAATATTGGCTCAATTTTTTTCTGATAAATAATTTTAAACTAATTCTATCTTCTGAAGATTCTGCAAAATTACCAACATGTTTTTTATTATTGCTGAATAGAATCAAATGAGCAGTAATATTTTTTTGATAAGTAAGGAATTTATGCAAATTTTTATCTTATAAACTTTTTGTCAGATTTTTCTATTACAAAGATTTTTTTTTTTACAAGTTTTTAATTAATAATAATAATAATACATGTGTTCAAATGCTTGTTCATCAAGTCACCTACGAAATTTTGACGTAGTTACAGATTTGTTAAAATAATGCAAATAGATTTTGAATCTTAAAACAAAAGAAATTACTGAAATATAGAACCTAGATCAAGACGAACCTTCTACATGAAGCTACTTTGCCTAAAAATTTAAAAAATTTGTTAAGAAGTTGATTCAATGATTTGACAGGTGAGAGTACAGTCACAATCAAAAAGAATGGCACCTCTATCATCTGGGCTGGATTTTTTAAGTCTGATTAAAATCCTTAAGGAAATAAATTTTAACAAACAGGTTATTCTACAAACTGTATCCAGCTAATTTGTAAAAAAGCCAAACGTACACGTTAACCGAATTACATCCAATTAATTTGTGCGTTTTTTTCAAATTTATTCACGATATTTAACAAATATTTGGTTTATAAGTAGTGTAAAAACTTGAAAAACAAATTAATTTGATTTCTAGATGTAAGGAATTTTTCTGTTAGTTTGTTGAAACTTTTTTCTATTATTTAACGACAGTTTAAAGTTATTTGGTTTTTAAGTTATGCATTTTGGTCAAATTAAAAACAACATTTTTACAACAATTTAATGAATTAGAAGTCATTTTGGAAGCATTTATTTAAAAAAAAATATTTTGTCCATTAAAAAAATAAAATTTTGCATAACTAACCATAATCACAGTTACATCCTACAATTAGAATGACAATTAATATTCTAAATTTAATTCGCGATTAACTTGACATTAATCGGTGTATTTTATTAAATGGCAACTTAATTTGAATTAGTTTAAGTCTGAATTAAATTTCGATTTTGCTTTCTGTAAATTGACTCTTAGGTCGGTCTATAGAAGCGTCATTAATTTAATCCTCCATTAAGTGCGTGATTAACTAATCACGTGACCGAATTGAACAAATGTGATTGGCCCATTCGCTTTGTTAACTTTTAATAACGTTTCAAATTTTAACTAAGCTTTCTATATTATAATTTATAATTATTCTCAAAAATTTTTATTTTTTTCTCTTTAATTAGTACCTAATTATTATTAAAGTTTCGAGCTTATAACCAAAAAATTCCACTTCTAGATTTATGTTCGTTATTCTAGGAAGGCAAAATAATGGTCATTTTTTTTAACTTTATAATAGTCCAAAAACTATTGATTTCTAAAAAAAAAAGAAATTTTTCAGTTAGTTTGTTAAACTCTTTTTTTTAACGACAGTTTAAACTTACTCAAGGGTCATAGGATTTTAATAATTTTTTGGTTTTGAACATTATTGCGTATGTTAGTTGTGTGATCCTTTTTCACTAACTAATCCTGACAAGCTTTTATTTTTATTTTTTATTTTTCATAATAAATTATTTTTTTCTTTTGATTAGCGAGTTTCTTGTTATTATTATTTTTTTAATCTTAGTTTTGATTAAAAACCACGTCGCAAGCAATCAAATTATAAGTCGCAATTTCAGGCCATGACTAAATAAATAGCGAACTCATTAGCCGCCGCATCGATTCCTCTTTCATCATCCCTCATGCAACCAATATAATTTTTTCATTCAATTACGAGAGTGCCTCCTCACATGACTCACACCTCGTTCAAAATCAACAACAATCCGGCCCCTGTTTCAGGCCCTCTAGGTGTGCCCCAAGTGGGGCGTCCTCGCAATGCCAAATCTAATGCATCTCCTTCAGACGGCTAGATCGTGGCGAATCGACACCGAAGACCCGCAAAGACTCAGTCCCTCAACGCCCATCATCACAGTGCTCCCTTCTGTCGAAGTGCCCGAAAAGACCACCATCTACCCTGATGAAGTGAAGTGCGAAACGTCGCAGGACCGCACGCGTCGCGACACGCTCGTGAGTACTAATCGAATTTTGATAAGAGATAATTGCTGGAACAATGGATGTGGTGAAAGAGGGCCATATGGTGTGATATGGAACCCTCCAGATAAAGTCTTGTTGTTGTTTTTTCAAGAATGGCGATTCATTTTTACGAGCGTGTTTTTTAATGATAAATAATTTTAGTGTTTTTTCGAGGCGTTAATTGGATTTCATTAAAGATTTTCTCGGACGACATAGACCCAAATGCATTATTCATCCATGTCAATGCTGCATTATTTAACATTGCTTTCGAAGTCGGAAGATTTTTTTTTGATAATAAATTCAGAAGGTGTGCTTTTTTAAGCTCGATTTTCATTCTAAGTGAAACGAGTTATATTTTTATTATTTCTATTGAAAACTAAAACCAAAATTCAGTGTTTGTTACCAAATACTTGATGATTTTCTCTAAGCAAGCATGTAATTTTTTTCAGATTTTTTTATTCTTTTTTGTACTTAAAACTAATAAATTTAGAATAATAGCACCAGTACAAAAAAAAAACGTTAAAAATATTAGTTTAAAAATTTTTTTTGGTTTCTAATGTTATTTTCAAACAAAACTCTTGATAAAATTAATGAAATTACAACTACAGTAAAACCTCTCAACAATGGACATCGATGGGGAAACTTAAATTGTCGGTTGTAAAGAGGTGTTCGTTAAGGGAGGTTTTATTGTAGCACCAAAATTACGTTTATTTGAATTTCAAATTTTTTCTTAATTTAATTATTTTTTCGACATTTTTTGCGCAAACAAATAGTTATGCTGCGCCTGTTTTTAAATAACACAAGAGCTAATGATTTTTTGCAGCTACTTAATGGCACTGGCAACTTATTTGAACTAATTTAGGATTTAAATTAAATTGAAAAAATGGTCTATTTTATTTCAATAGATCTTTAAAACTCTTCTTGAAACACACTTAAAAATTTAAAAATTGAATTGAAATACATTTTTTCAAAATTTATCAAAATTATTAAGTCACAAAAATTTGGACATTTCGCAGACCAACTGAAAAATCACCAAATGAAGTCGAAATTTACGTTTTCTTTCAGGATTTAGCATGTTTTATAGCCAGAAAACTTATTAGGCAAAACATTTAAAAAAAATTTAATTTTCAAACCCCGATTACGGCCAAACTGTAAGAGATAGGAGAAAATGCTTTTTTCATTGTAAAGAGCACATCAAAATCTATAAGATAGAATCGGTTTCATTTGATTTTGAGACACTTTTAAAATTGGCCACTTTGTAGTGTGTTAACTTTTTTAACTTTTTTAATTTTTTTCAATTACGGCTAAACTATTCAAAAAAGTAAGACTATTTTAATCCTTACCTATGCAAAATGATCCGGGGAATCGATTGGCATCAAGAAAATTGCCAAATTCCCAATAGTTTTTTAGTTATGAATTTTTGAGTATATGATCTAATTTTTGCTTTTATTTGCATTTTCTCGAAAACTATAAGTCGGAAAAGAATAATCTTTTTTGCAAATGATAGATCATTAAAAGAGCTTTCCAAAGATAGTACATATCATAGGGTTATCTCTAATAGTTCCGAAGTTATTGCTTGATAAATGATCCGGGTACCGGAAATCGACAAAATTCGCCACAAAAATTGAAAAAATCAAACATCAAAAATTCGAACATATGGACTTTTTTTGACTTTTAACAACTGTCGAGGAATGTAAGGGCATATACAAGTCCAAAAACCTACGATAAAACGAGTTTTAAAAAAATTTAATTTTTTCACTTTTTTGAAGGTAAGTTAAAATTTTAAATCTCGTGAAAAGTTGGTAGAATACATAAATTGAACCGCTGAGTTCACTGGAACAAACCGCATTGCTCTACGACATTTAGTTTTTGAGTAATGAATTTTTTTGTTAAAAAATTATTAGCCAAAAAATTTTAAAATTTTTAATTTTTGTGAAAAATTGATATAATATGTAAAATGGGCCGTACAATTCAATAGAACAAACCGCGTTGCTCTACGACTTTTAGTTTTTTTATGAATTTTTTTAGTGAAAAATTTTAATTGTAATTTTGTAATTGCAGAATTCAGTGTGGTTATTAAGTTCTGAGATTTTTTAAAATTTTTGCTAAGTAATAAGTCTACTTAGGGCAGAGATACTTCCATTAGTTTTAATTCTAATTTAATGTTTGTAATTTTAGAAGAATTTTTGTGTTTCCAAATGATTATCGATAAAAAATACCACTAAAATTTTATTTCCAAATTACTTTATCATCCGACTTAATTTTCATAATTCAAAAAATTTCAGTAATTTATTCAGTACTTTACACGTAATTCAGATTATTAAACTCCAAAAATATGTATCGGTTCTTGTTTTATTCAAAACAGTGAATGAAAAATCGCAATTTCTGATTTATTGGAGCGAAAAATTTATTTGTAATAAAATAATTGTTATCAAACGTATGTTTGAAGCACCTACTTGTTTTATCAAAATTGTGCCGCATGTTTAACCATATTGTAATGACTAGAATAAATAAATCAATGCAACGTATTTGGAAAACATATGTTTAATCATTTCTTTGTTACAGTAAAAATTAAAAAAAATATTAAGCAAATTGTAAGATTTTCAGTTCAATTAAAAAAACACCACTTTCATTATTTGTAATTTTTCTATTTCTGTAATTAATTTTTGGGGCTTTTGGGGCAAGACAAAATCATCGTATTTCAAAATTTTTTGCAGAATTGGTTGATGTCTTCGCTTCGTTCGATCCTTCCTTCTTCCGGTCACAAGAGCGCCTCCGGAAGTCCGAGTGAATTGCAAAACATGCTGCCATCTTCCGTCAAAGTGCACAGATTGAGCAACGCCGGAAAACCTCCGGAGGATAACGGCGGCATCTGTCTCATGACGGAGAGTCCTTTCCGGATATTGAGGGTAAGGAGCTTTGAACGAGCGATAATTGGATGCGACGTTTTAATAGAGTGGGAAAACTGATACATGAGGCGTTCCGAGGTCAATAAAAAGATTATTTTTCAAGCTTTTGTGCGAATTTTATATTGTTTGTGAACGTAATGGAAATGCATTCGAATTTTCTTTAATTGGGGTTTTGTCACATTCGTTGCGATTGTTTCAAGAGCTAATTTTCCTGAGCGTAATTGAGTGCGGATTTATCCGAGCACTTTTCAAGGAAATTGCTCTTAATGGCAATACGAACTGATCTGTTTATTCAAGAAATACAATTTTTATTGTAAACTTATAACGTGATATTTTGGAAAAAAATTAATTACTAATTAATTAAAAAACGCGACAAGTTGGAAAGGCATTTATTTTTGACAATTTTTATTTCAACTTTTGTTTTTCAAATTCAGGTATTTTAACAGTACTTTCTAAAAATTTAGTAATTACAGCTCTTATCTCTTTAACTTTGTGTTTAGAATTCGGACTAGATCTCGTTATTTATTACAAAATTTGAATACTTGTTACAGTGTAATTACGTTTGCGGCTACAAATATATTTTAAATAAAATGTTTAAAAATAATTTGAGTATTCTTCTGCGTTTTGCACTTAATGATGAACATTCCTTCAGTCTGACTGTTTGTCGACTTTGTATTTTTATGACTACATACTGAATGAAACCTTTTAGCCACACAATGAAAAAGTGTTGTAAATAAGATGCTAAAATTAGACATTAGTTCATTTAATTTGGGTATTGTGTAAGTATTGGGCATTTGGTTGACTAATATTAAAAAAAAATGTTATCAAAATGCCAGACATTTAAATAATTGTTCCTCCAAAGAAATTTTTTGGTTATTTCGAATTTTTGTAATTAAATGAAAAAAATATGAAATTTATTGTGTCATAACAATTCTAAAACAATAACGTATACGTTGGTGTATTTATTTATTAAATAAATAATTATGAAGGTAATTTTGATTTTTTTTACTGTTCTCAGTTCTCTTAACATCATATGAACAGAGTTTCATCAAAACATTTTTATCTCGTATAATACAAAATAATATACCTAACATCAATATAATTTTAAAATTCAAATCAAATCTTCAATAAAATGTTTTTTTTTAAACTCGATTCAAGAAATTTGGAGCTTTTGGACATTAGAAAGTGTACAAAAAGAACTATAAGAGGTTCAAAAACCACAAGTAAACCGACGATTATTTCAATTTTTGTTCGAAACGCACACATTTTTGCTTTTTTCTTGAAAAATATCTGACTTAGCGCAAAAATGAGGAATGCTCTTTTGGATCTTTTGGATATTTAAAAGCCGGAATCGCTCCGGGTGATGATTCCGGTTACAATGGCTTTTCTAATTTTTACTAAAAAACTTGAAAATTAAAAGTTTAAGCGCACAGCGATTTTTTTTTTAGTTTTTTAATCCTCAATTAAATGATTAACTGATTAAAATGAACCAATGTAGTTGTTCTATTCGCGTTGTTAACTTTTACCAGCGCAATTATCTTTAATGGGCCTTTAAATTTCTGAAAGATTTTGCCTTAAACTTTAATGATCATTTTACTGAATTTTTAGAGCAAAATAGTTTTTTTTATCGAATTTTGCGGTTTATTTTATGTACAACATCGTTCGTTGTTCTAGCTCAAAGCGGTTTTTTAAGTAGGTATTTTTTATAACGTTGAGGGTCGGTTTATTGAAGCGTCATTAATTTAATCCTCAATTAAATGCATAATTAACTAATTACGTGACCAAAATGAAACAATTTGGTTGGTCTATTCGGGTTGTTAGCTTTTAATAGCGCAATTATTTTTAACAGACCTTTAAATTTCTGAAAGTATTTACCTAAAACTTTAGTGATCATTTTCCTGAGACATTGTTCGTTGTTCTATCGCAAAGCCGTTTTTTTAGTATGCTTTATTGAGGTTCGTATTATTAAAGCGTCATTAATTTAATCTTCAATTAAATGCATAATTAACTGATTAGTGATCAAAATGAACTAATTTGGTTGGTCCATTTTGCGTTGTTAACTTTTAACAGCGCAATTATCTTTAACGGGTCCTTAAATTTCTGATAGTTTTTGCTAAAACTTTAATGATCGTCTTACTGAGGAATTTTTAGAGCAAAATAGGTGTTTTTACCGAATTCTGCGGTTGATTGTAAGCACGATATCTTTCGTTGTTCTAGCGCAAAGCGCGTTTATTAGTATGTTTTATAACATTGAAGGTCGGTTTATTAAAGCGTCATTAATTTAATCCTTAATTAAATGCATGATTTATTACGTGATCAAAATGAACCAATTTAGTTGGTTTATTCGTGTTGTTAACTTTTAACAGCGCAATTATCTTTAACGGGCTCTTAAATTTTTTGCCTAAAACGTTAATGATCATCTTACTGAGGAATTTTTAGAGTAGAATAGGTTTTTTACCGAATTCTGCGGTGTATTTTATACGATGTCGTTCGTTGTTTTTTTAATATTTGTAGTTTATAAATTTTTTGTTTCGTTTAATTAGTGCAGTTTTTACTTTACGTCTTAACGATTTTAAATGACTTTTTCTCAAAAACTGTTTATCGTAGAGCATTTTTATTTATACAGCGTGATTTTACGTCTTGGAAATGATATCTGGATGATTTTTGTAATATAAAGTTGTTTTATTTTTGAATTCAATTTTTTTAAAATCGTTTTTAGAAAGTTTTATGCTTTTTCTTTGATTTTTTTATCTTTTCTGAGCCCTTAGAAGTGCAATAATATCTATAGCATTGATTGTTTTTTTGCTGGATTTTGTTGAATTTTTTCGGAACATTAACTCTTGTTATCTTTTTTGTTAGAATTTTAATTTTTGACTAAAAAAATTTTAACTTGAAAACTGGAAAAGTGTCTGACAGCAAAACGGTAGAATGGCTTTGATTCTACGGTTTATTCTACGTATTATACCGACAAAATTTGATAATATATGAATATTTTTTATTTTTTACTGACAATTTGAGCTCTAGTGTTTCAGCGAATTTAAACATTACTTGGGCACTATTTAACGTAGAGCATTTTAACTTATACCATGTTAGCGCTTGATTTTACGTCTAGAAACTTATATTTGAGAGTTGATCGACAATTTGACGTTTTTTTACTTTTGAGTTTTGAGGACGAAAATTTTTTGCTTCGATGTGGCTTGTAATACAAAAAAAGGATAATTACAGTCTTTGCGATAGTATCATTTGTCCCAGTTCCACAAAACAACCCTTCAACAATTACCAAAATTACAAATTGGACCAATGCAATCAAATTAGTCAACCGTAAAGAGTCCTACAGGACAATTAACTCTGTGTGAAAAAAGCCGTCCACCACACGCACCTTCATTTACTCTAACTCCCTGGAGCACACCTCTATGATATCATAGAGGATAACTCGAGTCCTTTCAATCACGAACCAACCTCTTGTCAGGATGCACAACTGGCGTAAAGCCCTCACCGAGTTGGATATTCAAGTGAGTTTGGTGTTTTGTGTTTCTGTTTTGATTACAAATCGGATGAAGAATTTACGAAATGGTGAGTGTGAGGGTTTTATGAGATCACGTCGCTCGTGTTCTCCCTTGAAACCTTCAGACGATAACGTCATTTTTCTTCGTGTGTCAATAATGGAACTCTTACGCCTGATGACAGTGGGAAAATGTCTTCGTTGCGAATTTATATTGATTGAGGCTGCCATTTCCGCAAAAATTGCATTTTCGATATTTTTTTCAACAACATCCATATTTTATCGACTTTTGCATCAATAAATTACCGAGTAAAGCAAGTTTTCGGCACAGAATTGAACGACTCGAATTTAAATTGCTTGTAAACAATTTGTCAAACGGGTAATGTATCTTTGATGAAAGTGGGAGATAAATTGGTGCAAGCAGAGGAGTGCAATTTCACGTAAAAACTTAAACCAGGTCAAGTTTTGGCTAGACATTCATTAGATCGCTTTGGAGTTGGGCCAAAAACCCAAAATCGAGACAATCGTATCCAGAAAGTGCGAACTTGTTTTATTTCCTGCGGCTTTGCTGATGCAAAATCTACAATGCGGTAAAGGTTAAATAATGATTTAATTTATTTAATTATTTATTTTATTTAATTGATTTAATTAATAAAAAACCATAATACTTACTTACAATTTAATAAACAAATAACTGAGCCGTTGCAGTTTGTAATTTTTTAATTTCTTATATTGTTCAGAGAAAATCGTATAGAAAAAAGTTACGGTAAACAATTACAATAAGAGAGTAAAACAGTTTTTAACTTTTGTACTTTATTAATTATTAATATTAAATAATAATAATAAAATAACTATAATAATATGAAAACCTTTATGTTTAAAACTGATGGATAAACAACACTGAAATTATTTATTACTAGTAATTTTTATTTTATTATCTGAATTTAAGAGAGAGGTAAGCATAAAATAAACAGCTTCTGTAAAAGTGAGTTTATTTTCTTATTTTAAAAAAATAGAACAAAATCACTCAAAATTTGCAAAAATAATTTTTTTGGCGACTTTGTTTCGACAAAATCTCACAATAATTGAGTTTCTGCTTCAATAACAGTATGAATCGCTTTAAACTTTTGCAAGTTCGGCGCGTTTTCTACGAAATTATATTATAAAAAAATATGGAAATTTATTAGGAGTTGTAATAGTAAGTTCGTCAATTAAATGATTCCACAAAAAAACTAAATTAATATATACATTCATTAAGTTTTTTTTTACATTTCACTTAAACTCGTTTAAACTTATTTTTTTGAATATTAATTAAGTGTAGTTTGTTTGCTTTTTTATGAAATAAACAATAATATATAAAATAAATTAATTAATGTTTAATTTACTAATTATTTAGCTAAAATCAATTTATTTAAAAATTTGAGAAATAGGAAATAATTACTCAAGTGGCTGAAATATTTTTTTTGGTGACATTGTTTACCTTGTTACCATAAAACTTTAAAATAATTGAGTTTCTGATTTCATAATTTGCTCTAAATAATAATTAATTGTTGTTTTGTTAAATAAATAAATAAATAAATAAATAAATAGGTGAATTAAAGATTAATTTGCTAATATCTTAGCCACAATCAACTTATTTAAAAAAAATTGAGGAGAAAAAAATAACTAGTAGATGAATTATCGTTACTATTTCATTGAAGAATATCGAAACAATTAAAATGTTGTAAACAGGTTTTGGTATACAGGGTGAGTCAATAATGGGTTATTATTTTTTTTTAATATTCAACCTAAAAATTTCAAAATTTATTTCCGATTACGTTGTTCTGAGTATTGTCAAGTCAGACTTGAGAGTTTGCTAAAATTTCATTATGTACTATTGTTATTTAAAAGATCAAAATTAAATGTTAATTTTATTTATGTTTTTAAGAATCAAACAAAGTATTCAAGTGAGAAGCGCCATCATTTTAGTATTTTTGGTTGCATCTAAGGACATGTCAGAAATAACATGACTCACCCTGTATTTATGTATTTTGATGGCTTGTAATGTTTTTGCTACTGTTTGTTTATTTGAACCTTGTTGGTAACTTTTTTTGTTTTGTTTTTTTCTTGCTGTGTAAATTTGACACAGCAATGGCAAGATGTAATGTAGGTAAAAAAAATCAAACAGAAATAAAAATTTTATTTTTTTATTTTATTCATTATTTACTTTTAGGTAAAATGAAATTTTATAGTCTAGAAAAATGAAGTTCATAACCATTTTTTTCTGTTTTTGACACTACCTCAGTTATTCAGTCGAAATAATGGAAGATGAAATAAAAGTTTTTATTGTGCAGAACGATAAAATACACCATTTTCTTCTCAAACGTAATTATATATGAATTATATAATTATAATTTTATCGCGTGATACAATATGTAACTATTATTAGCTGACAATTTATGAATAAAAATTGTTAAAAACTATTAAAAATTTGCAGCTTTTTACGTAATTTTAGAAGTATTAACAAAATTAATAAAGTATCCATTTTACAAAAAACAAATATTGCTTAAATTGCGTAAGCGTCTTATAATTATAAATAACTCTTGAAATAATTAAAGATTTTTGTAGACTTTGTTTCTCTTGTTTCGACAAAATAAAAATCAATGAGCTTTAACCTTAATAAGAGTATAAATTGGTCAAAAATTCACACAATTTGTCGATTTTCTGACGAAAAAATATAAAAAACAGAAATTGATTTTCAGCAAAAATACGATTGCCAATGAAATGATTTCAAAATTCAATATTTGCGTCTATTAAAGTTCTCTTCTGACAATGCATTGAATCTTGGTTTCCAAGTTATATTTGTGAATGTTATTGGTTTTTTAATACGAGAGAAAACTGGTTTCTATATTGCTTCACAAAAAAATTAATGAATTCGTTAAAAATTAATTTGCTAATAATTATTTGTTGAAATCTGAAATTATAAATAAATCGGCGCTTTTATGTTGTTTGAGCGATTTCAGCAAAATTAATCACATGTCTCCACTTTACAACCCAAGTTCTTTGTTACAAGAGAGTTTCGAATAATTGAAACCAAATTCTTCAGTAAAACCGATCCTGTAAAGGGTTGTTTATATCCCGGAGTCAAACGAATACTCCGGGGAGCTCCGGAATTTCCATTCCTCGTCATTTACATACAATCTTCCTTTTCCACAAACGTGTTCAGATGTGATAACAGACCAGAAACTTGCATTTTTGATGAAAACCTTCCCTGAATACCCCACTAATGAACTGTGGAACATCCTTTTTTTTCGTTTTTTTTTTGCCTTGTAATTGTCCCAAGTCGTAAAGTTTTAGCAAAGTGCGTTACCCGATCCTCAATGTTCATTAAACAAGGTCCTGTGATCCCCCAGATTCGGCGTACTAGCACCAAAGGATAGCAAAAGCGCAATCCTTCGGCTGGCGGCAGTCGTTCTGTCGTCTGTGTCGTGAAGACATTTCGGTTTATTTGTTTGAGTTGAGTGAAAACTTTACAAACTGGGGTTTACACACAATCGCATGATGGCCGTTTGCGGGTCTGTCAGGACGGCGAAACAGTGGACTAAAGTACTCAGGCTTCAGACTTTTTACAAAAAGCCCTCCGTGCAAGAAATCAACGAAGTTCTTGCGGTGAGAACAAGCCAGACCAAAATTATTTGTTATTATAGTCTTTTTTCTATAAAAATGATTAGATTTTTAATATATTTTTGCAAATAACACTAGTTTACGAAAATAGTTATTTTTCTGCGTATTCACAGATAACTGAAATATTTGTGACATTTATCTATCACGTCTAGTTTTTTTTAATATATTCGATAATAAATTAATTGTTAAACATTTTACTTGCTTTAAAATATCGTCAATTGAATGTAGATTAAGCCCAAACAACTTTTTCTGTGTTTGTGTTTAAATTATCCAAACAAAATCTGGCAAACTTAAACGATGAACGTGAATGCTTCCATCAAGATTTAAAGTCTTATGGAGAGCGTAATTAACGTTTTTGAGATTAAAATATGTTATTCCTTTACTACTAGACTACATTAAGACAAACTGACTCTGATATTACAAAAAAAGAAACAGTTTGTAACATTTTTAATGTTGCAAAAATTGTTAAATACTTATACCTTCATTGAATTTTTAAAAAACTTGACGTCCTATTATTTTAGTACGATTATTCTATTTCTATTCAACAAAGTGTAGGATGGAGTGCACCGGAGCTTTAAGCTTTTTTTTGGAAGTTGATGAGATCTTTTGTCATTCCTACGATTATAAAGACACCAAATTCTTTTCATCACAGGAGCTTAAAAACTCGGTTTTTATGTCGCCCTCTCTGAATCACTTCTTGAAAGCAGGTTTGGCTTTGTTAAGACTTGTAATAAATAAACTGGAGCCACTCGAACTTATTGACAAAAATTTTAGCTGATTCATACAATTTCAATTAATGGCTGATGTTGCGCTTTCTTTTTACTTGACTCTTATGTTTTTTTTGTGTAAAGAGTGGAGAGTTTTTTACAAATATTAATTATTAATTAAAATAAATTAATTAAAATTCTTTAACATTTGTTTTTCTAGTTTTGTTACTAAATCTAGAAGCTTCCTCTTGTTGGTCTTCCTCAATATCTGGCAATTTTTTTTGTCAAAATGCACAGTAGTAGTTTTTTTATTTCTTTTTTTATTAACTTTGTTTTTTCTAGAACGTTTTTTTTTAGGGATATTCAGTTATTTCTCTTAGTGTCCTAATTTTTTTAGTGTGTTTGTTCTAGTTTTATTTTCTTTTTTTATTTGCTTTTTTTCTACTTTTCTAGTTTCTTAGCTCACAATGCAGAAAGTATTATTTTACAGTAAAAAAATTATTATAATACATATATATTCGACAATATTTTTAAATTTCGTTTTTGGAGAAATTGCTTCTTTGGTTATTATTTTGCTTCTCCAGCATTTATATCCAGTGTAGTCTTTAGAGACAATTTTACAGACACACACTTTAACACACAATGTTTGAATAAATAAGCAACAAATTCTCCTATATTCTAGTTTTATTTCTAAATCCAGAAGCTTTATTTTTTTGGTTTTCTTCAATATCCCACAATTTTTTTTCTGTCAGTGGTAACTTTTTTTATTTCATTCTTTGTGAACATTGTTTTTTCTGTAACATTTTTTTTTTAAGATATTGTTATTTCTTTTAGTTTCCTAATTTTTAGTGAATTTGTTCTAGTTTTTTTTACTTGCTTCTTTTCTAGTTTCTTAACTACAATGCAGAAAGTATTATTTTCCATTAAAAAAAATAGTAATCATATATATTCGACAATATTTTTATATTTATTAATTTCATCAAGTAATAGAAACTCTTCTTTTTTGGAGAAATTGCTTTTTTGGTCTTTTTTTGCTTCTCCAGCATTTATATGTAGTGTAATCTTTAGAGACAGTTTTACAAATACACACTTTAATACACAATGTTTGACATAAATGTGCAACAAATTGCCTTATATTCTAGTTTTGTTTCTAAATCCAGAAACTTAATTTTTTTGATTTTCCGCAATATCTCGCATTTTTTTTCTGTCAGAATGCAGAGCAGTAACTTTTTTATTTCTTTCTTAATTGACTTTGTTTTTTCTGTAACATTTATTTTTTCAGAAATATTCTGTTATTTCTCTTAGTTTCTTTCCTAATTTTTTTAGTGTATTTGTTCTAGTTTCTTTTCTTTTTTTAGTTGCTTCTTTTCTACTTTTTTAACTCACAATGCAGAAAGTATTATTTTTCAGTAAAAAATTATAGTAATACATATATATTCGACAATATTTTTGTATTTATTACACACACTTTAACATACAATGTTTGACATAAATGAGCAACAAGCGGTACCAAAACGGTATAATTTCAATTAAATGGTCTGTTAGTAAATGCAAATTATTATGAAATAATTTTATAATTTAAAGTATAATACAATATATAAAATATTTATATATTTACGATTTAATAATAAATTAACTAATGTTTTAATGTCTCTGTTAAGTTAAATGTCTGATTAGTTAATGTAACATTATTTATGTATTTATGAATTTAATACTGGAAACTAAATTGGCTTCACAAAATCAATTATTATGCAATAATTTTTTCGATCCCTATTTGACTCTGATCCTATTTTCAAACTTGACGATGATGTATTGTGCTCATGATCAATTTTCCCCAATTGATTGCTCCTTGCGGAGCTTATTACAATCACTCAATCCAAATATTTTCATTTTATCGCTAAAGGATGCTCTTATTTACATTAAAACACCATTTGTGCAGTAAATTCTAGGCCAACATGTAATCAAGTCAATTCAACAAGTAGCATTTATCATTTTGATTACAAAGTTAGACAAACGCATTGTTAATGTATTTTTCCTAACTGACGCAATTAAATCAACAATCGGGACAAAAGCTCAATTTTCACATAAACGAATCGAAACGTTAATTACAAGAGATCTTTTCTGTTTCTCGATCTAATGACGCGTTCTCGACTGTTGTATAATCAGGACACGTGTATTACGTAAGAAACGTTCGGTCTTATTTACTGAATGAAATGACAAATATAAATTAAGTGCTTATTTCCTCAAACATCAATTGCCAACTTGAAAAAGATTCTTTTTTCGATTCGATACAAATCTACTTTCAGCTCGCTGTCCTGGAAATTTGAAATTGTTAAAAGCTCAAAGAGGAGGAAGAATCCATTTGATTTTCGCTCAAACGGTTTTGTTTAACCAATCTTACACTGCTGTTTACACAATATTCATATTTGCACAATTTCACATAATCGACTAGAAGTTTTGTTTTTTAAAAAAATTTTCTTGAGGTTTTTTTAATTTTTTTTTCTAGATTTTTTTATTTTAGAAAAAATACTTCGTACACTACTTTTGCTTAAATTTAACACAAATTGAAAAATTTAAATAAAAAGTAAAAAAGTTTGACATGTTATACCAAAGAATAATTAATTTTTGGGCAATAAAGAAGAAAGAAAATGTCAAGGAATCAATACCTTAATATGTATAAAGTTAGGTATTTTATTTTTCAGGAATATCTGAACCGATAAAGCTCGATCAAAATTGCAAAATTAATTTTGCCACTAGAGTGGAATTTCCATTATGGAAGCTTTGTAAGCTCATAATGTAAAACCACGCATAATAAAATTTTCTTGATGCTTTGATACTCGTCTGTGTATGTACACAATGACCTTTTAATTAAAAATTCCTGAAAAATAAAATTTGCAATCAAAGGAACTTTTGAGCGATATTTTTAATAAAATAAAAAGTGTTACTTTTCAAATAAATAATCAACTTTTTTCACCAAAAGATAAGACGCTTTCCACAGCTTGGTACTAAAATAATTCACCAAGATAATGTCGGTTTTATGCGGCACCTGTTGCCGAAGACCTCCTTATCACTAGATTTGTAACCAAATATTTTCTGTATTTTTTTTCCAAATGTTGTAGTTCGAAAAGTTTTGATACAATTACGTCCAACAGTGTTCAGCTATTAATTGGAGCTGTTATTCAATTTAAGAAATTGGTTTATTGACTCGAAAGTTAGAGCACGTAAACCAATTATCTCTCCAAAATTAGCTCCTCAAAGGTGCAAAAATTGTCATCGTGTCTGAAATTTTACAAAGTTGATCGATTTCCTGCTAAAAAGATTTTTAATTAAAAATATACAACTTTTCTAATTTATTGCTTGTTTTTTAAATTAATTATCGCTTTAGTCAGAAAAACAGGACAATGAAAGGACGAGCACTGGGGAGAATATGAATGGAAAAGTCAACGACGGTTGAATGAGTAAAAGGAGCTTTGAACTTTCAAAAAGAAATGACAGTTTTGTAATTAAATGTAAAGACGACAACTTTAAGTTAAACAAAAATAATACGCACATAAAACCTTATAAGATTTTTTATTTAAAAGCAAACCTGTGGGAAGATTTTTAGCGTAAAGTTTTACGATTCGTTTATTCTCCCTTTTTATTACATTCTCTTGTTGTATGTTTTTATTTTTTGCTTTTTAATACAGACATATTTAAATTCGATTCATTAAAGCTCAAAGCTCTCAAACGACCCTATTGGCAAGTAAGTAACTATCCTAAGAGCTGTCGGTTGGATTATAAGATCAAAGTTGTTGATAAGTTGGCTGATTTAACGCCTGAAATTCAGTTTCAGGAAGTTTCAGTAGTTCACAAGCACGCGTCTTGACGTAAAAACTTGCAAAATAAATAAACTGAAAGTGCGACCTCGCATCAATTTCAGTGACGCCAACTCAGATTATGAATTCCGTGTCCATAAATATGCAAATGTGATAGAAGCTAATCAGCTTCAATAAACACCAGCTCTGAAAAAATTTCAGGTGGCGGAATGCGGCAACTTGGAGACTTTTCAGCGACTGTATTTCGCTGATCCGACCAGGCTTAGTATTAAGGACAGCAGAGGCAGGACTGCAGCTCATCAAGCAGCAGCAAAGAACAGAATTACCATTTTACAATTTATCTTGTCACAAGGAGGCGGTAAGGATTGGTGAAATGATTGAGACGTGTCTCAAATTCAATTTCCAGATCTTAATAATCAGGATAATGCCGGGAATACGCCTCTTCATGTCGCTGTGGAACACGAGTCGTTGGATGCGGTGGATTTTCTCCTTCAAGCGTGAGTGTGTTTGAAGCTTATTTCAAATATCGTAAATATTTAATTAGTTTAGTGGCCACACAGTTTTAATAATGATTTTTTGTGTGAAGTTTCCAACTTTTGAATATTGGTAATGAAAATTCACGGCTTGTTGAAATTTTGCCCGCCTGACAATTTACTGTATCTCGGGTTAAAATCAGAAAGGGGCGTTTATTTTGCTTTTAGTTTGACGCATTTTTAAAGAAAAGTGTTGGAAGTTGTCCAAGAAATTATGTGCTTGGGAGATTTGAGCGAAATTACTTGCTCGGGTTACTTTAATTGGGATGGGAGTTCAAGCAGGATATTGGCCTGTTTATGTCGAGTAAATAAAAAAATAAAGTGTATTTTTGATTTTTTGGGTGAGAAAATGCGTAGTTTTAGTCGAGTAACTATTTTACGAATTTTACAAATTGTTTTGTAAATTTATAGCCTGTTCACAAATTTCAGCTGACAGCTATTGTTTCATAAAACGCCAACACATTTAACATGCTTCTAACGCAACTTTACGGTATATTATGTTTTCGCATATTATACAAATTTTCGTCGTAAAATGGTAAAAATTGGAAAGTATATTAATAAATTTTACCCGGCGCATCCACCATTTTTTAAAAGTACAAATTTACTTTGTAGTATTATCTGTAAACATTTTAGAATATGATAGATACACCAAAAATAAATAATAGTAAAACTAAAATTAAAATTGAATAAAATTACTCAAGAATGTGGAAAATAAATTAAGTTAGATTTTAGTAACGCATGTATTTGCCACGTCGTTCGTTTCCTAACATGTCTTGTAAATATTCGAGGTTTGCAGGAAAACATTAACCTAGTGGAGCACATTTATTACATTTTTGCAGGTTTTTAAAAGCACATTTCTGGTGAAAATGTAATTTACATAAAATTTTCGTATTTGTTGGCTGAGAGCAGCGTTTTAAATTTATTACCATCGCTTTGTCTGCCAACTTGCTTTCTGAATGTTTACTAGAAGTTAAAAAAAAATAGTAATTTATAACTTTTTTTTTATTAAATTCTATACTTATTGGATAGTTGTGTTGGCCCGGCGCATCCACCATTTTTACACAATACTTTTACTAAAACATGGTGCAGTGAATTTATTTTTTAGCTGAAATACACTCTATGATTAATGATGTTTCTGAAAATATATTCACATTTTATCGGCACACTATTTTTAAAAGTGAGTGCTTTTTTGCTCGCTTGAAGAACTTTAAAACCACATTTTAGCTACTTTTGGAGGCAACATATATCAGTGTCTTGTCAGGTTCAAAATTTAAAGTTTGTAGAGCAGGAAAACTAGTGTGAGGACATTTACTGGAAATGAAGTGATTTACATAAAATTTTCGTACCATTTGTTGGGTTAGAGCAGTTATTTAAATTAAATTACCGTCACTTTGTGTAACTTGCTATCTAACGAAGTAAAAAAAATATAAAAATTGTAATTTAACTTAGCGTAAACTATAACAGGTCAGAAAACGTGACATTTTAAATATTACCCCGGCGCATCCACCATTTTTTAACTACGTATAATTTTTCAGAAATTGAAATTCGAGTGTCTGTTATAGGAAACTATTTGTATTTTACTCAGGAACGAATAAATAACTCTACTTTAGTTTTTTCTACAGTTCCTTATAATAAAAATTGATCAATTAATATTAAATTACTCCAAAAATAATCAATGAAATAAAATTTAAAAATATTAAATAAAATGAAATAAAAATTAAGTAAACTCAATTTTGATGCTACCAACTGTTTTATTAAAAAAATGTTGTTTAAAACATCATTTATAAGCATCGCAGTTTGAACATACCACTAGAAATAATAAAATTCCGACAAATTTTTGTTTTCATATTTTTTTTATTGTTCTTAATTGATTTATTTTAATTAGAAGAAAAAGTAGAAAAATTCTGAAAAAATTCAATTGTATAGGGAAAAACATGGGGTATTTAGTGGCAAACGCTGATTTCTGTGCAACTATTAGTTTTGGAGATATGACAAAAAGACACAGACACTGGAATGTGTTTGAAATTTGCAATAATACAATTTAATATGTTTTTTTAAAGCACATTAATGTGTAAATAATGTGATTTGCGTAAAATTGTTGTAATATATGTTTTTTTTAATTTATACCGCCACTTTTTAAATATTCGTAAAAATATGTAGTTTTTAATGAAAAAATTGAAAGAGCAGGTTTTGTTAATTACCACGTTCAGCGTTATTTCTCTACGGATTAATATAAAGTGTTGGTTAATTAGTGGGATCATCAGGCTTGCAAGTTCGAAGATTGCTAATTCCACCGCTCAATAACAACTAAATTACTCATCGCTGGCAAATAGCTATGCTAAGAAATTTTGCTAGAATTCCAATGACTTGATTCAATTATTCCAAGCTCTCTCTATTACTTGAGTAAGTTTCCCTATTCCTGATGATATTTGTTACGAGAAGTTTTATGTTTATTATCAAGAAATTATTAAAAAAAAATACAAAAACTTTTTTAATCAAATTTTGAACAATGATCTGTATTTCAGCTAACCACAGATATTATTCGATTCAGAACAGAACTACTGTTACCACAGATATTGAGATACTAGATTTTAATAATTTATTAGTCAGTTTTTGTTTTTTTAAGATAATTAAAAAATGAGAAGTTAAAGATATGCTACGATTTAAGTTTTTGTCTGAGAACATTTCTCAATTGCTCTGGACAGTTTTCCCTGAAACTTTTTTAATACAACAGTGGAAAAAATTTACAATATTAATTGTAAAACGTTGATGATTACAGTTTGTATATGGACAAAGCGAGCAAAAAATTTAATTAAGGCGATGTGAAGGACCAAAGCGATTTTATTGAATGCAAACATTCCACAAATGTTTGATTTAATACAATTTTAGGGAAAATTAAATATTTGCCTTTTGAGTTTATTATATTCTAAAACTGAATGTTTTTTTTCTAATTTTGTTTCATATCAGAGCTGCAAACCCAGTCACGATCACTTCATTAAAAATGAAAAAAGTCGGATTGAATGAATGCTGGCAGTCTAACAAATATAAATACTGCCGCTGTCTTGAGGGAGTGTTGTAGCGACTTATTGAATTTATTTCTGAAACTTGGGGACTTAATTGAAAACTTCTTGCTTTCGAAACTCGGTCTTTTACTAAGAATACATGCTTTAATTTACATTGCATGTAATATTTTAGATGGAGTAGCTTAAAGTGTCTGAAACTAATTTTATTACAATTTATTTGGAAGGCGAGTAAATTAAAAGATATTATTATAAAATAAAATTTCTTCCCGACATTCAGTCTCTTAATCCACCGCCTTCCACAATCATATTTGGTTAGCAGTGTTTGCGTTAACAAACAGAAGTAATTAAATTTTGCAGCAACTAGCAAATTGCTGCATTACCGCCTTTGTCAAACTTTCATAATTAAGGAAAAATTGAACCGAAAAAAATTCAACACGCAATAGAGCTGATCCTATCTCCTTATTACAAATTAATTTAGATACAGGACGAAATAAAGCGGCACGAAACCGGGCTTTTAACCCTTGCCTAAGCAAGGTTTGGCTTTTTCAGGGGCGTAAAGACGAATATATTAAACGACAAGAAACAAGCCGCCATCCATTTGGTCACCGAGCTTAACAAGGTGTCCGTGCTGGAGGTCATGGGCAAGCATAAGGACAAGATAGACATCCTGCAAGGTGGGGAACATGGCAGGACTGCTCTGCATATCGCTGCCATTTACGACCACGAGGAGTGTGCCAGGATATTGGTGAGGGTTTGAGTTTGTTTTTAATTAGCGCAATTAGAGATTGGGTAAGATAGGTGAGTGGTTTCGTGAAAGGATAAATTAAAATCGACAGAAAATTTTCCATTTTTTGTGAAATGTCGTTTCATTACGAATTCGTATCTTTAATCAGTTATTTGCTTCGTGTTTTTGACTCCGTCAACTTGTTTACTTTGTTTCTAATTGCAGGGGTTTATTGGTGTTGTTTGCACATTTATCAGCTTTTGTGGATTCGCTTTTGTAACATAACACAGCTAATAATAAAAAACATGGATTTGGCAATTTTATTCTCAATTCTAAGATAACAAACTTTTCCATTTCAAACTGAAACATTTTTATAGACTTTCAAATTTATATTTTAGATTCTGTGTCTTAAGAAACAATTTAGTTAGAGATTATAAGTGTTGATTTTATGAGACATATTATAAGTTTCTTGCTAAAATATAAAATTTTCTATCATTTTTCAAAATTGTAAAGTTAGTATTATTATTTAAATTTTTCTTAATTTTAATAAAATTCCCAAATTGTGGCATATATTAAAATAAATTCTTCTTTACATCTTTACGTAATGACTTAGCTAATTATAAATAATGGTTTGGCAATACTACTTTTTTTATATAATTTTTCTGATTTGTTTTAGTAAAATTTATTTACTTATTTTCCAAAAATTTTCTGACTTAGTAATCAGTCGATTGACTTGAATTGCATGATTTTGTAAAATTTTAAAATCTTAGAAATTTTTGAAACACTGGTAAAATTTCACAAATTACATTAATTAAACTTTGATTTCTACTTTAATGTGTTTTTTCGTACTTTCCATTTTGCATTTAAATTTTCTAAACGTTGTCAAAATAATTATTTTTACAGATTTTATCTAAGAATATGTTGTAACGTCCTTAAAAAAGTATATATTATTTAAATTTATGACTTTTGGCATTTATTCGTGAAATTTGGAAGTTTTGTGTGTAGTGTTTTCAGGTTGCATTTTTTTCTTATAAAAGGTAAGAATTTAGGTGTTTTTTTTACCTCTTCATAATTTTTATTGTCAAAATTTAGTAGTTTTGTGTGTTTTCTCTATTTTTGCTAAAATATCTTATATTCATTACTTCACGTGCTTTAACAAAAAGTCGTGCTTCTCTCTATTATATTTCATTGATTTATTATAATTTTTAGAAATTAGGAGAATTGTTGAATACGGTTATGACACAAAATTCCAAAGATTTTAATAATTTCGACAATACTTAATTAGATTACAAGATTTTCAAAAAAAAAAATGAAAAAAAACTTACAAACGTTTAAAAAAATTAGGAATTTTTTACAGATTATATTAACTTTGATTTCTTCTTCAATGTGTTTTTTTATTGTTATTTTAAAAATTTTTAGAAAGAAGTTGAATATTTTGAGATTTATTATTAATTTTATTACGAGATTTATTACGGTATATAGAATAGATAAGAATAAATAATTGTACCTATGAAATTATTGCATATTTTTTGACAACTACTTTTGAAATTTAAAATATTAATGTGCTATGCTTTTTAAGTTGTGATTTTTTACTCCTAAAAGGTAAGAATCTGAATAATTTAGGTATTTTTTTAAAAAACGTTGATTTAATTACAATTATTTGAAACTGAAAAATCTGACTTAGTACAAAAGTAATTACATAAAGTTTTAGCTCAAAATTTAAGAATAATTTTGAAAATTTTGACTTTATAGATAGGATATCATTGGTGGATTTGAATTACATTTTAAAATTTTGCAATTTTGCAATAAATAAATTAAAATGCCATTGGAAAATTGCTAAAAGGTGTTTTTTTAATTTAAATTTATTTTGTTTTTTAATGCCATTTCAAAAATTTTGAAATTAAAAAAATAAGGTTTACGAGTATGTATGTTTTTAGGAAAAAAGTTCAGATTTGTAATTTGACGTTTAATTTTAAATTTTTCTAAGTTTTTGGTATAAACATTTCGTTGGTGTTTTTTGTCTTTCAAATTTATTTATGAATATACTTTTCTTAAACAAATCTATTATCTTTGCATAAATTTTTTTTCTCAAAAATATGCTAATTACTACTATTATCCTGTTTCACAAATTTTTTTTTCACTCTTTCATAAACTATGTGATTTGTATTTTTCCATTTTTTAACATTTTTTAACTAAGTTTACTTTTTTATTGTTTTATACGATGCAATTATTATTTCTTGTAGTCCCTCATCATTAACCCTTTTTAATCATTTTCGTGTTGTTTTAGTGAGAAATAATCGTTAACACAACCAAGACAATGGTAATTATTGTGTCACTTACCTATATCCTTCTTCTTTAGTTCAATTATCTACCTACATTTTTATTATTTTTTTTTATTTTTACATATAATTTACCATTGAGTCGCATGTGAGAATTATTCTCTTTTTCACTAGTACTTTTCACTCCATATTTTCGAATTCCGTCCTCTTACATAAACCCGCTTCCAGATCTCCGTCTTCGACGCGTGCCCTCGCCGCCCTTGCAACAACGGCTACTACCCTATTCACGAAGCCGCCAAAAACGCCTCCTCTAAAACCCTCGAGATTTTCCTACAGTGGGGTGAATCACGCGGATGTACACGTGAAGAAATGATTTCGTTTTACGACTCCGAAGGCAACGTTCCGTTACACTCTGCTGTTCACGGTGGAGATATCAAAGCAGTGGAATTGTGTTTACGATCAGGTGCAAAAATAAGCACCCAACAACACGACCTCTCAACCCCTGTACACTTAGCGTGTGCTCAAGGAGCTACAGACATCGTCAAACTCATGTTCAAGATGCAACCGGAAGAGAAATTACCCTGTTTGGCATCATGTGACGTCCAGAAGGTAAAATTTACAAACGTTGATTTTTGGTATTACGATAACTGGAATTAAACGGACGGTTGATTTTTGGTATTTTCTTAACCGGAATTAAACGTTTGGTTGATTTTTGGTTTCGATTACCTTGTTTGACATCATGTGACGTCGAGAAGGTAAAATTTACAAACGTTAATTTTTGGTATTACGATAACTGGAATAAAACGTGCGGTTGATTTTTGGTATTATTTCAACCGGAATTAAACGTCCGGTTAATTTTTGGTTTCAGATGACCCCACTTCACTGTGCTGCCATGTTCGACCATCCTGAGATCGTCGAGTTTTTGATTAATGAAGGCGCTGATATCAACCCGATGGACAAGGAGAAGCGATCACCTCTACTTCTAGCTGCACTCAGAGGGGGTTGGAGGACAGTTCATGTGCTGATTAGACTAGGGGCCGATATTAACGTTAAAGATGTTAATCGACGGAATGTTTTACATCTGGTGGTGATGAATGGAGGGCGGTTGGAACAATTTGCGTCGGAAGTTAGCAAGGTAACGGTGAGGCAGTTTCATAAATGTTGTATAATTTTCACGCGTCAAGGAACGTGATTTTTGTGACAAAGGAGCGGATTTAATCGTCGTAAAAGTAAATGTTGGGGAAATTAAAAGTGCAACGTTGGGATAATGGGTTTTATCTCGATGTTACACTTGAATTGTTCGATAAAATTGCGTAATATTGAGCAATAAAATCAAAATATGGCGCAATTAAGCGCCAACAACAACCGATGTTGATTATTTCTACTCGTATTTATGATGGAAACTTGCGTGATTAAATGATTATTTTAATTTCTGGTATTTATTTTCTTGTATTAAAATTCATTTCAGAAATGTTATTTTAGCCATGTAGTTTTATTATCTCGTAAAATATTTTCGAAAAAAAAATGATGTAATTGTTTATGATTCAGACACACTCTCATTTTTTCTTAAATCAAAATATTACGCTTTTTAACTAATTCTGAGCGGGTTAATTCGTTTTTTACCCAAAAATTTACTCAGTTCATAAGTTCATAAGTTCAAAATTCATAAGTTGGCTTATTTCTAATGCCTAAACTTTTAGCATTTTAGCTATGAATTCGCTGTTTTTGCATGGTTACCTTCTTTTTGTTTTTGCAACATTTTTAATTTAAAAGGCTTATGTTCTGTTAATATAAAAATAACTATTTTTGGCATAACTTTAAGGCCAAATCGCAAACGAGTCTCCTCCAACTGCTCAACGAAAAAGACATTAACGGCTGTTCGCCTCTTCACTACGCCAGTAGAGAGGGCCATATCAGAAGTTTAGAAAATTTGATTCGACTTGGAGCCACCATCAACCTCAAAAACAACAACAACGAAAGTCCTTTACATTTTGCCGCTAGGTAAACACCAAATTCCACCTAGATTTTCTGTAACAACCGTTAACTAACCCAGATATGGGCGCTACAACACAGTCCGCCAACTCCTGGACTCAGAAAAAGGCACTTTCATAATCAACGAAAGCGACGGCGAGGGTCTCACCCCCCTCCACATCGCTTCCAAGCAAGGCCACACCCGCGTTGTCCAGCTCCTCCTCAACCGTGGCGCTCTTCTCCATCGTGACCACAACGGACGCAACCCCCTCCACCTTGCTGCCATGAACGGCTACACCCAAACCATCGAGCTCCTCCTCTCTGTCCACTCCCACCTTCTGGACCAGACTGACAAAGACGGCAACACGGCCTTACATTTAGCCACAATGGAGAATAAACCAAACGCTATCGCTCTCCTTCTCTCAATGAACTGCAAACTTTTGTACAACCAGATGGAGATGAGTGCCATTGACTACGCCATCTATTACAAATTTCCCGAAGCTGCCTTGGCCATGGTCACGCATGAGGACCGGGCCGAGGAAGTTATGGCCTTAAAATCGAGCAAACATCCATATGTCACTCTTGCACTGATTGCTTCGATGCCACGAGTGTTTGAAGCTGTTCAAGACAAGTGTATCACCAAAGCCAACTGCAAGAAGGACTCAAAGTCGTTCTATGTTAGTTAAAACTGAGGTTTTTCCCGTTGTAATGTTTTATTTCCAGATTAAATACAACTTTTCGGCCTTGCAATGCTCACAGTTTTACGCCGATATGGACCATAAGACAGGAGATGCTCTTGCTATTTCTAAACCTATTCCTTTGCCGGCTTTAAACGTACGATGGTAGTACCACAAGTAGTACCACAATTTTGACCATTGGGTTCCAGGCAATGGTTTCGCACGGTAGAGTTGAACTGTTGGCCCACCCATTGAGCCAAAAGTACCTCCAAATGAAATGGAACTCGTACGGAAAGTACTTCCATCTAACTAACGTCCTATTCTACAGTATTTTCCTAACTTTTGTGACGTGTTTCGCGTACGAAATCATGCGACACGAGGATCAAATCATAACTTACAATGCCACCAACTTGACACATGATGTAGGTACTACCTGTAGTACCAACACAATTTAATTTTTTTCTCCCCAGGAATACGTTAATTTTAGCAAAGCCAATATACTAAACGTCAAGATAACACCAATGATGTACATGAGTGCCCTTGCTATCATCACTTACATTATCTTGAACACCATACGCGAAATGGTTCAAGTGTACCAACAAAAGTTTATGTATTTCCTGGATCCTAACAATTTAGTGACTTGGGTACTTTATACATGTGCAGTAGTTATGGTTTTTCCGATTTTTTGGGGCACCATGTACGAGCTCCAATTCTCGTGTGCTTCAGTCACTGTTTTCCTGAGTTGGTTCAACCTTCTCCTCCTGTTGCAACGTTTCGACCAAGTGGGGATTTACGTAGTTATGTTTCTCGAGATCTTGCAAACACTTATAAAAGTACTCCTCGTGTTCTCCATCCTGATTATTGCATTTGGTCTTGCGTTCTATATTTTATTGTCACGGGTGAGTACCTTATCAGTACTGCGGTATTATTTTTGATTTTTGTCAATCAGGGTGACCATCTTAGCTTCAAAACGATACCAATGAGTCTAGTTCGGACGTTTTCAATGATGTTGGGCGAGATTGATTTTTTGGGGACGTACGTCAAGCCGTACTACTTGACCACGGAAGACGAGAAGTCATTTTTGCCCTTCCCCCTTCCTGCGTTTTTCATTTTGGGGCTCTTTATGGTGCTGATGCCCATCCTTTTGATGAATTTGCTCATTGGTTTGGCCGTTGGTGACATAGAATCAGTCAGGAGGAACGCTCAGTTGAAACGATTGGCAATGCAGGTAGTACCATTTATTAGGAAAAGTGTCAGAATTTTTCTGGGCTTATTTTAGGTGGTTTTGCACACGGAACTCGAGCGCAAACTCCCTAAAATGCTCCTGGAACGTGTTGACAAGTGCGAACTGATCGAATATCCCAACGATACCAAGTGCAAGCTGGGTTTCTTCGACTCCATCTTGCGCAAATGGTTCGGGAACCCGTTTTCGGACGAGGGTACGTCCACTTCCAGTTTTAATGTACATATTGCATGCTTTATTACACTTTGATGCTTAGTTTAAAGCTTGCAAAGGTTGAATAAGTGCACAAGAGTCGAGTTGTAGCATGTTTCTCTTACAGGGAGTCACCACAGACACAAGATCACAGCAAGATGGCGGCGTCATGGTAGGGCATGTTTGTTTATCCTTCACTTTTGACTATTTTCTTGCAATTTCTTTCTTCTTCATGTGTCTTTTGTTGCGAAACGGTGCTAATTCCGGTGTTTAAGGTTTGGACATGGCGATGGAAGGTGTCGAGGATTACGTTGTGAACGAACTCGACAAAACCAAGAGAAAGTTGAAGGAAATAACCACAGCTTTGGAGACACAGCAGCAGTTTTTGAGGCTGATTGTGCAAAAAATGGAAATTAAGACGGAAGCTGACGATGTTGACGAGGGGGTTTCCCCAAATGACCTTAAACCCATCACGGGACATGCGAGCAAGTGGACTTCGCCCAAAATCAGGAAGAAGTTGCGGTCGGTGGTCAGTTTCAACAATAAAGGCAGCAGCACTTAGGATTAGTTTGAAGTAATCAGCACTGTTGTTAGTTTTTGTTTTCTAATATTTTTAGCTGGAGTTTTTAAAGAAAGAGAGTTCATATTTTTCTAGGGGAAAAGACAACCGAATTATGACGTTCGTGTTAGATGTTTTTAATGTATTAATGATCTTGTGGCCGAAAGTATGATTATTTGAACAGTTGGGACCACTAGCTTCGCACTGAAGGATGTTTTAATTTAGTGGCTTTATTACTTGTTTATTCTCTGTCTTGTGTTAATTTTCAACTAATTTATTTATTGTTCTTCAGTTAAACACTACACTTATAAATGTGATAAAATGTAATTTTCTTTACGAAATATATGTTTACGTGTTTACTTACGTGTGGTTATTTCTACCCAAAACTTTAAGGCACGAAAAAAATCATCTAGAAAATTGGCGACGAAAATGCAAATTGATGGACTTTTTCTATTAATTAATTTTTTTGTGATTTTGGTGTTTAAGAATCAAATTCCTGCATTTTGAGGCTTTTGAATCTTAAAAAAAACTTTTACAAGTCAGCAAAACAATCCGTTGAGGTAAATTTTTGTGGCTCCTGGCGGCCTGTATCAGAACACGATTTAAACACTCTCATTAACAAGTCAGTTTATTAAATAATTATTAATTATATCAAAGGATAGCCTTGACTGAACACCAAAAAATTATTCAACGAAAAAAGTTTTATTCAATGCCATTGTCCGAGTTGAACGTCGAAACGAAGCTGATTCGTTTTGTGTCGGCTTCATACTTTTTCACAATTCTATGGAAAAGTGGTCTAAATCCTGGCGTTTTGACCTCAATGAGGGCCTCACCTCCTTTTCCAATAAACTCTAAAAAAATATTTGGCGGTTTTTTATCTTCGTACAGTTTAACATATTGCGAGAAAAGGGAAGCTTTTGCTAAACAAAAAGTTGCAAGGAACAGCTAAAAATTGTTATAATTAATTAAATAAAATACAGACTTAAAACTCACCCAGAAAAACCTCATATTGTGCTTAAATGAGGATAAAATGAACGCTGCATAAGTGTTTATAACTGTTTGACCATTTGGTGGATCATTAACTACGTACAAAAGGCTATTTATAGCGAAATACTTCTAACTTTAATGTTTATTGAGAATGTTTTATTCACAAATAAAAAAAACTAATAGTCGATATTTACATACAAATTTACAACATTTACGACAAGATGGGATTTCATTTATATTGATTTTATTATTGAATAACACTGGTTTCTTCTTAGGTATTTCAAAATATTGGTAGTTTATAACCATTTTATCGTTAATAGTTACTAAATAATTGATTAAAGTATACATATGGTGAAAATATTGCAGATATTACGTATGTATGCAAAATTTTCTCCAGTGCGAATGGCAAAATACTTCAGAGCTGGTATTTTTTAAGAAAAAAATTGACCACAACATTGTATAAAAATTTTATTATACATTTATTTATTTCTAAACAAACAGAAAGCTTCAAGTATTGAGACAAGCACTGTTGTAGTCTAAATAAATTTGAATTCTGGGGTGTGTTTTCTTCCATTTAAGAATTTTCCTCTGGCATTCGCACGTGAAGGGATTTCTCTTCATAGTATTGACTTTGGCGACGAAAGTTTTCGACACGTCTTCAGTCACACATTTCAATCGGTTGCCTTTCAAGTGAATCCTAAACCCTTTTTTACGCAAGTTGTCAAAATATTGAGGGTTTAAGCTGTTTGCAGGACTTTTGAGGAATGTTGAGTCACTAATAGTGGTAATCTCATTGTAATCCAAAAATATTCGGAAATGCAGGTTGAGATTTAAGTTTTTGAAAGCAAAAGGCGGCAAAGTTCTGATCTTGTTGTAACTCAAAAGTATTGTCTGAAGCTTCGGACAGTTGTGGAACCAATTCGGGTTGTATTCCGCCAATTGGTTATTGATGAGAGAAATTTTCGTAAGCTGTGTCATATCGTCAAAGGCATGTGACGCGATTTCAGAAATTTTGTTGTCTCTCAGGTTGAGATATTTCAGTTTTTCGCCTCTGAAAACACCATCCTCAATTTCAGTTAAAGTACCAACTGATACTTGGAACTCTTCCATATTTGAAGTACCAGCTAGAAGATTTTCACCCAACTCGTATATCTGGTTACGGAAAGTGAGTTTGTATGGTCTCATGCGGTGAATAGGTCCGATGTGTTTGTTGAGCAACTGATAAACAAACCCTGTTGTAATTTTGATTTCTTCAAAGCGCGTTCTTGGGATATAGTCAGAAAGACTGTGTTTTTGCAGATCGACTTTAACACTGTATACTAGAGATTCTTGATCTTTTCTCTTGTGGAACTCGACAAAAACTATCTCACGTTCTTCCTCCGTGGACAAACTGATAAAAAAAATTATTATCACTTAATGTAACCAAAATACCAACCTTAAGTTTTCTGATTCCTGGCTCACAGTTTCTGAATCCAGTTTTGTGGTTTTTGCATCTTCGACGTCAGTTGGAGGTAGTTTTGCTTTTTCACGCAAATAAATGTGATTAGCTACATTTTCTTCACTCTCATTAATTCCACTGTTTGTTTGTGGTTCCTTTAAATTGTCGATACTTTCGTTTTTTATTATGTCAGAAGTTTGAGAATATTTTTGCTTTGTTTTACTTTCTTTTGGTGTATTTTTATTCTTGCCATAACTCGCAATGGACTTTTGAACGTGATCCTTCATTTCAGTTGATGCTGGTTTTGTAGGATTATCTCCTTGACTTAGAGAATCAGATGAAATTTTAGGACGTTTTGTTCTACCTCTATTCTTGTCAAGACTATTAACTTTATCAACTGGTAATTTTTCAGGATTATCGTAATTTAGTTTGCTTGGTCCACCTTTATTCTTATCATTGTCATCAGTGACATCGCTTTCGTCATCTTCACTTGATACAGTTAGTTTATTTAACAGATTACTTTCATCATAACTACCAACAGCATTTGGATATATATTTCTTGCTAGTTCTGTGGGATAATCGTTGTAAACTTCAGTTGGATCGTTAGATGGAAGAGTAAAACGGTTTGGTCTCACTGTATTATTCTCTATTGATGATTTTGTAGGTTTCTTGATATGTGTTTTAACTGATAAAAGCTGAGGACGTTTTGGACTACTTTTATTCTTCTCATAGCTACTAATGGTCTTGGTGTAGTCACCTCTGACTTCTTTTATTGATAGTTCTGTAGGATCATTGTTTACTTCATTTGGTTTACCAGCCGGAAGACGATTTTTGTTTTTTGTACCAGAAAAAGGGGCAAGTTTTACAGGCGTTTTCTTCTTCACATTACTTGAGTCAATAGATGAAAGAAGAGTAGTTTTTAGTACAGCTTTCATATCATCACCACCAGAAGCATTTGGAAGATTATTTTTTGTGTTTTGTCGATCACCGGTATTAATATTTACATTTAGTGATTGCGTGTTTTCAATATTCACAGATGTGTGGTCAAATTTTCCACTTGAGACGTTTTTATTAGGACCACTGCCGATAGCGTTTGAAAGTGAATTGTTCTGTGCTGTTGGTTTTGAGTTGTTATTCGAATGGGAAATTGTCTGTCCATCACTATTGACATTTACATTTAATTTTTGGGCGTTTTCTACATTTACAGAAGTGTTAGAAGATTCTTTATTACTTTCACCACCTCGACCTTTATCAGTAGCACTACCAGTAGCATTAGAGAGGTTACTGTTCTTCGTGTTAAGTGTTTCCTTACCAGTGTTAATATTAAGATTTAAATTTTGAGAGTTTTCAATTTTAACAGAAGTGCCGTATGATTTTTTATTGTCTTGACTTGGTTTTGGTTCAAAAGGATTTGGACGGTTATTTCTCTCCTTATCAGCAGTTAAATTATCACCACTCCCAATGTTAATATTGGCTTGTAGTGATTGTGAGTTTTCGATATTAATTGATGTTTCACCACTTTCGTCACTTTCGTCACTTTCTTCACTTGACGTATTGTGGCGAAGAGGAGGTTTTTTGGTTTTGCTGTGTGATAGTTTTGTATGATTCTGTGATTTTTGTGTATTAGAAATTTTTATAGTTTCTTTAGTTTTATTGCCACTTGGAGGAGTACTTAGATTAGTGACAGACTCTTCTTTTTTTGGTTTTAGAGTAGTTGGGTGTGCGTAACTGTCTTTTTTGTTTGGTTTCAGAGTACTTGGGTGAGCGAAAAAGACTTCATCTTCTTTTGGTGGTGTTTTTTTATAGTCTTTTTTACTGTTTAGAGTAGTTACTTGCGAATCCATGAAATTATCATCTTTTTTCTTCACTGGAGGCTCTTGAAGGGATTTGTTACTTTCTTTATGGTCATTCAACATTGTAGTCTTACTAGGTAAAGTACTAACTTCTTGTACCATGTCAGTTATTGTATCAAATGTAGGTACTGTAGTATATTGAGAAGGAAAAATTTCTGTAATTTGCTCATTTTTATCATTAAGCACTGTATTAATTTCGAATGGCCGTAGAGTTGTTTGTATGTCACTGTCAATAGGTAGAGTACTACCCTCTGTCCTGCTGGAAAGAGTACTAACTTCAGGTGGAAATAGAGTATCTGTTTGTTCGGCTTTCGTAGAATTTATTTGTTTATGAAGTTTCGGCCGAAATATGGTTTCATTAGGTGAACTTGGAATATCATTGTCACCAGTTGGTTTTTCTGGGCCTTTGTCAACTTCTTGTTCTAGACTAGTGTTATCATTATCTATAGCATTTGGCATGGTACTAGATTCAGAAAATTGATGATCTTTTTCTGGTAAATCTGGTATTTCAAATGTATCGCTTGTTATAATGGTAGAATCAGATCCCTTTTCTTTCGGAGGTATACGGAGTTTAGGCCGAAAGATAGTAGTTCCATTTGGTTTAGGTTTAGGTCTAAGCGTTGCATCAGGTTGCAATGTGGAAAACGATATTTTTTCTGTAGTTTTATCTTCTGTAAAAGTAGGTGGAGTAGTTCTTTCAGTTGTTGCAAATGTTTCCTCTTGGTCTGTAGTGCCAAAATTTGGTATGGTACTAAACTCGAAATCTTGAAAGTCATCTTCTGAACGTTGAGGTACTGTAGATGATTTATTATCACATGGAGGTAAAGTACTGACTTCAGGTGGAAACATAATGCCTTGTTCTTCTTGATCTAACTTTTCGATTTCTTTTTCTTTTGGTGGTACGAGGAGTGCCGGTCGGAAAATAATGTTTTCACTGGGTTTTGGATTAGGTTTTACTGGTTTTTGTGGATTTGGAACTTTACTGTCCACATTTGGAATAGTACTATATTCGTAAAATTGAAAATCCTCTTCAGATGGTTGAAGCACAGTTGATGTTTCAGTTGGTTTAGTTGGCTTAGGCTGAGGTTTAGGTTTAGGCCGATATATTATTTCAGGTTGTGATGTAATATTTTCAATTGGTGGAGATGTTGAAAGTACATCAGAGCTAGTTAGTTCTTCTTCAGTGTCTCTAGATGTGGGTGGAGTACTTGTTTCGTGTTGACTGGAACTTAGATCTGTTTCACTTTGAATATTGTTAGGTATGGTACTAAATTCAGAAAACTGGAAATCTGTTTCTAGCAGTTGAAGTACTGTCGTTGCTTCATTGTCACGTGGGATATTAGGTAGAGTACTAACTTCAGGTGAAAATAGAATGCCTTGTTCTTCCTGATCTAACTTTTCGTTTTTCTTTTCTTTTGGTGGTACAGAAATTGCCGGTCGGAAAATAATGTTTTCACTAGGTTTTGGTTTAGGTTTTACTGGTTTCTGTGGATTTGAAACTTTACTGTCCACATTTGGAATAGTACTATATTCGTAAAATTGAAAATCCTCTTCAGATGATTGAAGCATAGTTGATGTTTCTGTTGGTTTAGTTGGCTCAGGTTGAGGTTTAGGTTTAGGCCGATATATTACTTCAGGTTGTGGTGTAGAATTTTCAATTGGTGGAGACGTTGAAACTACATCAGAGCTAGTTAGTTCTTCTTCAGTGTCTCTAGATGTAGGTAGAGTACTTATTTCGTCTTGACTTGAACTTAGATCTGTTTCACTTTGAATATTGTTAGGTATGGTACTGAATTCAGAAATCTGGAAATCTGTTTCTAGCAGTTGAAGTACTGTCGTTGCTTCATTGTCACGTGGAATATTAGGTAGAGTACTAACTTCAGGTGGAAATAGAATGCCTTGTTCTTCCTGATCTAACTTTTCGTTTTCTTTTTCTTTTGTTGGTATGGAAAGTGCCGGTCGGAAAATAATGTTTTCACTAGGTTTTGGTTTAGGTTTTACTGGTTTCTGTGGATTTGAAACTTTACTGTCCACATTTGGAATAGTACTATATTCGTAAAATTGAAAATCCTCTTCAGATGATTGAAGCATAGTTGATGTTTCTGTTGGTTTAGTTGGCTCAGGTTGAGGTTTAGGTTTAGGCCGATATATTACTTCAGGTTGTGGTGTAGAATTTTCAATTGGTGGAGACGTTGAAACTACATCAGAGCTAGTTAGTTCTTCTTCAGTGTCTCTAGATGTAGGTAGAGTACTTATTTCGTCTTGACTTGAACTTAGATCTGTTTCACTTTGAATATTGTTAGGTATGGTACTGAATTCAGAAATCTGGAAATCTGTTTCTAGCAGTTGAAGTACTGTCGTTGCTTCATTGTCACGTGGAATATTAGGTAGAGTACTAACTTCAGGTGGAAATAGAATGCCTTGTTCTTCCTGATCTAACTTTTCGTTTTCTTTTTCTTTTGTTGGTATGGAAAGTGCCGGTCGGAAAATAATGTTTTCACTAGGTTTTGGTTTAGGTTTTACTGGTTTTTGTGGATTTGGAACTTTACTGTCCACATTAGGAATAGTACTATATTCGTAAAATTGAAGATCCTCTTCAGATGGTTGAAGCACAGTTGATGTTTCAGTTGGTTTAGTTGGCTTAGGCTGAGGTTTAGGTTTAGGCCGATATACTACTTCAGGATATGGTGTAGAATTTTCGATTGGTGGAGACGTTGAAGCTACATCAGAGCTAGTTAGTTCTTCTTCAGTGTCTCTAGTTGTAGGTGGAGTACTTATTTCGTCTTGACTTGAACTTAGATCTGTTTCACTTTGAATATTGTTAGGTATGGTACTGAATTCAGAAAACTGGAAATCTGTTTCTAGCAGTTGAAGAACTGTCGTTGCTTCATTGTCACGTGGAATATTAGGTAGAGTACTAACCTCAGGTGGAAATAGAATGCCTTGTTCTTCCTGATCTAACTTTTCATTTTCCTTTTCTTTTGTTGGTATGGAAAGTGCCGGTCGGAAAATAATGTTTTTACTAGGTTTTGGTTTAGGTTTTACTGGTTTTTGTGGATTTGGAACTTTACTGTCCACATTAGGAATAGTACTATATTCGTAAAATTGAAGATCCTCTTCAGATGGTTGAAGCACAGTTGATGTTTCAGTTGGTTTAGTTGGCTTAGGCTGAGGTTTAGGTTTAGGTCGATATATTACTTCAAGTTGTGGTGTAGAATTTTCAATAGGTGGCGACGTTAAAACTACATCAGTACTAGTCAGTTCTTCTTCAGTATCTCTAGATGAGGGTGGAGTACTTGTTTCGTGTTGACCTGAACTTAGTTCTGTTTCACTTTGAATGGTACTATACTCAGAAAATTGGACACCTTTCTCTGGTAGTTGAAGTACTGTCGTTGCTTCATTATCACATGGGATGTTAGCTAAAGTACTAACTTCAGGTGAAAATAGAATGTTTCTTTCTTCCTCTTTTAACTTTTCGGGATCTGGTTCCTCTTGTGGTAAATACAGCGGAGGTCGGAAGATAGTACTGTTACTTAGATTTGGTTTAGGTTTAGGCCGATATATCACTTCAGGTTTAGAACTAGGTTGTGTTGTGAAACTTTCAGTTTTGGGTGGCAAGGCTGTTAAACTATCAGTTACACTATCATCGCTAAGTACTATTTCAGTTGGATTCATTTCTGGAGGTGCACTAGGTTCAAGTAAGTTATCGTTGTCTGTATATGTGGGTGGAGTACTTTTTTCAGGTGGCACAAAAGTACTTACTTTATCCAGATTGGGGACAGTACTGTATTCGACAAATTGAGAATCTTCTTCCGGGAGTTGAGCAATTTTCTCAGTTGTTACGCTGGGTACAGTATTAACTCCAGGTAGAAGTTTAGGCTTGGGTTTAGGTTTAGGCCGGTATATTGAGTTAGGTTGAGAAACAGGTTGTGGGGTAGATGGCGAAAGCGTTACATTATCACTTTCTGTACTGTCTTCATTATTTTCATTATTCGATGGAGTACTGTTAGGAGGTACTAAAGTAACATCCTTGTCCAAATGCTCTTTATCGTCTATATTATTTGGCACGGTACTAAATTCGTTAAATTGAATATCTTCGTAAAACGGTTTCAAAGTTGTGTTATTTTTCAATAAATCATAAGGAAGAGTACTAGTTTCAACCAAAAAATCAAAATCTTTCTCTGGTGTACTTGGTTCGTTTTCAATATTTTTTGCTGGTGGTGTACTAACTCCTGGTGTACTTTGATTCAACTTATCGTCAGTTCGATTTTGTAATATTGGGATTTTAGGTCTAAATATGATATCAGGGTTATCTGGAGAAACAGGTTTGGGTGGACTAATTTGTGGTTTATTTTCTTGCGATGGTCGATAAATGGGAGAATCTTCTTGACTTTGAAGATCATTGAAAGTACTTTCTTCATCTGGTAAAGTTGTAGGTAATACAGTGTTTTGATTTTCGGTTTCATCCATATTATTGGGTAAGGTACTAGCTTCAACAAATTGGGAATCTGTTCTTTCTTCAGATGTGTCACTAAATGGCGTACTAGCTTCTGCAGAAAAATCTGGTGTGATGTTTCCTTTTTCTAGATTTACTTCACTTGGTGGAGTACTATACTGAGGTGAGAAAAACTCATCTGGAATTTTTTGATCCTTATCAGGTTCAGCAACATTTTTTGGTGTATGTATTTTCGGTCTAAATATAGAAACAGGTCGAGATTCTGAGCTTGGCGTTGAGTTTTCAAGATTCAAAGACGTAGTTTCTTCACGCCAATCTGTATCTTTGTCACTCGGTTTTGTAGTATCTTTGAAAATAGTGGTGTGTTCTTGTGGTGGTGGAAGTTCTGTAAAATATTCTTCTTCTTGTTTATCATTAGGCAAAGTAGAGGTTTCCACAAAAACATCAGAATCATCTGCCGTTTGAAGTGTAGTGGGTTCACTTTCAGAATCTTGATTTGGTGGAGTCGTGAAAACAGATGAAAAATAAACCTCTGGATTTTGATTTTTGTTATCAAAATTTGTAGAATTTTTAGGTGCATAAACTTTTGGCCTAAATATCGAACTTGGTGGTCGTATTTTAGGTGTACTAACAAGACTCTCTTCTTGATTTTCTTCATTATTAATTAAATTCGTAGATACAGTACTAATTTCAACGCTCAAAGACGTAGTTTTTTCATCCAAACCTGGTGCTTTATCACTATCTTTATTACTCGGTCTTGTACTATCTTCGTAAAATGTGTTGTCTTCTTGTGGTGGTGAAAATTCTATAAAATATCCTTCTTCTTGTCTGTCATTAGGCAAAGTACTAGCTTCCACATAAAAATCAGAATCATCTGCTGATTGAAGTGTAGTGGGTTCATTTTCAGAATTTTTTTGATTTGGTGGAGTGGTAAACACAGAAGGGATATCAATATCTGGATTATCATGATACTTATCAGGTTCAGTAAAATTCTTCGGTACTTGAATTTTTGGCCGAAATATAGAACTTTGATCATCAGTACTGACTGGATTCCTAGTGCTAATTTCAAAATTTAAAGATGTAGTTTCTTCATTCAAACTAGGTATTGTGCTAGTATCTTTGAAAAATTCTGGTGGTGGAATTTCAGTAGGTATTTCTTCTTCTCCTTTATCAGTTAGCAAAGTGGTGGGTTCATTTGGTGGAGTTGTAAACACAGAAGAAAAATAAACATCTGGATGTTCCTGTTTCGTATCAGGTTTAGTAAAATTTTTCGGTGAAAAAATTTTAGGCCTAAATATGGAACTTGGTTTCGAGATTTTAGATTCACCAGCTGGAACCTCCTTATTCGTGGGTGGTTCTGTTAATACTTCTACTTCTGATTTGTCGCTAGACAAAGTACTATCTTCCAAATTACTCGTCTGAGGTGTAGTGATTTTACTGTCAGAATTTGGTGGAGTACTAACCTGAGGTGAGAAAAGAACATCTGAAGATTGCTGGTTTTTATCTTCTGGATTCGTTGGTAGAGTACTACTTTCAAGAAACACAGATGTATCGTCTTCAATCAAACTTGGTTCATTGTTACTTGCTTTATCACTTGGTATTGTACTAGCTCTCACAAATTTATCTTCCTCCGGTGGTAGAGGTACTGTCGTTTTTTCATTTGGTAAAGTACTGGCTTCGACGGAAAAATCTATATCATTTTCTGATTTTGGCGAAAGCTTGTCAGAATTTGTATGACTATCGTTTTGTGGTTTGTGTGGTTTAGGCCGAAATATATTATTTTGACAAGGAGTAGTACTTTCAGGCGGCTTTGGCCGAAAAATAGAATTGGATGGGTTTTGTGGTCGTTCAATAGTACCATGGTTTTCTTTGATTTGAAGTGGTGTTGTAATATCAGAAGTGGTTTCTTCAGCAGTGGGTAGAGTAGATAGTAAACCAGTACGATCGTGGTCCACAGATGGTACTGTACTAAATGTAACAAACTGGAGATCGTTTTCTGGTAACTGTGGTACTAGGGAAGCATTATCTTTATCTGTGTTGTTAGACAAAGTACTGGTTTCTAGTGGAGAATATGTTTTTTTCCCCGGTTTGTTACTAAATGGATTATGGTTTTCTGATGGTTGCACTTTTTCTGGTTTAGGATGTGGTCTAAAAATACCATTTTGTTTTGGTTTAGATTCGGGTCGAAGCATATTATCATCTTTCTCTTTTGAATTAAGATCAGTTGTGGATTCTTCTGACGACTCTAATGATTCATTTGTTGCATCACCTGTACTAGATTTTTCATCGCTGGCATCGGTAACTGTAGTACTAACTTTAGAAGATACAACAATGTGATGTTGATACGTAAGTGGTTTATTAGTAACTGGTGATACGGCATCCTCAGGAACTTCTTCCAATGAATGTGCTTCTGTAGATGCTTCTTGGTCATCTGTGTTGCTAGCTAAAGTACTAGCTTCTAGTAGAAAATCAGGTTTTTTTCCTCCTTTATTACTAAATGGATTACGGTCATCTGATGAGATTTCTTGGTTTTCTATATCTGTTGGTTGCACAGCTTCAGATTGTGGTCTAAAAATACCATTTGGTTGTCTAGGATGGGATTCAGGTGGAAGTTTAGTATCAGATGAAACATTATCTAAAGTACCATCGTCATCATCCTCTTCTGAATTGGAATCAGCAGAAGATTCCTCCGACGAACTTGTATCTAATGATTCATTTGTAACATCACCTTGAGTAATTTTTTTATCACTAGCATCTGTAGGTGGAGTACTAACTTTAGAAGTTGAAACAGTGTGATCTTCACTCGTAGTTGGTTTATTAATTGCTGGTAATTTGACAGACTGAAGAGCTTCCTTTGGTGAATATGCTACAGTAGATGCTTTTTCTTTATCTATGTGGCTGGATAAAGTACTGGCTTCTAGTGGAAAATCAGGTGTTTTTTCTCCTTTGTTACTAAATGGATTACGGTCATCTGATGGGATTTCTTGGTTTTCTGTATCTGTTGGTTGCACAGCTTGAGATTGTGGTCTAAAAATACCATTTGGTTGTCTACGATAGGATTCAGGTCGGAATGTAGTATCGGATGATACATTATCTAGAGTACCATCGTCATCGTCATCATCCTCTTCTGAATTGAAATCAGCAGAAGATTCCTCTGACGAACTCGTATCTGACGGTTCATTTGTTACATCACCTTGAGTAGATTTTTCATCGCTAGCATCAGTAGGTGGAGTACTAACTTTAGAAGTTGAAACAGTGTGATCTTCACTCGTAGTTGGTTTATTAATTGCTGGTAATTTGACAGACTGAAGAGCCTCCTTTGGTGAATATGCAACAGTAGATGCTTTTTTTTCATCTATGTGGCTAGGTAAAGTACTGGCTTCTAGTGGAAAATCAGGATTTTCCTTTGTGTTTTTGTCACTAAATGGAACATCTGTAGATGATGAGTTAAAAGGTTTAGGGCGAAATATGGTATCGAATGACAAAACTGGAGTTGTTTCTTTACCATCTTCATCATTCTTTAGAGTGGTAGATTTGTGTACTAAATTAGAATCAGTGACAGATTCTTGAGACGAGTTGGAATTATTAGTAGGTTTTTCCACCAAGTTGGAATCTAACGGTGGGGGTAACTCAGTTGGGCTTGCATCTATCGGAAAATCAGCATCAGATGAACAATTCTCGCCTTTCTTTTTATCCTTATCAACAATATTAATATCAATAACAATCTTCGTCTTATCTTGAGTTAAATCTTTGTAAAACTTTTGATGCACACAACTAAAATACAGTCACGCCAATTATGCAAAGACCTACAGTAGCACACGTACCCATTGTATGGATCTTGCTCATCACAAACAAAATTTCCTTCACAGGCAAAAATTTTTTTGCCATAAGCGAGAAAAATATTATTATTCTCGCAAAAAATAAACGTTTTACTAGTCACACATTTAATTCCTTTCGGACACAAAACTGACAATTCCCGATCTGTTAGCTCTCCAACACAGATGGAACATAGAATTGCTAATAGCTTAAAAAACGGTAAAAATTTCTACTCAAAACTCCTGATTAGGGTACGTACCAACACCGGGGATCTCATTGGAACTCATTGGTTGATCGGAACGGTGTGATTAGAAAAGTCGATTAAAAACGCGATATAAAACTTTAGTCAACCGAAAAATCAATAAGAATTTTATGCAAAATAATAAATTCTGGAACGGTAATTAATGCCATAAAAACAAGAAAACAATCGAGTCATAAAAGTTGATAAATAATATACATAACGACGAAAAGCTATCAAGAATAGGAACAAGTTCAAAAAAGTAATCCTAGTTACTAACTGAAAATGTTCGATGATTTTGTTTAAAAAAAACACTCTTTTTGCGAGTTTTTAAAAATTTGTCTAAAACACTTGGAATAATATCGAAGAGAATTTTTATGGATAATAAAACACAAATTTTTGTTCCGATAACTCGTTTATTAATCACTTTCTATTTTTAAATACTTTTTTAACTGCACCATTAGCTTTTCCCACCCAAACTCGCCAAAGCGATACAACAGGTACACAGTAACAGCAACCACAATCACAATAATAATAAACTTGATAATTTTCTTCTTGTAAAATTTAAGCGTATACTTAATCGCCCTCCATGGGTTCCAAAACCAGGAAAACGAAGTATCAGGTCGACTTAAACCAAAAATTAACCACACATTACCGAAAGGTTCCATACTTTGGTTTTGGTAGTCCTTGTGGTTCACGCCTTCCAAGTCCAGCTGGATTCCTTTCAGCTTCCTCCTTTGTCAACAATTCAAACTCTAGCTCAACACCACCTGCAAATACTTCCTTCCGGGTGCGAGTATCGACGTTTTTCAACGGCCACCAACCCCTAGTTCTGCGAATTTTGAACAGGTTTAGGACTGGAGCGTTAGGTTTGGTTAGAGCTGGTGAGCAATTTCGGAATAGACTTGCGCCTCGATGAAGCCTTGATAGTTCCAAAGTGACAACACCTAGGAAATCATCAGGGGAGAAAGCGTCGTTTTCCCACGCCTGGATCGTTAGTTTACAGGGGATTTTCTCTTCAATTTCTTCAAACACAGTTTTATGTTTTTGAACGATTTTGTTCTCAGTTGAAAGATACTGAAATGGGAAAATGAACCTCCAATTGAACATAGCTTCCCCTGATAAGATTCTATAGTGGACATCTGTGTACTGGGCTGTGTTTGGACCAGTAAGCCACCCTTTAACATAAACATCGGCTTTCTTCTCCCCTGTTAAGATATCTTTCTCTTCTAAAATAATCCCTTCGGCGTTCCACACAATGACCCTCAATTCGTACGAAACCGGTTTTCTTGGAGTTATGGTAACTTGCCGAGGAGTTGGAAAATCGGTTACTGGTAAAATATCAAGCCACAATTGTAATTTTCCCTAATAAAACACCCTAACTTTTGATGGTGAACATTTGGGCAAAAACCTGTTCAACTCCAGGCCTTTGGGGGTGAAACAACGACCTAGTCTCAACATGTTCCGGTACTAGGACGCACCCAACCAATGGTACTTCAGCCCAGCGCTTCAAAGCCAACAATGCCAAGGCTTGGTGTCTCAAATCCACATTCTCTGAAGCTACGACAAAAATTTTGCCAAAAAACTTTACCCAACTCACGATTATCCAAGAAAAATTCCTGTGGTCCTACAATTATCGACTTCTCCTTGTACTCCAAGTCGGGGATATTGTATTTCTTGCACAGATTTGCCAGAATTGTGCTTGGTTTTTGCTGGTCTCTCCATTGACAATAACCTACACTACAACTTTAAGCTAAGTGAAGTCCAAAATTGGGTTTTTACGTCAAGTAGTCTGCAGCTAAGCCACAATGACCACGGTGTTTGCTATAGAAACGATTTTCCAAGTCGATTTTCGTTTGCCCGATCAGATCGTCGGCACTAACAGCGTCCCAGTCCTTAACTGCAATTACCAAAGTGTGGTCTTGTGGAAAAATCCCATTAAACTCAAAACAACGGCCAAAAATCGGGTTAATTTGTCGTTTAATGCAGTTTTGCTTGTCGTTGATCACACTTTGGTTGAGAGTTAGGTGGAGGTAAGGGTCAGACTTGCCAGAGATGTCCTTTGGTCTTAAATTCAACCCTCGGACGCAATAAACCCTCAAAACGAAATTTATTGGGGTATTTGTGGGAAAGTCTTGGAAAATTCCACCTTGTAGAGGTAAACCAGTCGGTGTGACAAAATCGTCGCCGTTTAAAGGCCACTGATAGATTCTCAAAGCGCCCTTAAAAACCCCAGTCGTGTTGGCTTCATCGACGGCTTCGTCCCCAGTTCTCTTCCCTTTGTACATTTCAAAGGAGCGTAAAGTGTCACAAAAACCCTCAAATTCCGGCTGTTGCTCAAGCTCGTGAGAGTAGACCTCAAGAAATTTTTTTTAATACAGGCTAATTTTTTAGGGCCTTCATTAGAAGCTTTTTAACTTTTTTTTAACTAAATTATTTTCAAAATGGTTGAATTTTCGGAACTTTGAGAAATTTTAAATAGTAACTAGTTATTTATAGTGCATCTTTGAATTCGCCTTTGGAAACTGTGTAAAATGTACTGTAGTTGTTAGTACTAATTTGTCCTAGTTTTTAACGTAAGTCAATTTATTTTAAACAAATTTTTATTTGCAGGGGTTCATTTAAAATATCACTGATCGTGAGCCTTTTGCAACCAGTAAATTGTTTTTTTGCATTTAATAGCGAAAGTTTGAAGGGTCTTCTCAAATTTCCAGAAATGTTAACTGTCAAATTGTAAGGCTACTATGATTTTTTGAAAATGATGATTAAAAAATGTTTATAAAACAAATTTTTGAAATAAAATCATTATGTTTTTTCAATGGCAATCAAATAAACATCAATTTTTATGCACATTTTTATTAATTATAGTTATTATTATAATAATTATAATAATTATTAAAGAATCGCAAAAAACTGAATTTTAGCTTATTATTTACACTTTTAATCAAGTAAATTTTTCAAAATACGATAAAATTGTGCTATTAACTAAAAGAAATGTTCAATTTGTTCACCAATTTTATTCAAGAAGTTCAAAATTTAATGGCAGGCTGACTGAGTTACTATACATAATTCACTAAGTTATAATAAATCATAATTAAATAATAAAAGTTTTACTGCTTATTCAATAATAAACTAGCTAAAAACTAAAAAAAATATTGAACTTTGACAATTGTTGACCATTTTGCAAAGTCTATTTTATTAACTATAAAAATTATGAAGCAAAGTGATTTTTTTCAAAAACTGTAAGAGATAAGTATAAGACGTATTGAGAAAAGTTACCATAAATATCAATGTTCTTTCGGTTGCCGTTAAGAAAATAGAGTCGTTCCATTTGAAAAAACTGAGTATAGTAGTTCTTTGATAACTATTTTCGAAAAAATCATACTAGCCATGAGTTTTGACAGTTAACAATTTTTAAAAACTTTGGAAGACTCTTCAAACCTTCGGTTATCGAATGAAAAAAAAATCATTTATCGAAGAGTTCAAAGGCTGTGATATCTAAGACAAATAAAAAAAATAAAAATTTTAACAAAAAATTTGATATAACATCTCAAAAACTGTCAGATAAGTACAAACAACTTTTGCAAATTTTACTCATCTTGGAAAGGTGAACTCAAATATGTGGTTACTATTCAGAATTTCGAAGTTGGCTCCAATTTCTCGTAGTTTCAAAAATTCAGCTATTTTGAAAATAATTAAGTTGAACTTAAAATGGTCACTTTAGATCGTATACAAAATTTTAAAACTATATTGATTGTTAAAAAGTTTCTAGTGTAGGTCCTAAAAGAATCACCCTGTATGTTAACCGAAACGAAATATTTACTTTCAACTTGTACTTGTGACTCAGTGGTATTTTCCCTGTAAGAGGAGTTTCCTGAAAACAATTAAAAAGTCCAACACTAGCCACAAAATACCTCCAAGGAGGCGTAAAATTTTGTCCACCAGTCAAAATCGCTACTATCTTCAAGCTCCGGTTGTTCCAACTCTAGTGGTTTGGGTGGTGGTGGTTTTTTGCGCCTTCTGCAAGTCAAACAGTCGAAAAACTTCCGCCACTTGCTTTCTGACGTTAGTTTTTTCTCAAAATGGATTTTGGTTCCGGACTGAGCATCCAATTTTTGTATCAGTGACTCGATGGATTCGTTAAAATCAAGCGAATTTCTTCGCACAGTCATCAACTTTAAATGCCGTTCGTCGGTGGTTTGGGGTTGGTAGAAGAACATTTGCATTGGCATGATGTGCGTGCCAGCAAACACACTAATACCAAAATTTCGACTATCGTACATTTTTAAAGACAAAGTGGGGGCGTATTCCTCCTCTTCTGCAAAACTTGCTTCAATTGACTTGATCGGGTTTGTGAAGTTTAGGTGTTTTTTGGCATTTGCTAGAGTGTCGGAAGACACCAAATTGGTGCCAAGTTCGACCACAACCTTAGGTTTGGTGATTTGGGCCATTTGGACCTTTTTCAAGTCCCTGACTCCCCAAAAAACCACTTCGATTCGATGGCTGATCAAGTGTGGCTTGATTTCTGGTGGTATTTTGACGATTTGGTCACGACGTGTTTCTGCAGTTTTTGCCGTAACTTCAAGGAGTTCAGCGGCTGCCAAAATTTCGGCACTCACATCAAACACATTATGGACGCGATACCAAGTGAGTCTAAGAGGACCTGATCCTTGTTCCCCCTTAAGCGTTTTGATAATTGGTCTAAGAACACATTTGCCAATAACTTCGATTTGTTGCTAAAACCCTTGTTAAGTCCAAAATGAAAAAAGTTTGAACCTAATTATTACACACTCATCCTTGTCAAAAATTTCGATAAAGACACTTGGTGGATTAGCAGTGATAAAATCACGATTTCCATACAATTCTACATTTCTAAAAACGAGGGTTTGGTCCCAAACCGGGTTTAAGGTTTTTTGCAAAACTTGAGTTTCCTTAAACTGGGACGAGATAATAACGTGAACAAAAGGGTCAGAAAGACCACTTTTGTCCGACCCTGGGGTAAACCTCCCTTGGAAGATATGAACCCGGGCCTCAAAATGGTACATTTCTTGGGTTTTCAACGAACGGGGGATGGTTTCGTGTGAAAATGTAAAACCTTGAGGTTGGTAAGTGGTCAAATGTCGTGGTAAACCGATCCAGATGATGGCGTCCATTTTGCAAACACTTGTTATGATTTCGGGAAGTTCTTGAGAGTCTTCTGCTTGGAAATAAAACGGGCGTAATTTCCCACAATGAGTTCCTTTCTCTTCGTCAATTGTGGAGTGAAGAAAGTCTCGAGGTTGGAGGAACAAATATGCCACTCTTTTGGCACCATAGATCATCCATAAATAAATCAAAGGCCAATCTTCCAACTTGAAAAAATCATTACTAGACCAAGCAGAAGACGAAACTTACATCATCGACCAAACTTTCGATTTTGGTATAGATTTTTTCAACCTTCTGGAAGATTTTCTTCTTGTTTTGCTCGCCTGACACCGACTTTGCCACCACATTCACCGATTCCATCTCTTTCAGGCACATTTTGATCCGCCTTTGGTCGAGAAAAGTCTCCTCAGTGAGACTATAACTCGATACTATATCGAGATATTTTCCAGAGGCAAAAGAAATGAAATCGGCTGTCTCTAACAGGAGAGCTTCAGTCTGAGCACTTGCAATGTCATAGTCTTTGTTTTGGACAATATACTCGATTTTGTCTAACCTTGACTTCTACAATTTAGAAATTAGAACTATAAACTATGGTGTAGTTCTGTCCTCAAACCAAATCTTTCAATATTTTGCACAAAAAATTATAATTAAACATTCGTTTCCTAACATCAGGCAACGACAAAGTCACAAAAATGCAAGCTTTCTTCCCAGTTATGGGCAAGTAGCAGTAGTTTTTGTTCATTACTTTTGGTTTCATTGGTGGTGTGACCATCGCAGCGACTTTATCACCACTAGCCTCGCTCTGAAGAGGACCACAAGAAATCCGAAACGAGATCGCTTTATCCAAAAATTTCTTATTAATCATCGTGGCCTCAAAAATTGTAGCGTGCAAGACGAAATTTTCATATTTGAGGAACGTTTCTTCTTTTAGAAGAGGAGCTTCGGGGTAAATTGTGCTATGTTTGACTTCGTATTCTGCTATTTCGCCCAATAGGGAGGTCTGAAGTGCTAGAAGTACCTTGCCCAAGTAACCCTCCAAGTGATTGGGGGAGTAGAAATGAAGAAAAGCGGGCCCAAAATTGGGCAAAAAACCCTCTTCCTTATCATTTGAGATGCTTTTAAGGTTTAGGTAGCAAGTGGATCGTATGGTACCATCATGGTACAACTGGATTCGAAACCGTTGGCAAAGAGGAGGGAACAGTTCAGGTAGTACCAAACGTTCGTTCCAATTTGGAGCAATTGAACCCTTTTTGGTACTAGTTTTAACACTAACACCAGAAAAACAAATTTCGATGGTAGTACTTGGTGCGTTTTCCGCCCGTTTTAACTCCTGAATTGGGTTCTTTTTGACCAAATCAACACCTTTATAAACGTCAAAAATGAAAATCACTCGTTGCCTTTCTGTGGTAACTCCGCTTGGTAGGAAAAGGTTTCCTTCAATTTCGTTGGTATCCACAGTTGGGGGAATTTTGGGCATTTCACCTTTAGACAAAACACTGACGTCTAGTTTGAGGTACCCTCTGGTACCACCAGCATAGTCTTTGCTCGGGGCTGCGAGAATCGCCCATTTGTGGTACAACTGGTGGTCTGATGGTAAAATCAATACAAAAGAAAAGGTTTGGTGGTGAGTACCTTTCTGGAACCAGATGGTACCAACATCGAAAGACGTAAAACCGAGGATTTTGCGTTTGCGAATCACACTTCCAGGTTTGATAACTTTGATGGTAACTCTTTTATCAAGCATCTTGTCGAGAGTTGTGAGAAATTCGAATACAAAAAACTGGGAAAGGTTTAGGGACAGCATTTTGGTGGTCTTACCTCATTGTAATAGGGAGAGTCTGTGTTGTATTTGACTGCAGTGCATTTTTTCTGGTTGTCGATTTTAGTAACAACCACTGAATTCATGTTGGGCCAGAAGTAGTGGCGTCCTTCAATTATGGTAATATTTACCAGAAACGTTTGAAGCTTTTCGTGCATTTTGTCACTTTTTTTGACACAAACCGCTTACTTTCAAAATTTTCAGTCAGAATTGATCGAGTAACGCTGAACTCTTGGTTTCTTTACAGCGAGCTTTCGAAGAGTTGGGTTACCGTACAGTAGGTGGCTCTCCCTGTATCAAAATTACGAAACGAACTATTGAATTTTTGCGTTGTGTTAAGGCCACTAAGCAGCCGCAAGACAAGCCTTGGGGCTCCCTTATTTTGGTCAGATAATTCCCACTTATTAGCAAATAATTCCCCAGTGTCACGTTTTGTTTGCTAATTTTTGATTGTTTGTGGCGGACGCAATCGTTGCTGAAGTGTAAAAATTGTCGAAAAAATAACAATAACTTGGAAGATTTGTTGCCGTGTTAATGGCATGTGAATATGGTGATGAGGCGGCTTGTGAAATATTTTTTAAAATATGTATTCCGAAATTAATATTTAAATGACTTTATTAAATTCGTTGCCTTGGTGTTGCACCAGCGACCGTGAAGTTTGCACGGTTTTAAAAGAGGAAACTCATCAATTTAAAAATATTTTGGCTTAAATTATTTTTGGACAAGGATTTATAAAATAACCATTTTTTTGTCGAATTCTTCTCAAATTACGAATACATTCTTATGGAATAAATAATCGTAGACACATTAATGCAAGAATGCTGAGTAAAGTGTTCGCACTATATTTTGCGACACCTGGTCGAGAGAGCAAGAAAAAACAACCAACATTTTTCTTAATATTGTTAAAATAATAGCGTACAGTAGAATATGTCGAAACTTCTAACATTGAGCTTTTAATAAGCTCATTATAATTTAATTTTTCCGTTTCTTTATTTTCTAATTTTTTTTAAACGAATTAAATTAAAATAAAAACAGATTATTGGTATTTTATTACTGTCTTAATAAACAAACAATTTTTTTTGTTCTGAATTAATTGGCAAAAAAATTCGTATTTTAAAGCAAAAGTATGGATATTTGATAACAACGGATTTGTTTTCAATTATTTTTTCTGTTAGTATACAAAAAATGCCGACAAAATAAGACTTTCTCTACTATCGATTTGTTAGAGTTTCTGACGTTCTTTGATGACGCCCTACTGACTGTGCCAATTACTTAGATTTGTAAAAATACTACTGATTGTAAATTGCTGAATATTAAAAAAATTACTCTGAATACCACAACCTTCAATGCATTAAGTTGTAGATAAAAATTACTTATCAAGTTTTTGAAAAGCAATAAAAGCTTAAATGATTAAATGATTAGTTTATTGTACCTCTAATCATACTCATTGTATGGTAATTATAAAAAAAGTCTCTAAAATAAAAAATTCTATGAAATTATGCTTTACTTTTTAAATAAATTTGCTTGAGATGTCCAAAATCTAAAACGAAAATATAAATATTTATGTAGTATTTTTAAATAGGTCTACGTAAAAATAAACTATTATTATTTTTATGTATGGTGTGTTTAAAGTAACTCATAAAATTTTAGTTATAAATATTTTTAATTTATTTTATTTATTTATTTATTTATTTATATTTATTTATAACAGACAAGCTGATAAAATGAAACCTTTTTCACTATTGATTTGCTAGGATTTAGACGTTTTTGATGAGAAAAAATGCCTTTACAAAATATATCTACAAAACCTACTGACTGCGCCAATTATTTTAATTTGTAAAACGCAGATTTGTTAAAAAAAACTAAAAACTAAAAATTTTGAATTAATACCGTGTATAAATAATTTAAAATTTTAATACTTCTGTCTTCTACTTCTTCCACTTCTGTTTCTTATAATTTGTAAAAAAAAACGTTCGGAAAGCTTATCTTAACAGTTGAAAGAGCTTAAAAAATTTTTGTTATGTCAACTTTTTACTCAGTTAAATGTCTCCCTTTACTCCTTTTTAAGAGAGGGTTCAATAATTTTGAATTACCGTTTTTATTAACGCAATTTTTAGATACTTACATAATTACTATTTTGTATGATTTCCAAAATAATAAATGAGTTAAAAATGAAAAAAAATTTATAATATATGTTTTAATCGAGGGGTAAACCGCAATTTGTACAAAAAATTTTCTTTCTTTTAATTATATTTTTTTCTGATTTCTTCTTTTTTTAGTTATGATTTCCTGTAATTTTCCTTTGATTTTTTAAATTGTAAACTCTTATTTTCTCTCTGATTTACTTCTCGATCTTAATTAATTAATAATCTGAACTTTTTTAGGCGAAATTTAAATATGTAATTTGACAGACATTGAAAAAGTGATAAATAAAATAAAATAACCAAATAATGAATAAAAAATTTTGTTTGTGTTATTAAGCAACATTGCAAGGTTTTCTTACATAAAATGAAATGGAATAAGCGATTTTAAGAATAAAAATTTACCATTCTTTGCGTGAAGGTGAAATTTTAATCGATTTTATCTCTTTTGATGAAAGAATAAGTCATCAAAATTCGTTGATTTGTTTAACCTACTGTCTTGTGTTAGCAGAATTAAAAAGTTTTAAATTTTACTATTACTTTAAACAAATAAAAAAAGTTTTCTAAAAATTATATAAGTACAAATTGAAAAAAAGGAAAAAATGTTTCACAATTAAACAGCAACTTAAAATCGAAGTCAAATTAAGACAGTTTCTTCAAAATTGTTGGTTTCAAATATATAAAAAACGAAAAGAATTAATAACAGTGTTTACTGTTCTGATTTTTAAGTACGTTTCTTAATGTAGGTACCAGTAAAAAATATTATTTTATTATATTTAAACAAAAAATTAAAAAACTTCACTGACATGCAGTTTTGTGAAGAAAGTAACAAATATTAATAATTTTTTTGAATTTGAACTTTTTAATTGTGTAATTAAAGGTTCAAAACCTAAAAAAATTATTGATGTTCTAATGACAAAACCCACTTTTTTTTCTCAAATCTTGCAGAAGCATTGAAACTTGGAAACAATTAACTGCAAGTTTTCTTTTGTAAGTCTTGGCGTATTCACAGCCAAAAAGTTTGAACTGTTGTAATTTTTATTTTTTTATAATTTAATTTCTTAAAGAACTTTTAGAATAGTATAGATCTGATTACTGAAATCTTGTTTATACTTTTTTTTTGTTTATTATGTTACTTGTTAATTTAATTTATTTTTGTTTTCATTATTTGATTTTTTTACCCAACGTTGCTTTTGTTTTTTTTTAGTTTGATTTTTGTGGCATGAAATAAGAGACTTAATTTATAAATTATATACATTTATTCCTTGTAGACATACACTGCACATGTATGACATCATCGCACACCCATACAAAATTATAAATATTCCTCAAAACTCTCGCCTACCACTAACGTATATTCTTATGTACAAACAACGACATTATCTACAAGATCCTCAAAACTCATCGTGCAATCTATCCTCTAACAAAATCCTCAACTGAAAAACAACCGATAAAATCATCCAATTATCACTATCATGAAGGAACATTGCGTGTGTGAACCTAACTAGTCTATACAGTGTCACTACCCTAATAAATATCACTGAACGTCAAAGTTTGCGAATTTTGCGAATGCAGATGATGGTGGAGATCATCTAGCGACTGATGCGACAAACTGTTCCCTTCCCCCATGATCCCCGAGCCCACGGACGGGGGCCCATTGGCCTGGCTCTGGCCCTGGCTTTGGCCGCCTTCCTGCCGCATGATGTTCCTCCTCCACTTGGCCCTGGCGTTCTGGAACCACACCTGGAGCACCCTCTTCGAGAGGCCCGTCTTCTGCGCCAGCTGCTTCAGGTCCTTGGCGTCGGGGTTCTGGTTGATGGCGAAGTACGTCTTCATGGTCCTCAGCTGGTGGTGCTTGAAGGACGTGCGCATGCGCTTGGTCCGCTGGGGCTGGTGACCGTTGCTGGACGCGGGGGACGTCACCGACGAGTCGTACGAGAGCGACTCCATGGACGAGGAGAGGTCGCCTTGCTGAAGCATCTCTGCAAAAAGCGTCGTAAATCAGAGATGGTTGATGGACTGGCATGGGTTGATCGATGGCTTTCCGAGACTACCGGTTTTTACAGAGAGCGGCTTTTTATCGAATTCCGAGGTAATTGGCGGTTGAAAGGAGTTATCGGTGGAAGATTTTTAGGCAAAGGTGCGTATTAATTATGACATGTGAAGGGTTCGTTCTAACAACCCTCAGAGACGTGCTCGAGTGCTTTGCATGAGCGCAAACAGAGCCAGCCCTTGAGCTGATTGAGATTTTGTCAATAACGAGGCGAGCTTTCCAAAGGATGAATAGAAGAGCGGTGGTTTGTTTAAGTGAGTTCTATTGGAGATTTTTAATTAATAAAAGAATTTTTGGTCGCTTTTCTCACAAACTCACAAAATATTTAAACAAAGTGTGAGATGTAAATTGGCTAAAAGTGAATAGATTCATAATTTATGTCTGAAACTGAAGCATGAAGTATTTTATGCTATTATGAAATTTACAACAAGGTTACTACTCCTAATAATGTTACTATTAATGAGTTTAAAAAAGCATTCATTCCCACCTTCTTCACTGAATTACAAATGACTTCATTCATAACAAAATCATGAATGTATAATATTATAATAAGTTTCTAAATTAAGGATATGGTAATTAACATGTGCTTTGTTTTTCTAAAGCTGCAAAAATGTGCTAGTTTAATTGGGTACATAACACATAATGTGTTTTTTCCGGATTTTTTTTGACATAGGTGAACACGTCATGTGCTTTTTTCTTGGTACTTCCCATAGAATAATTAGGGAAGAACATACTTTAAGTCTGCTAAGAATAAATCGTGTTATTAGGAGTAAAAGTGTGACGAAGTTGAACAATTATTTAATTTGCAGAACGTATTTATTTTTGGTATATCAGAAAAAAGTATAAATATACAAAACTTTCATGTTTTAAAAACACATACAGTTTGTATTTTCTTACATATTTTGAATATTTTTTCCATTGTAATAATAAACGACATCATCTTATCTGTTTTAGTGTCAGGTAATTTAGTAAAAATTTGTAAATTGGTTAAAGTATAAAATTGCTTGGATGCAAAAGTTAAACTTTTACTCTATTGATAAAAAATCCAACTTTTAAGTGTGGCATTTAGCCATAAAAGTTGTTACTTTTATATTAAAGTACAAAAGTATTTTTACTGCATTTCCAAAACTAATAATTACACAGAAATCAATGTTTTTCTGTGAAATACTACTCTATATTTTTTTGTAAATGAAATTCTTTTCTGTGATTTTTTTCAGAATCATTTTAGTAAAACATTAATTATTTAATTAATTTAAAAGCTTTGTTAGAATTTAAATCATTGTTAAAACTTAACAACGCGATGAACCAATCACATTGGTTCAATTTGGTCACGCGATTACTTAATCACGCTTTTAATTCCGAATTAAAGTAATGACGCTCTTAAAAATAGTTTTTTTAAATATTTGGTAATTAATCGAAATTTTATCATTTCTAGTACTATTCTAAAACAACGTTTAAATAATATTTTATTCCAAAAATACATACAAAAAATTGTGGTTGGCTTAGAAATAAATTTTGTTCAAATTTTTCCTTTAAAAAAAACAATTAATTAAAAAAAAATGGACCGGTTTATAAAAAGCTCAGTTAAAGTTAATTGCGCTGTTAAAGGTCAACTAAGCGAATGGACCAACCAGATTGCTTCAATTTGGTCAGGTGATCAGTTAATTAAGCATTTAATTGCGGATTAAATTAATGATGCTTCTATAGTTTTAGAGCCGTTTTAATTGCAATTAACTTTTAAATCAGGATTAACTTGACGTTTGTCAATGCAATTTAAATGGCAACTTAATTCAAATTAGTGTAATTCGAAATTAAATTTTAATTTCGCTTATATTTTCGCTATTCCAAAAATACGTAACCTATACAAAATTTTCTTTGACGTATCAATTATTTTTTTGATTATTTAATTTTCATTTTTTACTTAATAATTTTTGTGGGCTAGTGCCAATTTTTTAAGATTTTTTTTTTTGCTGGAAACAAGTTTTAAGCATCGTTTCTGGATTTAAAAAAATATTTTCTGACTGCAAACAATGTTTTATAATAAACGGCTTAATATATTGATCTGTAAAATAAATTTTTATGAATTTTTTTTTGTATTTTCATAAATATCTTGACCACAAAAACTTTATTTCTTTAGTATTATCTGTTGTAGAAATTTAATTATTAGAGAAATTAAAAGAGCGTAAAAATGAGTACTGATAATAACTGCTTAAAGCCGAAACGATTATTTTTTGATTTCTTGAAATATCTTTGCCACACAAATTTTTTTGCACATGTAATTCTTAAAGCCTGTGATTCTCGATTTTTTCCAGAAAAAATACTTTAGACAAAACTATGAAAAGGGTTTTCCATTGTAAAAAAAAAGATGACCTAATAACCACTCATTAAGGCTTTAATACATTGTTTTGTTTTCTTACTCGTAAAATAAGTTCTAAATTTTCCAAACTTTATCTTTCGCCACCGATTTTTCTGATATTTGAACAAATTCTGCCAAAAAGATTTTGGAAAAACAATAGTGAACTCGATAATCACATCACTTCTTAAGACAGTAATATTTTTTTTTGTTTTCTTAATTTTCACTTCTCATACTTTATTTTTTCAAGCATTATATCATTTGAATCGATTTTCGTGATTTTTACAGAAAACAGAAACCGACAATCATTTTTAAGGACCAAAATAATTTTTTTTGTTTTATTTTTAAATAACTTGACCAAAAATTAATATTTTTTTGTGTGTAATTTGAAACACTTTTGCGGATTAAATTTAAATAACTGAATAAGGATAAAGATTTATTTTGTTTGTAATTGAGCGTTTATAACTTCACAAACATAAAAAAAGAAAGAAAACCCAGCAAATATAACGATTTTCCCCTTTTTATTATTGTTTTTTCCCCTGATTGTTGACCCTCTCTCGCTCTCTATTTACATACATCTCGACAAAACAGCCCTCTCAGCACAATTGTATCCGCTCGTATTTTTTAACACTGAACAAATACAATAAAGTTAGTATGAATTTCATGCATTGTTCCACCCTCTCTAGCAGCGCACCCTCGCAAACAAAGAGCCCGTCCGGTCCTGTGCACTACCTGAACTCGCGTTCGATCTCCAGTTAATTGGGTGTTGATCTTCTGTTTTATGGCCTTTTAAGGTTCGGCAATTCCGAGAACTTCCAGCCGCTGGATAAAAATTCACATGGTTGGGAGGCCGTAACTTTAGGTGCAATTTTTCCGAAAATTATTTGCTGTTATTATTTATTAAATGTCATTATCGGGAATACATTTTTTGTTTGCTTTCTGGACATATTTTATGTCGAGCGATCGACGAGGAGATTATTTCGCGGTGCTGGATGTTAGCAGCCGCCTCATCAAGTTGGCAGGTGGATATTACCGCACAGCCGACTTGACGGACCCCGCTGAATAGATTTATACCTTGCATATAGGGGAACAGGGATTAGAGTTAATCCGGGCAATTGACAAGTTTTGTATTTTTTAGACTTGTAATTAAAACAATTAAGGATGCACATGTGAGGGCAACAGGGCGTAAGCTTTTATAGCTTTTTTCAATAGTTTTTACACTGTTTTTTGGAAGAGATGCATATTTGTTTTATATTTTGCAAGTCAGGTTTGAAAAGGTTTTTGTAATCGGAACGTGCTGAAATTTTGCATGCTTACGCAATTTTCGTAATATTACAATAATATTTAGTTTAAATATTACTTACGCCGATCTGCAAAATTTTTTTTTTCTCCTTATTATTATTAGCGTGAGTGGCGTGATTGTTTTAAGTTTGCTTTTGAATAGAAAAAGGAGAACATAGTTAAATAATTACAGTCTCGGTTAGAGTATTTCTGCTCATTAATCTGTCAGATAAATCTAACTGGGGCTAATCATTTTAAGCACTTTTCTTTCACTCAATAACAAAAAATGATGGAATCAATTAACTTCATATTAACGGACGGGACACTGGGACACGTTTTTAGATTTTATTTTCAGTTTTTACGAACAGTATCAGTAAAAGTGATTTTTTCTTTATAGAAACTAAATACCAGTCAAATTGTTTGCAACCGTCAATTAGAGCCACATTTTTAAAATTTAAAATACGAGCAGAAAAAATAAATACAAAATGATGACGGACGGGACACAATAAAGACCTCACATTTTCATCGCTGAACAATCGTTAAAATCTGTTAATTTAAAAGGCAATGATGACGGACGGGACAAAAAATCTTGAAGTAAAGAGTGAAACCTGTTAAAAAAATTTAAACTACAAAACCGAAGAATAAGACAATGTGCAACGTCTTCTGATTAATTTACTTTTTGTTTACACATGACGGACGGGACAAAAAAATCTTGAAGTAAAGGGTGAAACCTGTTGAAAATTTTTGAAACTACAAATCCGAAGAATAAGACAATGTGCTACGACTTCTGATTAATTTACTTTATGTTTACTTTATGACGGACGGGACAAAAAAATTTTGAAGTAAAAGATGAAATCTGTTGAAATTTTTGAAACTACAAGATCGAAGAATAAGACAATGTGCTACGAATTCTGGTTAATTTACTTTTTGTTTACACATGACGGACGGGACAAAAAAATCTTGAAGTAAAGGGTGAAACCTGTTGAAAATTTTTGAAACTACAAAATCGAAGAATAAGACAATGTGCTACGACTTCTGATTAATTTACTTTTTGTTTACACATGACGGACGGGACAAAAAAATCTTGTTTGTGAAAATAGCTCTAAAAAATTTATTCAGACAGGTTTTAATTATTAAAGACTTTAACAATATTAAAATTAGACAGTGGAAGTTAAAAATAATTGGTCTTGTTTAACAACGTAAGAAATAAGACTCATTTTATGTTTGTGATAACGGACGGGACAGCAAAAGTTATAAAGATAAAAAAGTAATATTATTTATTAATTTACTTAAAGAATTACATTTTCTAAACGACCAGAAACTAGAAAAATACTCTTCAAAAAATATTCAACAGATGTAGTACGTCAGTATTTTACAATTTTTTTCATTTTTTACAATTTTGCACTTTTAATTTTACCCAAAATTTTTTGGTCTCAATGAATTTTATCAAACAAACGTTTGGTTGCGTTCTCTTTCCAAAGTTTTTCTAATCTCAACAAATTGAAATACCGGTAAATACCGTTTGTCATAGTAGCAGCTTTTTGCTTTTAGCATTTTTTGTGTCGATTATATTTGGTCAAAGAGCTCATATTACACAAAGTTTAATTAAAGGTTAAACAACTATTGAATTCCAATCCTATTATGAATACTGTAATCTATATAACTACGCTTTTGTGGATTTCGAAATTTATTTAAATATATGGTTCGATCAAATGCCATTTAGAAAAAATTCAAAGGCTGTTTTCACAATTATCGTATTGCCAAATAAAAAAAACAACAAAAGAATTTTGGTAGTTTTTTATTCTCCTTTACTTGTTTGTCTAATTTCTAATTAAAACAAGTTCAAAAACACCATAACTCGGCCTAAAATTCTCGCCCATCGTCCAGATACTGTAAATCGATAAGCAACCTCCTGAATCCGTTTGTCGGCCAGAATCAATACGTCCCTAATTGCGTCGGTTTGTGACAGCAACCGCAGGTGTCGTCCTGCCATAAATTCGAATTTTATTGTTAAAATGTTAGAGGTCCTCATGGAATGCCACAAGAAGCGGCCATAGCGTCGGCCCAATTGGCTACCGGATTCTAGTTATCCAATCCCCGATCTGAGGATACTTTTCATCTGTCAGCGACTCCAACTCGGCCACCCACCGTCAAACACAAACTATAAATTACGGACCGATACCAACGATTCGATACTAGCCGCCGACCACGGTTCCAACGAGTTTTCGGGAATCAAATAAAACTACCGATTCTCTTGAATTTATTCGTCTTTTTAGCGGTTTTTTACCTTTTGCCGTGGCCGAGCCACGACAATGACAACGCACAGGGCCGGACCCATTTGACCAACACTTACAGCATAACGTCGATTTCTAAATGAAAATCTGAACTTGTAAATTGGTCAAAATCAATCTTCTTTGCTCATTTTTGACCAAATTTTAAAAACATTTTTTATATTCTCCATCTTGTGTTGTTTGTTCTTGAAAATATATTAGTTTGATTTTGTAGAAGATGGTATATTGGATACGGGAAATAGAACCATTAATTTCATCGCGACGTTTCGATATATTTATTGTATCTTCATCAGGTGAAGAATTTTTTTGCGTGAACGTGGGAGGCATGGCACAGTCAAGGAAGAACTACCTCGCAAGTTAACGCCAAGAAAATTTTTCTCCTGATGAAGATACAATAAAGGTATCGAAACGTCGCGACGAAATTAATGATTTTATTTCTCGTATCCTATATACAATCTTCAAACTAATATATTTTCAAGATCAAATAATAGAAAATGGAGAATATAAAAAATGTTTTCTAAAGATTTGGAAAAAAGTATGCCATATTTATTTATATATATTTATATAATTATGCGACATTTATTTGTTTATATTTTCTTTATTTTTCCAGGAAGTTAATTTGTTTCAAAATACACAGTACGGGATTATTTTTGAAAAGTATTTCTATAGTTTCTGGTCGTTTAGAAAATGGAAATCAGTAACTAAATTGATTAGTAATATTACATTTTTATCTTCATAACTTTTGCTGTCCTGTCCGTTATCGCAAACATAAAATGTTGTTCTTATTTCTTACGTTGCTAAACAAGGCCAGAATTTTTAACTTCCACTGTCTAATTTTAATATTGTTAAGTCTTTAATAAATAAAACTTCTCTGAATAAATTTTTCAGAGCGATTTTCACACACAAGATTTTTTTGTCCCGTCCGTCATGTGTAAACAAAAAGTAAATTAATTTGAAGTCGCTGCACATTGCCCTATTTTTTCGGTTTTGGGGTTTGAAAAGTTTCAACAGATTTCACCTTTTACTTCAAAAATTGTTGTTAGAATTAGTGTCTTTTAAATTAACAGATTCTAACGATTGTTCAACGATGAAAATGTGAAGTCCCTTTTGTGTCTCGTCCGTCATTAGTTTGCATTTATTTTTCCTGCTCAAATTTTAAATTTTAAAAATGTGGCCCTATTTGACGGTTGCAATCAATTTGACTTTTGCTGTCCCGTCCGTTATCGCAAACATAAAATGTTCCTATTTCTTACGTTGTTAAACAAAATCAAGAATTTTTTATTTCCACTGTCTAATTTTAATATTGATAAAGTCTTTAATAAATAAAACTTGACTGAATAAATTTTTTAAAGCTATTTTCACACACAAAAGTTTTTTTTGTCCCGTCCGTCATGTGTAAATAAAATGTAAATTACCAGAAGTCGATATACATTGTCTTATTCTTCGGTTTTGTGGTCTTAAAAGCTTCAACAGGCTCCACCTTTTCCTTCAAAAATTGTTGTTAGAATTAGTGCCTTTTAGATTAACAGAATTTTATAACAATTGTTTAATGATAAAAGTGTCTCTTTGTGTCCCGTCCGTCATCACTTTGGATTACTTTTTCCTGCTCGTATTTCAAACTTTAAATGTGACTCTAATTGTAGGTTGCAAACAATTTGACAAGAAAAATCCATTTCTACTGATACTGTTGTTTGTACAAAGTGTCCCGTCCGTTAAAATTGAATGGCAGTTGAAAAATATTGAAAAATATACCGAATTTCAAACACAAATAAATTTTTTACTTATTGAAAAAAAATTTGTGTTTATTTACAGTGTTCCGTATCAATTTTTATACTTGAAAATGATTGTACATAAACACACATTATGAATACACAAGTATATAACCAAGATAATGATAAATTTAAGGCTAACAGTTGTGTGTATGCAAAATTTCAACTACAAAATTTCAGAAGTTATTATATATTTTTGTTCCTGTGTGAGATAGGTAGGTTTTGAAACAAACCCTTCAGCTTGTAGGATTTATCCTGCTCTATCAAATAGCTTTAGTTTAAACTTCGAATTTAAATTAGAAGACAAGTTACTGTAAATACTGACGCTATAATAGGAAGGTTTAAATATGCACTTTCTTGTCAAAAACCTAATTATTTCGCATAAAAGAGTAAGCTGTAAACTTACCAAAAGTGCAGAAAATGTTATTATTTTTATCTTGTTCAAAAGTTTAAGCCTATTTTTTGAAGTTGAAACAAAAACACTAGCTGCTAACATGTGTTTGAAGTCATATTCTCAATTTTATGTAAAAAACAAAGTGAAAAATAATTAATTTTTTCTTGATCCTACGAATACTTTGACACAGTATTCAACCAGTACAGGACTTAAGATTATTATTAATATTAATATTAATATTAAAAATAATTTTTTTTAGAAAAGTTTGCTAAAAGTGGGTGAAAACTAAATTATTTTAACTAGCTTTTGACAATATAAATTTTGGGCAAAACTAATGCTATTTCTACCTTTCTTGAGCGTTTTTGAGCTAAAGTCCCGCTTTCCCCCCAAAATTTTAGTAGAAAAGACTGAAAGACCACCAATTTAAATTCAAAATAATCTTATTTTTGCCTTTTTTGGGAAGGTTTTTGACAGAAACGCAATTACTCCGCAAAATTTTGTTATAGACAAACCATAAATTCTCCAAATTATATAAATAGGTCCTTAAAGTAAGCCAAAATAGCTCGTAAAGTAAAAATTTTCGGTACTTTCCAAGCTTTCGCTCAAAATGTTAATTTTTTTCACTTTGCATTTTAAAATTAGACAGTAGTATATTATGACTACTTTAGAATAAACATTTTGTTTTGAAATTTTGAATAAGTAATAATTCTTGAAATTAAATTTCAGCGATTACAGTGATTTAAAATTCAATTTTTTTAAAGAACTTTTAGTATTTATAAAAAAAAATATTACCTAGTGTTGCCGCTGCCATTCTCATTGTGACCGGAATTTCCCCACACCCCCGATCCTCCACCGGCAGTTTCCGCTTCCTGGGTCTCCCCTTGTGGTGCTGTGGCGCCGCGTTGGCAAAATACCCCGGTGGCGACTCGCTCCCTCTGAACATCATCTCCACCGGATCGCTCGTATCACAAAAATCCAGCAGCTCGTAATGTGGCCGACAATAAATGAGTCCATCTCTCATCCCGAAGTGGTCTCCTTTGGACAGCGGGATCCCGCAGGAGGTGCACGAGAAGCAGTGCAGGTGGTAGACGGAGTCTCTGGCTCGCATCACCAGCTCGTTGGCGGAGATGCCCGCCTGGCAGCGGCCACAGCGCGTCACCGCAAACATCCTGACAAATAATAATTGGAACTTGTCAATTATTGGATTTCACCTGTTATGACACATGCAGATGAGGTATTTTATGCAGATGAGGTATTTTAATAGTGACAAGCGGTATCGGGGATCGAGGGCTGTCAGGTGCACGTTCGGAGATTTGTTGAGGCGATATTGTTATTAGAAGGGAGGGTGACGACAGGGAGTGATGAGCACAAAAGCGGAAAAAGTTTCTTTTATTCAGAAAATAAATAATATAAATATTTACTATTAAATTGGCAACAATGAATTATGTGGCTAAAGACATTAGATATTTAAGTACTTATTAAAAATTGTTCATTTCTAAATTATTTCTTATTGCCAATTTAATTTCTTAGTAAAAGTCAAGTTGAGTTGGCAACATACAAAATTATAGACAGAAAATACAAATAGTGGTAAAATTTATATTTTCGTGTTGTTTTTAAATTGTCATTTAATGCTAAAAGCAGATTGCTGTATGAATTTCTTAAACTCGAAAACTCATTTATCATTTATTGTTGCCAACTTAACTTTAAGGTATAGTAGTTTTTTTGTTTTTTTATTTTTGCTTTTTAATATTGTCAATTTAATGTCAAAAACACAGATTTCTGAGTACTAAAGCAAATTCTATGGACTAAACATTTTTTATCATTTATCGTTGCCAACTTAACTTTTTAATAAAAAACAATGTGTTGGCAACATACAAAAAATTGGTGAGAGAAAATACAACTTTCACGTATCTCAAATGTGTTTTTATGGTTGCCAATTTAACTTTTCATTAAATATAAAGTTGAGTTGGCAACATACAAAATTAGAGACAGAAAATACAAAAAAGTGGCAACGTTAATAATTTCGTATTGTTTGTAAATTAGCAATTAATGCTAAAACATAGATTGCTGTAGAAATTTTTTAGATTTGAAAAAACGTTTTTAAACTATAGTAGGTTTTTTTGGCAACCTGTTAAATTAGAAACAAAAAAAAACAAAATTGGCATAAGTTGAGATCCTTTTGCTTTTAATTATTGCCAACTTAATTTCAAAAACACAGATTACTGGGTACTCAAGTAAATTTTATGGGCTAAACATTTTTTTATTATTTTTTGTTGTCAACTTAACTTCTTAGTTAAAAACAAAAATGTGTTGGCAACATACAAAAAATTTGATAGAGAAAATACAACTTTCTCGTATCCCAGGTGTATTTTTATTGTTGCCAATTTAATTTTAAATATACAAATCGCTCTATTAATTTTTTGAACTTAAAAACTATGTTATTCTTGATTTCTACCAAATTTAGTTTATAGTAATGCATAATAAATTTAAGGACAGAAGATATAAAGACCGGCGAGTTTCATATCTCGCTGTTGCCTTTTATTGCCAATTTAATTTGAAAACACAGCTTGCAGTAATAATTCTTTGAACTTGAAAATTTTCTTATCATTTATTGATGTTTCCTTAATATCACACTAAAAATAGAGATGTGTTAAAAACTCACCAATTTAATTTTAAATACAGATCGTTGTAGTACTTTTTTGAGCTTAAAACGTATGTTTTTTTTTATTGTTGCCAACTTAATTTCTTAGTAGAAATCAGGATTGATTTAGTTATGCAAAAAATTAGTGCAAGGAAATACAAGAATTGGCAACTTCCATGTGTTGCCAATTTAATTTGAAACATAGATCGCTGTGTTATTTTTTGTCAATATCTACAACTTTATAGTAAAAACAAAAGAAAAATTTTGTAGATAACATGATAAAACATTGAAACAAATGATACAAAAACTGACGAGTTTCATATTGTTCTATTATTATTTTTTAATGCATTGCCAATTTAATTTCAAAAACACAAATTTCAAAAATACGTTATCACATACTTTGCCAACTTAACGACATAATTAAAGTAGATATAATTTTGTTAGCAATATTTAAAACGTAGAGGTAAAAAAATTTGTAACTTGTCTTTTAAATATTGCCAATTTAATTTTCACAACAGATCGCTACTGTGATAAATTGAACTTTCATATTTTTTTTAGGTATTTATTGTTATTAGTTCGATTTTAAATACCACGTGGTAGTAATTTCTTAAGCTCTAAAAGCATGTTATTATTTTAATGTAGCCAACTTTACTTCATAGTAAAGTAGCTTTTTCTTAACCACATAAGAAAACTGAAGACAGAAATGCGAGAATTGGAAAGTTTCATATTCTGCTGTGGGTTTTTTAATGTTGCCAATTTAATTTTAAAAACATAGGTCACTGTATTAAATTGTCAAACTATGTTATCATTTATTGTTGCCAACTCAACTACATAATAAAATTATAGTTTTGTTAGCAACACTAAAAATGTTGATTTGGTTTTTTAACTACCATAATTGCCATAATTTATCATTTATTGTAGTCAACTTAACTTTAGGAAAAGTAGGTTTTCTTAGTTTTCAGTTAAAAACTGGCCACAGTAAAAATTGGCAACTTTTAACTTGTTGCCAACTTAACATCAAAGTCAAATTTTGTAATCAAAAATTAAGTTAGTAATTATGGATTAAGTTATTAACAATTAAATTAGCACAAAATTTTAATGTTGCCAACTCAATAATAAAATCACAGCTTGTTTTCTTCGAATTTTTTCTTGTTTAGCTGTCTTTTCCATCCCCTGACACCCTCAAATCAATACTACCAACCACCGTTTTGTATCTTGCCGCTTGTTTATAAATAATCGCAATGTTATCGCTTCGTCAATCGCCCCATTGGCGCCCCTAATGAATGTTATGACATTCCCACCCCGCAGTTATGATAACAACAGTGCGTTACGTTACGTCAATGCCACGTGTTGGTTCCCAAGAATGTGCGCCCAACAATAAATTAATACCACCAATTAATTTTAATTTGAAAATTTCTAACGTCGACCTTTTTCGAAGCGTCATAATTTTTGCCTCGACGAGAAGGATGCTCGATAAGAATTTTAATGAACCGATAAAAAAGAATGTTTACTCATTATTTCCGTTACGTAACGTAGATAATATAGAAAAAACACAAATCTGCATCAATGGGGAATGACTGTGGTGACAGATGAATGAGTTGGGAGGAATTCCGGAAAGACAAAGGACATCAATAATGCACTAATTGGGACGGTTTTTGCCCTTCTTGCTTCCACGACGGTTTAGGGAAATTTCTCATACGATGCGAAATGTGGTCTAAGACGGGTCAATTAAGTGGATGGAGGAAATTTGGGCGCGTTTATCGGATTACTTATCTGTGGTATTTTTCGAACATCCAAGAAAGATAAAAGGGAGACTTTGTGGTTAAAAAAGCCGTAATGCTTCTATGCTAATAGATTTTGACCACAAGACCATTGAGAAAAATATTTAATCACAGAAAGCATCAAAGATCTTAACTATATTTTACTTAGTTTTTATCTATTACAAGAAATATAATTAAGGGCGGAAAAGAGTGTGACCGCTCATTTATTATTAACATCTGGAGTGTCTTCAAGGGGCAGGTAAAGAAGTTGCAGTTGTCTAGATTGAGATAAGGAGATACGAATTTAACAGCTGTTAGTTTCGTATTAAAAATCACACTACTAAAAACTTTAATGAAGAGGACAACTCTTTTAAATACTGTGGAAGGAGCTTTTGAAGAATCAAATTTGGGAGAAAAAAGTAGATTAACATCTAAAGAGTTGTCTACAATTACTGGCATTTTACAACAAATGGTGAAATAAAATGTAATTTTTGTTTCAATAAATAACAACACAATTACCGGTAAATAATTACATCCTACTCTTTTGTACTTATTCATATAACATTACATTACTCTTACAATAACGAGATGAAAAAAGATAAAAGACAGGTGAAGAGTAATCATAATATTAATTTCTTTCTGGTTGTTAAATCATATATTATGTTGCTCTTAAAAATACGCATAAAATGTTAGATCCAGGGTTTTATGGTTACGTACGCATCAATTAATTAATGATATCTCTCATCTGTACGCAATTAAAATTCTCGGCAATAATTTACAAAATACTAAAGACAAATAATTTACCTGTAAACTATTCAATATTATGTTTATTATTTTACTACCGGAGTTAAGAAACTCATAATGCAATTAATTTAAAATATAATATACAAATTTTTGTTAAATTTAATTTTTGACCAGAGAAGAAACAGGACCTGAAAAAATCGTTACTTTTTCAACTTCAACATAACAAGTAATGAACAAAATGAAAAAAAAAACAGTTCTAGATTTTTACACTTTTCCGACTGTAGATTGCTATACTACTCAGTGAGAAATTTTATTAAGAGGACCAAATTCTTTGAATGAACAGAAACTAAATGATTAAATTAGAAAAATATTTTTACAATTCTTGACTCTGTTGCTAATGCCTCGAAAATCAACAGAGAACAAATTTATTATTACCTACTTGAAGAAGAATTAATTAATTTAGCTATCGTAAAACCTGTAGGTAATGCAAAAAATTGTTTACAGTTTATTCTGCAAAAGTTTTTTTTAATAATAATTTCATTAAGTTATTAAGTCATTATATTTTACATAAAATTTTTACACTTCAAATGGATTAAACCCAATTTTTACTCTTTTGGAACTTGCTGACTGCAAATTAATACTATTTACTTTGTAAGAATTTTCGCAAAAATTTCTTTGATTTTTTTTACTTTTGACTAATCGTAATCTTTATTTATTTCTACTTGAAGACTTATTCAGCCTAAGTTTACTTAGCCTAACCAAAGTAATCTAAAAGATATTAATTTGCTTTTATGAAACTTGGTTTCTAATTTTTGGAACCTTTCTAACTACAAACTGGTCTATATTTAATGTAATTACGATTTTTACCAACAATTTCTTTGAAATCATTTTTATTAGATTTTCCATTTTTTATTTTACTACTAATATGTATTTGTAATATCTCTGAAATCAACGTTTAGAGAAAAAAAAACATTAAGAGAATCATACTTTTTGTTCGTTTCTACCTGAAGCTGAGCTAATTCAGCCTAACTTTCGTAAACTTGTAGTTTAAATAAATATTTCTCTTAATCTAGAGTTATTTTTCAGTGCTTGGAAAATTAGATTATGTTCAAAGTCATCACTGTTTTGATATTTTTTTATTTTTAAATGAATTAAATAATCCCAGTTTCTAGTTTAATTTCTAGTCTATTGGACTGCTTTTAATTTGACGATTTATCAATGATTTGTTTGAAATATCTAAATAAATTTTGATTTTTAGTTTAACATCTTGCTAATAACTCGAAAATTGTTAGTCAGTGAAAAATTTAATTAAGAAAATCATAATCCTTATCGTGTATTTTTACTTGAAATAAACTAACACTACCAAAGCAGCAATTAAAAAAATATATAAAAAACAGCAATGTTTATAAAATAAAATTATTTTCAAAAGCATCAGTATTTGAAAAAAAAATTAATAATTTTAATGGATTAATCTAGTTTATTATTATTATTATTATTATTATTATTATTATTATTATTATTATTATTATTAAATTAGTTTTTTGCTTCACTAGTTGTCAATCGAATGGTAATTTAATGTTTAAAAGTCAGGTGGCCAAAAAATATTTGTTTACATTTACAATTTTCTATAATTATCGAGATAATATTTTCACCATAGTGCCCGTTTGGTTGTATATTAATGATATTACATGATTTGGAGTTAGTTTTTTTTACGCATGGAAGGTAGGTGGTGTTTTTTACTCCACCTCTTTTTTTATTTTACATGCATTTTATGTTTAAAAAAATATTTTTGTATTCATAATTTTAGTATAAAAGACATTTAAATCTAAAGGCAAATTATTATTATTATTATTATTATTATTATTATTATTATTATTATTATTATTATTATTATTATTATTATTATTTCATTCCAGCACTTGTCAGTCGAATAGTAATTTAATGTTTAAAAGTCAGGAGGCCAAAAAATATTTGTTTATATTTACAATTTTCTATAATTATCGAGATAATATTTTCACCATAGTGCCCGTTTGGTTGTATATTAATGATATTACATGATTTGGAGTTAGTTTTTTTTACGCATGGAAGGTAGGTGGTGTTTTTTACTCCACCTCTTTTTTTATTTTACATGCATTTTATGTTTAAAAAAATATTTTTCTATTCATAATTTTAATATAAAAGACATTTAAATCTAAAGGCCAATTATTATTATTATTATTATTATTATTATTATTATTATTATTATTATTATTATTATTATTATATTATTCCAGCACTTGTCAGTCGAATAGTAATTTAATGTTTAAAAGTCAGGAGGCCAAAAAATATTTGTTTATATTTACAATTTTCTATAATTATCGAGATAATATTTTCACCATAGTGCCCGTTTGGTTGTATATTAATGATATTACATGATTTGGAGTTAGTTTTTTTTTACGCATGGAAGGTAGGTGGTGTTTTTTACTCCACCTCTTTTTTTATTTTACATGCATTTTATGTTTAAAAAAATATTTTTCTATTCATAATTTTAATATAAAAGACATTTAAATCTAAAGGCCAATTATTATTATTTATTATTATTATTATTATTATTATTATTATTATTATTATTATTATTATTATTATTTTTATTATTATTATTTCATTCCAGCAGTTGTCAGTCGAATAGTAATTTAATGTTTAAAAGTCAGGAGGCCAAAAAATATTTATTTATATTTACAATTTTCTACAATTATCGAGATAATTCTTTCACCATAGTGCCCGTTTGGTTGTATATTAATGATATTACATGATTTGGAGTTAGTTAACTGTAATTTTTTTTGGATAATTTTATTTTTGAGTTTTTTTTACGCATGGAAGTTAGGTGGTGTTTTTTACCCCACCTCTTTTTTTATTTTACATGCATTTTATGTTTAAAAAAGAAATTATTTTTCTAATCATAATTTTAATATAAAAGACATTTAAATCTAAAGGCAAGATGACAGCAAATTACAACAAAAAACATACGTTTGTGAATTTTGTGGTAACAGTTGACTTTCAACTTAAAAAATGTAATTATTTTTTGTTTTCCTAATTTCGAAATTAATTTTGTGTATGCACTATGTGACTATTTTTATAAATTTAAAACAAAAATTTTGATATTACATATTACAATAAATGAGACAATACAAAATTTTGTATTAATTTCTTTTAATTGGAAATTTTACAGCTGATTTAAAAAAGTATCCGAAACTCAGGTACTTTCCTTTATTGTTGCAACTATTTTTATTTTTTTGCTGACACTCCGAAAACCACCGTTCGGAACAAAATGTATTGTCACTTCTACTTTACCAGAAATTAAAAAAAAACATTTATTTTTATCAAATTTTTGTCAATTTTTTTTTATAAAAATCGGCACTTTTTGAAAACTAAATTAAATCCAGTTTTCAGTATTTTTGACTCTTTTTTTAAATACAAACACCGTATAGGTACTGATACATTGTTGAAGAAAAGCATAATCGAGAGATTTTTCAAATTTTGAATAACATCAACGAGAGAATAAATGACTTTAATTCAAAATTTCTTGAAGTGAGAGGCACAAGACTGTTGGATTAAACCACCTCACTTTGCATTCCTTCTCCGAGCTTAAAATTTTCCAGCGAATTAAAATGCGCAACTGAAGAATTCTTCTTCTTTCCAGCACATGTATGTAGTTATTTCTTCCGCGATGCGTGCGTCCACCCAATAAATCTCTTTCCCGTTCGCACATAAATGGATTATGTTATTGTAGCGCAAAAAGGCCCGAGTACAGGCAATATAAAACCTCTCGACATGCTGTATTCCCATTTGAAAGCACTCACCGATAATAATCTTCCTTGCAGTAAATGTTCCCATCTCGGGCGAAACAAGTCAGCTCCGTATCCAGAGGAAGTTTACATTCGCAACATTTCAAGCAGGAGGCATGCCATTGTCTGTCGACGGCCAGGAGGTAGTAACGGTCCTGGATTCGGCCTCCGCAGCCCGCACAGGTCGTCCCGTCCAGCGTGGAGGAGCCGCCAAGGCTGGAGCAGGGCGAGGAGATGGCACGCTCGATGGATTCGCGCTCCTTCAGCATCTTGCACGAGCCCAAAAACGACTGAAGCTGCAGCTGAGGCTACCTAGGGGGAAAAAGCGCGAAATGTGGAGTGAAATTTAATTGCAAGTGCTATAACGGTTTGGTAATGGGCGATAATGTGGCGCTTTCCGCAAGAGGCGCCCAGACGGCCGACGAAGACATAGATATGGGACAGAAAAATGCGCTCAGTGGGCGAGAAAAGTTACTGGGTTATTAGACTCAGTTTAACGACGTGTCAATAAATTATACAACGAACAATAAATAAATGTACGTGGCTTAATTAATTAACTTATCTCATAATAAACTAACAAATGGCAAATCAATTGGTGTTTTTTCGCAAAACTGGAAACAGTGTAGGATTGGATTAATTGGACCAATGATGCCTCCTTCTCGTAAAATTTTCTTTCCAAAAATTAATTTAATTAAAAAAAAGGATTAATATCTTCTATTAAAAAAGCATTCAACAGATAATGCTTTACAAGTCTGTGGATATACTAGCTAATGGGTTAAAAGCGAAAGAAAATTTTTGCACAGAAGAAGCTTTTTTGAACAATTTAGTTAGATTAAGTTTGTTGATTTTCAAAAAATTTTCAAAAATAATCAAAAATTGGCATCATTTTGACGACTGTTTAAACAAGATTTCGAAAAAGTGGAATTATTTGCTCACTAATTTATGTAAAATAATTTGGGGAATCAATTGGCGTCAAGAAAATCGCCAAATTCTCGATAGTCTTTTGATTAATTTTTTTTTACCTATTTTGTCAATTACCTAGTAAAACTTTTCTCGTAAAAGTGTTAGTCAGAAAAAATGTTTTTTTAGAAAAGTAAAAATCGACTAATGTCAAGAAAATCGCAAAATTTCCAATAGTTTTTTAGTTATAAATTTTCAGAATTTTTTTAAATTGTACCGATTTTTGCATTTATGAGCAATTTACGACAAAACTATCCGTCGGAGAATAATGATCTTTTTTGAAAATCTTAGATAATTAAAAGAGCTTTCCAACGGTAATAAACTTCATAGGGTTATCTCTGATTGTTCAGAAGTTATTGCATGACAAATGTTCCGGGTACCAAAAATCCACAAAAAGTGTAAGAATTGCTGCAAAACTATAAGGCTGAGAGCAAAATGGTTTGTTCCATTGTAAAGAGGACATCAAAATCTATCAAACAAGATGTGTTTTAGCAATTTTTTTTCTCCAAAAATTTGAATTTTTTGGAGATACGTGGGGGTGTTAAGAAATTTTTAATTTTTTTATTGTCTTAATTACGGCAAAACTTGTCAAAACCGTGAAACTATTTTATTTCTAACTTATGTAAAATCATCCGGGAAATCGACTGGCGTTAAGAAAATCGCATAATTCCCAATAGTTTTTTAGTTATGACTTTTTTAAAATTTTACCTATTTTTGCTTTTATAAGCCATTTACGAAAAAACTATTAGTCGGAGAGAAATAATCTTTTTTGAGAAAAATAGATAATTAAAAAAGCTTTCGAACGATAATAAACTTTATAGAATTATCAATTAAAGTTCCGGAGTTATTGCTCGATAAATGTTCCGGACACACAAAATCGACAAAAATCTCGACGAAAAGTGGAACAATTGCGTCGAAACTATAAGATTGAGAGTGAAACGGTTTATTCCAATGCAAAGAGCAGATCACAATCTATCAAATAGGATAAGTTAGGCACATTTTTTTTGCAAAATTTTGAATTTTTCGGAGACAGGGGAGGATGTTAACAATTTTTTATTTTTTTTTTATTTTCTGAACTACGTCAAAACTATGAAAAAAACTGGAATTATTTTAATTTTAGTTTATGTAAAATGATCCGAGGAATCGATTGGCGAAGAAAATCGCAAAATTTCTAAGTTTTTTAGTTATGAATTTTTTAAAATTTAATCTATTTTTGCTTTTATGAACAATTTACAAGAAAACTATAAGTTTAAGAATAATGATCTTTTTTGACAAAGATAGATAATTGAAAAAGCTTTCCAACGATAAAAAACTTCATAGAGTTATCTCTAATAGTTCCAAAGTTATTGCTCGATAAATGTTCCGATACCGAAAATTGACAAAAATCTCGCTAAAATTGGAAATATCAAACATTCAAAAATCTATTGACTTTCATTGTGCTTTTAACAATTCGAGTGGGTTGTTAAGGCTTAGAAAAATCCATAAAACTTTGCTAGAGTAACTTAAAGAACTATTTTTAATTTTTTTGAAATTTACACACTAAAATTTTTGGCAAAAATTTAAAAATTATAATTTTTGTGAAATGCTGGCATTATACGTAGGATGAGTCCCAGAATTCACTAGAATAAACCGTTTTTCTCTAAGTTTTTTAGTTTCCGAGGAAAATACATAAATAGATGCAACCGGTACAATTTTAATTTTTAAATCTTTTTATTTTCAACGATTTTTTACTCAAAAAATCACTGTAGAAAATCTGAAATAGCTTAATATTGACTTAGAAAACCAACGCTTTATCTCATTTTTGACCGACGTGATCAATGACTCCGTCAAAAGTCGACAAAATAATCCTAAAATTTTCAAAATTTATACAAACAATTTTTTTGCGTTATTTAAAACTAGTCAGTTTTAAGTTGTGTATCTAATTTTTTTCCAGGGGATTATTTAGTTTAGGTACAAAAGTTCCTCAAAATTTGACTAGAAACTCAAAATTAATTAAAATTAATTTTATTTTGAGCAATTTAGCTCGTTTTTCACCAAAAACTCCACATGAAAAAAACTATTTTTATATCGAAATTGACGTTGGCTTTTGTTGATAAATTGCTTTTTACCAAAATAATATCGAAATTTATTTTATTTTTGTCTTTTTCGGCCAAGAATTGCATTGGCTTGAATTTGCACGAACACATCCCTCGGAGCCAAGTTTCTAAAAGTAATTTATAATTACATGTAAACATTTAACGCTCGTAGGTATGCTGCAAACATCAAGTGACATTTATTTTATTATCTCTATTTAGTAAAGTATTGCACTTTAGATATGCAAGCGCATTTCTCTCGGACATTTATGACAAGATCTTGTGATATGTTTTACGATTATTCAATTAGGTAACGACCGAACAGTAGCAAAATGAAAATTTCTTTCAAACGCATGTGGAAAAATATTGCGAGGTGGGTCCAGTCAAGGTTTCCAGCGCAAAACAAACGCTTTGTCTTAAGTCCACTTGCTATTTACATCAATTACAAACCCATGTATTTGCTCTTAGCGATTTATGTCACGTTTGCGACATTATCGCTTGAAGTAATTTATTCCCAGATATAAATAAATGCCAGTCATAAATATCCAACTCTGATTTATCCCTTTTCCTCTCCTGAGGGGCTCAAGACCTCCTCTTTTCCTAATTACGCAACAATTAAAACCATATTACACGCGGTTCGTAAAAGGTGCAATTTGTTGTTGTAAAGTTGGCGAACATGCGCTGTAATAAACAAACCGCCGCCGATTTATTAGTCTCAGTTGGTAGACCTGATGCAATTATTATTGAAAGTTGTTCGTTCATTTTCCAACTCCCCAAGTTACTTGATTCTTTCTCGTTGTCCTCGTCATGGTTTTAAGGCGTCTTTGTCTAAGCGGCGAGTCGAGTCATTCAAAGCCGATGGTTTATTTGGTTTGTGCAAGCACAGGACAGACCTATGCGCTGTTAATTTGTTAATTGCTAATTGTAATTGCGCTATAGTGTCGGATTTATGGCTGAGAGGATCTCCGCATTGCGACGGATGCTGCGTTGACGATAAATTGGTGCTGGTATTTATGGCAGGTTTGCAGTCAAGCAGGAAAAAAATTATAAGCTAAATAGGGTTTTTGGCTAATCTACAACCCCTCCAAGACTAAAAAACAGTCTAATTAAACACTCAAATTACGAAAATCGAACAAAAACAGACGTAGGTATAAGGTTCCAAAAAGAGTCTCAATAGAAAGTTAAAAAAAATAATATAATTAAGAAAAAAATATAAGAATAAATAGTGTGTTCCTACTGGCTTTTACAAGAGTCGGTAGCCATATCACTAATGGTCATAAGGTATGAAAAAAATAGATAACAAAAACAAACTGAACTCAATTTTTTTGACAATTTAATTTTAATTTGTTGACATAAAAAAAATTCAAATTCGATTATGACGTCATTTATCATTAATGGGAGAATTCGGAAGTAAAATTACCGTTGGGGGCGCCACTGAGCTAGGTCGAAAACAGTAACCATAAATGGCGGGAAAATGTTTATTCGGATATTTTGAGCGTTGTACGAATTTTGGGGCTTCACAATTATTACATCGCCTATGCGGAATGATTATTGCATCTTTGATGCAAGAAACTTATGTTGACAAATGAGAGATGACGAGGAAAACACGAATAACGAATGACTGTTTGGTTCACTTTCTTTATTGGAAAATTATTACAAAGACATTGAAAAACCTACCTTTTGGCATAATTTACGTTTAAATGTATCAGCAGTTGTTAATCTTTATTGTAGTTTTGTAGATTTACCGCAGCATTTCATAATTTTTTCAGTGGAAAATTCTAACCTAAAATTCATAACACTTCACTAATTTATTGGTTTCTTGAGCCAAACTTTGTGTTCGCTGTGATCCATTACTTATAATCTTTAATTAGACAACTGCTTGATAACATTTTGTAATCAAAATTTAAATATTTTTCACTTTTTATCCACTTTCAAGTTCCAACAATAAACACATTATACCATGAAAAACTACAGAACCAAAGTCAACGCTAGTATTTACCACCACGTACTTTGTACTTAAAGTAATTCTTTAAAGTAATTCTTAACTTTAAAGTACTTTAAAGTAATTCTTTATATTGTAAGTAATTAACACTATACACGCAAAATTGTTGAACAATTCATTAAATGTCAGTTAAATGTGGCATTACGAAAATTTCTTTACTGTTTTCGACATAGTTCAAAAGTCATCACCAGAGGGCGTCTAGTTAATTTTATTTCCGAATAAAACGAAGTGACAGGTCAGTTTGTACCTCATTTTAAGTATTTGTATCCGAGTTTGAAGAGGTTAAAAAGTCAGTTTAGTTTTCTATTTAAAAAAATAGGTTTAAATTGCATGAAAAAAAATTAGGTAACTTTCTGAAGATCTTAGCAACAATAGGTATATATAAATTTAAAAAATAAAGTTAATGTCGTTTAAAAATAAGTTTTTTTATAATTATTTATGAGTCTTGTATATACAACTAACTTGTACTTGACATTGTGAATCTTTTCATGCCATTTTAAATTTAAATTTTTCTATGAAATCACTAAAATTATTACGCTGTTTATCCAGTTATAACTTAGTTAATGGTTTGTTTTCATCATGGGTAAGTATATATTGAACTTATACTTTTAGAGAGATATGAAACTTGGAAAACTATTGGAAAAGAACAAAATAAGCAAAAAAAGCATGCCGTTTCAGATGTTTTTAAATAAAAAATCGCCTCCGTTTATATTATTGATACTTCTGCAACTAATTAACTTAAAAAAACTAAGTACTTCAAGTTATCACTCATTTTAACTTTATTTTTAATATACAAAGTATTCCTCGTATTGTATCAGTTATTTGAGATTGATTACATTTAGTTCTTAAGATTTTTTATGTAAGAGTACCTAACAAAAACACAACGTTTAAAATATATCACTTATGGATTGACATTTTTGCTCTTGAAAAATTTGACGGAGAAAATCGTTGTTGGTTATTTAGGGCAGAGATGTAAATAAGTTTTATATTTTTAGGGACGTTTCGATTTTAATGACATCATCATCAGGCTTCAATATTGATAGATCTTGCTTAAAGAGTGTTTGTGCCATGTCACCCTCAAACAAGCTTTATCAAAATTGAAGCCTGATGATGATTTGATTAAAATCGAAACGTCGCTAAAAATATAAAGCTTATTTACATCCTGCCTTAAATAATGATAAAATTTTGTGTAAATAGAAAATTACAAATGTTTATTATCTAATATTTTTATTATAAATTGATAACAAGTTCTATAAAATAGGAGGAGCTGTAGGTAGGAAGTACAATAAAAGATTACCAGTTTGATGCTTCAGAAGTCAGTGTAACCGTAATCCAATTGCGTTTTTTTATTTATGTAAGATTTTTATTAGTGAAGAGAATAGTAACAATTTGTTATATCTACATTATTCCTTTTTTCTACCTCTATTTTACAAGGCCTGTTGTCAAAAAACAAAAATTTAAGTAAATGATGTTTATGTAGGTATTTATTTTGCTTACATACTTTTCTAATAAGAAGAAAAAAACATTTTGTTTGAAATGTCGTTGTTTAAAACATGAGAGTAACGAAAATAACCAAATACCAAAGATCATGTATAATTTAAGTCCTTTCGTACGATCTATAACACACAGTTTAAAAATAAAAAAAATTTTCTCCAGAAACTCTCAGTAGGTTTTAAACTGTAGATACATTTCCGTTTTCCAATCTTATAAACTCTTAAATCATCTACCAATTAAAATTAGAAGATTTATATTTAAATCAAAATAATATTAGAAAAACTTGACCTCATCTGAATGACCTGTCAGTTTAATGGTTTATTTTATTTGATATTAATTATGTAATTAGTTTTTCTAAATTTTTTTGTTATACTGGGTGTTCTAGTTTAGTAGGTATTAGCCATTTTTGTAACTTTTTGCTTTTATCATTTTGTATTTAAAGTGAGTTTAAAGTAGCTACCTAACACAAAAAATTATTTTTCGTGTTATTGTAGTTTTTTAAAATAATCAAAAAAACAATTGCCCCTTATAATGTAAGGGGCATAAAGATAAATCTTTTTATATGTAATGATCAATTTTTTTTTAACTTTTTAACTTTATTTTCTTTTTTTTGTATTTTTTTCAGTTTCCATGGTGTCAACATAAAGCATTTACAAAAATAAAATCGACCAGTTCGAGGATTATTTTGAAAAGTGATCCACAACTAAATTATAAATTTTATGCGTTACTTTAAACACACCTTAAGTATTTAAAAGTGTAATAAACCTAAATTTATTAACAAAATCTGTTGGATGAAATTATCAATTTAGTACCTACTCATACGACTTGATAGATAATTTACTTCTAATTTTAAAAATGTGTCACAGAATGACAAAATAAATAAGAAATAAAAGATAAACATCAAAATAAAAAATTAACATCAAAAACAATTAGAAAGTTATACTATAAATTTATATTTATACTAAATTAAACTAATAATAATATTACAATTTTTTTATACTTTGCGTCTTATTAAACTCATGTCTTTACCATATTTAACAATACAGTTACAAAAAAACAACTGAACTTTGAACATATACTTAACTGACATCTATGTATATACCATGCCATTTTTTTAAATTTTGATCTAGTTATCCATGACAGTTTCGCCAGCATTGGAACGAATTGGGTAAATAACTTCAGCATCGTTTTATCTGTCAATATGTTTAAAATGTTTACCAAAAAACATAAAAAAATCTTATTTCCGTAATGGATATTAGGTTAACGTAACTGTCATGGATAACTAGATCAAAATTTTAGAAATCGCATGGTATAGGTAAATTATAATTTGACTTACCAATTGCAATTTGAGTATTTGTATAACAAACAAAGGTAAATAATTACTAGATAATGCATTTTACTGTAGACTTTCATGTAGGTATACCTATAGAGTATATGAAGGTTCAAGTTTTGTGACCTTTTGTCAAAATTAACAAAGTTAATTATTAGCATCGTTTTAGTTGGTAAACATATCAGTTAGGTTACATATTTGCATAGGAGTAGATGTCTTGGCATATTGGAGATAACTATAATAGTGGAAACACATTTTTTATTGCTAAGTAACCAGTTATATGTAACTTATTTTGTCAAATCATTACAAATTATAAAACAAAATTTTTGAATATAGAAAGTTTTTTATTTTATTATTTTTAATCCCAGAGGGGTTTAACATAGGTACACCTTAATTTTACGTCAAAAAGTGAAACTTAATCAATTCGGTACTCATGTCAAAAGTCAATTAAATCGCAATAATTTCGTTCAAACATAATCCAGTTTGCGGTAACCCAAGCCGACTTAAAATATGCAAAATGAGACAAATGACTGTTATAATTGACAGCAGCACCCCCACTCCTCCACTTTCCCATCACATTACTTTAATAATTATCATTAATCAAAGACTTCGTCTTTAGCACATTAAACCTAAACTTCCACGTTTTATTGTTATTAAAACTTGACACAATTAATAATTATATACTCAGTGACTATCAAAATTCGTCCCCCAAAAGACAGATGAAGCGTTTACCTGGCAACGCCGCCCATAATCCACAAGAACTGTCAAAACAGCACAACACAGCAACACTCGCGACGTTTCGAGCCCAGCCACCGTGCAGTTTACCGTCGGTATAGTGATGCATCTAAGGCCCCGTGCGTCTCTCTCAGGGATGCTGCACAAGCCACACCCCCGCCGCCGCGCCACGCCTTATTCGATGCGCCGATGTCACCCGGCGCCCAATCAGGCGCGACCAACGACCCCACCGCGCTGATTCGCCCCGCCCACGACCGGATTGTCATTTGTCGAGTCGGATCGGCAGCGCCGACTTGACGATTGATTTATCGGAGCCCCTAATTCGGATTATCCGAGTGACCTTCGGCCTCTCTATCCGATAAGCGGACGGAAATTGGTCATGTCTGAGTATTTAATGTGAAGGAATCTTAACGAAGCATACGCAGGTGTTATTATCACTGGCAGCGGAACTTGTCCACGTGATTTTTACGGTTGGTTTAATTAACAACGGACGAGCGAAAAACGCAAGATTTGATTGACAAGCTTTTAGAGAAGGGGGGAGGGTTTTTTGATTCGTATCGTGAAATGTTTGACACATGACAATTCTACTTTTATTTTACGCTCGTTACGCGCGTATTTTTGTTTTATTTGGCATGGAACAAGTCATAACATTGTACAGGGTGTGCCAAATTTTAGAACCTCTGGAATATTTATGATACTAAATTAGTTTAGGCATGCTGTTACTTAATCAAATATTTTATTTAACAGGTAATTATAGGTAATATATGTACATTTTTTATATATAGGTACAGTTATGATCATAAAGAATGTCACTTCTCTAAAACTACCCAGGCAGCATTCTTTTAGGTATAGGTACAGACAACTGGTAAACTAAAAGTAACTTTAACACGTACTTTATCACGAATAAAGAACAATTTGATGTTTTATTTTTCTAACGAAAATACAATATATAATTATATATAATATACAATATAATTTATATTATTATATAATATATAATTTTAATTATATTTTACGCAAATCAGTTTAAATTAAGGTACAGAAAACATTTTTTTGTATTTTTTTTCAGTTTGAAATTCTCGTATTCCGATAAACTCTAAAAAACTAAGTTCAAAAATTTCAATTTAAAAATTAAAATAAAAAAATATTATTTCCATCATATTATATTATATTATTATATTATATTATATTATATTATATTATATTATATTATATTATATTATATTATATTATATTATATTATTATATTATATTATTTCCAGCATATTTTTGACTGCAAATGAAAAATTTTTGCCGAATTTTATCATAAATCTCTTACAAAACCACCAAATTTGTATATTTTTGTCAAAGATAATAAAAAATATTCTAATTTTCGTGAAATTTGCACCGTTTTTCAAGAATTTTTGCACGAAAAATACTATAATAATTGAGATCTCTATGGTAGAGCTCAAAAAACGGACACCCTGTATGTGATACGGTTAATGTGTAGGTTGACTTGATTATAAAATAGCTGGATTGTTTGTAAACTAACCTGTTTGTTAAAAATTGTGACCTGAATTAATTTTATCAGGACCTTGATATTTGTCCCGATTGATGGGGGTGTCATTCTTTTTGACTGTGACGGTACCTATTTGAAAAAAAATGTATGTTGTAACGAAATCTCCAAAATTAAAAGATTTGAAAAAAAAACAAGTGTATCACATTTACGAGCTTTTTTTGGCTTATAATCAAAAGTTGACGTTTTTGAAAAATCTTTAAAGAAATAATATCTTTGGTTATCTTAAAGAAATAGGTAAATAGCAAAAGGGTTATTTATTCTAAAACGCTTCCAGTTAAGTTGCATTTTTAATCTGATTATCTATTAGATACAGTTTTGCTTTTGTAGGTATTGGTCGATTACTTGTTTATTGTTAATTCAAGGTAACTCGGGCCTAAATTATTTACTTAAAAATGCACATTTTTCACCGAGCGCAGCTTTACGACTTCTTCACAATAAATTAACTTCTTTCTTCAATCATAAATATTAATCCACATGCCTCTATCTAATCGTGGAAGATTCGGGTCTTGTATACAATGCCCGCGTACATAAATCCACTTAATTAAGATCAAACGTCGATGAATATGCATGGAACCGAAAACTTCCTTGAAAATAGTTTCGTTGCTAACGCACTATCCGAAAGAAAGCTTTCCGAGTCTGACAAGAAACGCGAGATAAGAAGAGCAGAGCGGAAAGAGCAGATTCTAGGCTGCGATACTGGCTATTGTTATTGCATTTACGCTGATTATACAATCGGTTTATGCACGTAAATCACGATTTTCAGACGCGGTCCCTTTCGGGATGCGAGCTAAGAGATTTATGAATGGAAACTGGTGCACGCTTCGGGTATTTTAACCATGATATGGAATTTGCACGTTTTTGATTTGAATTTTTAATTTTGATGGCCTTATGACGAGTAATTATACAGAAATGTAGAAATCATGAATGATGGAAGTATTAAAATAACGTTTGCTAATAAACAAATTCTTAATAAATAATAAATCAAGTATCTTCAAACTCGAAAATTTAATTTTTTCTTTTTTTTTCTTTTAATATTTCAGCTGAGGTAATATAAGTAGAGAAAAATAAGCACGAGTTGGTTTATTACTTTTTCCTTACATTCGTAAGAACTTAAAAAAGTTGGAACAACAGCAAAATTGAGCTTAAAGTTTAGTTAAATTTAAAATATTAAGTAGATATTTATTCAGATTAGAATAGAAAACAATCAGACGCTTTTTTAATTGACCACGCAATTGAGAAAATTTAAAAAATATTATTAGGTACCGAAATTCTTCGTAGGGTAAGTCTGGGATAGTTTGACCACCGGGAACGACCTGTCAAAATCTATATTTCGGAAACTATGATCAGAAGGCTCTTGCAGGAAAGTGTTGTGAGAATTTATTACCGCTTTTTGTTTACTGTGTTTTTCTAACGCCCCTAAAAGTTTTCTACCATATATTATCTTTGAAAAAAAAAAATCACACTAAATGTGCTAAACGTTCAACTGATGTTGTCTTTTTGAACTTAAGTTAATATTTTTTGGTTAGGATATTTTTTATTATTTTTGGCAAAAAACACCACTTCGGTAATTTTTTAGGACATTTATGATAAAGTGTGGTAAAAATTTTGAACTTTTTTTGATCTGAAAGAAAACTTGATTTTTTTCCTTAATTTGCTACTTTTTGATGAAATTTTGTGAAAAATTAGTAAGTTTTTCAACTTGAAAAACGTACTAAAACATTTTTTTTAAGTAAAATTTAATGTTTTGTGTTTTTCGACTGATTTTGGCGGCTTTTGAACTGTTTCGTGTAAAATATTTGCATTTTAAGATTTGGGTTAGATGATTAAGACAGTTATTATATGTAAGAATAATTTAATAAAAAAAATGTGTTAAAAGGAATGCTAAAATTCCAGATCCATGTTAGACAATTTTTTTTATAAAAAAGTATAAGTAAGAAAAATATAACATAAACTCAAACAAGAGATTGTAAGAACACGTAAAGTACACGTACACACAGAAATAAAAAAATTATACAGTAATAGGTAAACAAATAAAAGCGTTAAACTGCCACAGCTTAATAAAAGTATAAATAACCCAGTTACAACATTAACGTAAATAGGTAGGTAGGTACTATAACATAAAAAAACGTTAATTAGGTTGTAAAAACGTAACTTTTATCGTTAAGTCAACGCAAAAATGTCCATGAAAATTATAGAATATGGAATATGACAAAGTACCACATTCTCAGACGCAGCAAAGTCCGACAGTTATTAAATATTTGAAAAAACGTAATCTTCCCAATAAATCTTCAAATGTAGTATTTAACAGCATTTGTCTCCTATTTTGCTGTAAGTCGAAATTATTTAAAAAAAACTGTTTTTTTCTGAACTACTTTTTTCTAATTAAAAAAAAATTAGAACAGTGTTATATTTTATAATTGCCAAAAATAGACAAAAAACTAGGTATATATTCAACGTTTTTTACACAATTATTAGTTAAGTTTATATATATTTTGTTTCTCGATATTAGTATAGGGTTTAATTAAACGTTAAACAGTAACCAACAATAAACCACCAAGTCCAGGTTTTTTGAAACGTTAATTATACATTTAAAACAATTGTTTGTGAAAACGATTTTAAAATACAACTCTAAATGAAGACATAAGTACTTAAAACTTAAAAAATTGGCAAAATATGAAAATTTAACATAAACGTTAAAAGAAAGCGTAATCATACAACCAAATAATAACGTTATAAATTTTAACTTATAAGGTTACGTATATTATCCGTTGTAACGTTAAAAAATGTTAAATCTACGTTTGTGTGCTCACTGGAATCGTTTAATCAACTTAAACGTAAGAACGTAACGTAAAACGTAGACGTAAACGGTAAGGTAACTTCTTGAATTGAAAAATATTTGGAGCCAAATGACTTGACTGTTTCATCCCGAGAAAAAACTGATTTGAAATGAAAAAAGAAAACTTTTATTTTTTAGAGTAAGAATCTGCTTTTTAGATTATTTTACAAAATTTTCAAAAAAACTAACTTAAACATGTAATATATACTACAAAGTGTTTACTTATACGTATTTTGTTGTAAATTTAATAGATTTTCCTAGTTTGTTATTTCTATAATAGTACTAATAAGCAAATAAAACCATACAGAAGTATAAAAAAATATTCTATATCTCAAAACCTCGATATCTCAATTTTTTATGGCAATAGGTGTTTTGACTTATAGAAGTTCCCTTGTGCTTTGTTAGTGGGTATTGGTAGGTGTTATACTATGTCCTTATTATAATTTACGTTTTTTCATTTTTACACGAATTTTCTTTGTTAGGTAACATTTATTTGATGAAAATAACTATGAAAAAAGCTAAAAAAAAGTTTTCATTTAAAAAATTTGTAAAGTTAGAAATCAAGACGAGATAGAATTAACAAAAAATCGACCTGTTCACGCAGTTGCAAAAATACGTTTCGAAAGAATGGCCTCGATTAAATTTCCCATTAACCTTGAACATGTGCAGTGTGGGTGGGTGGACTTGGGCAAGCAATATCTCATAGAAAATTGAAATATGACAAGTTTAACGTTGCCCGATTATTTACGAGACAGCAGAGTTGTCAATATCCCCCAATTTTGTTTCCTGGACTTTGTGACAACGCAAATGCTTTCGGTCTTTTTGTGTAATCGATCTCGTTGCGCGTCTGCAACAACACCGCAAAAAACTCAGTTCCGCATGTCTTGAATGACGCCAAACTTTTGGGTGTCAAGTATCGCCAGTTTGTTGATACAAACTCGGGATTTAATAATATTTAATATCACTTCTCGGTGAGGTGGCGTTTGGATTTATCAACGTCGGGCCGAAGCGAATTAAACTTCCTTTGACATTAACGGTATCAGATTTTTGGGACAGATTTCGGGCGCATCGTCAATTCATCATTTCGACGTCTTGACACCTCCTTTTCCTGTTTGTGATTGTTGCGGCTACAGCGACTTAATTACCAAGTGGCACACTTTCAACTTGGCACTGGAGCTTTTCCACAGTATAAATAATTTCCGGTAATTTGTAAAGAGTTGTGATAATTCTCCCAAAAATTTGTTATTGTCTTAATAAAAATCTTCGGCTTAGTTTAGTTTACTTTTTTGTGCTATTTTTAAAGTAATTTTAATAATTTTCACGTTTTTGAAATCTTTTTTTTAAATATATTTTTTTGAACATTTTGACAAACGAAATTCGGGCAAGTTCCGCAAATCTTAGTAATAAGCTCGGAATGCGAATTATTTAATTAAAAAAAAGCACCGGTTTAAAAAAATATTATTTAATTATAAGTTATATTATAAGTCATTTTAGAGCAAAATTTTTTACAAAAACATTTGCCGTAGTAAGGTACCATTAAAAAAAAGTTTTCATATCTAACTCGATAAGTAAATAGAAGTTCGAAAAAAATATTCTTGAAATTTTTTTAAATTACTGATGATGTTTTTAGGTTTTTTCGTAAAGGTTTGTTTTTGTTAAACATCTGGTAAATAAATTTGGTTTTGAATAACGCTGAAGTTTTCTTGAATAAAGTTTTGGATATATTTTTGGGCATTTGCTAAGACTTAAAAATATAAAAAAAAGTATAGATACAGTTAAATATTTTCAGAACGGTTTCACAGCTAATTTTTAATATTTTTGGTTAATATTTTTAAGTCCAATTTTTTGAAAATTCACGAAAATTGCATTTTTTTGCAACACCAATTTTTCCTCAATTTAAATTAACATTAGTAAATGTCAAAAATGTCAATTTTTCTCTAAAAAATTTTATAAAAAAAGGTGCTTACATTAAAACTTATTTAATTATCACGGGATATATATTTATATATCTGATAAGCATTGATTTATGTATTATATAATTATATATTAGAATGTAATAATTAGCTTTATATATAACTTTTATAGAATTAATAAAAGTTATATATGATTAATGATTTTATATGAATATACAACGTATTTAATGAATTTAATATTCCTATATAACTATCCCAGGATTAACCATCGCTTGCTTAGTGAAAGGAAAGTGAAAGTGAAATTTGGGAAACAGTTAAAAGTGTTTAAATTCTATCATCTGAGAACTTTTTCTAATTTTTATCGTCATTTATTTTGAAAATACAAGGCTAACTTGATTTTTTCAAATACCACGAGGAATCAAATTTAATTATTTTAAAAGAGCATTTTTGTTTGAATTCAGTGATGTAACTTAATAACCACCTTTACTTTTATTAAAAGGTAAAAAAATAAAAATTCAAAAATTTTCTGGAATAGTAAAACTAACTTAGCTTTGAAAATACTTTTGTTAGCGGTGTCTGTCACTTGTATATTAGTCAAAAATTAGACATGGGTGCAATTCATGGTTTAGTAATGGTACATTTAAGTAAAACTGAGCGAAAAAATTCTTATGTTGGTTTATTATGGAGACAGAAAGCCAAGAAGTTAGTAGAAATAAATTTGGACATCTCTTGTAGTTAAAAAAATCAAGTGTTTTGTGTTTAATTTTTTTAATTAAAACGTGTTTTCTTCAGTTAAATGTGTTATTGTAACAATTACTTTTAACTTATACTTATTTTTTTGGTCAATGTTTAAACAACAAAGAACTAACGTTAGATAAAGACAACAAAATTTCACAATTTTCAAAATTTTCGAAATTTTTTAAAACTTTCGATTAAAGTAAGGTATGCATGTGTTATACCACAAAACTCAGAAAAAAATGTTTTTTTTGAAAATATTAAATTTGACTCTTGTTGCTATTTAAAAAAATCAAGTTAGCTTTGTATCGAAGAACAAATAGAGATAGAAATTTAATAAACATCTGAAACAATAGAGTTTATATACTCTTAAGCTTGCACCAAATTTCAGTAAGTTTTGATGAATAGTTTTTATAATATCTAACTGTATCTACACTTTTTAGCCCTGTATATTAAAATTTCCTAAGAAAACCTGATAAGTAACAAAAATGCCTTTAAAAAATAAATATAGAATATATATTTTTTTATACGGTGCGTTCAAAAAGTTTTTAGATCAACTCGTGCTGTGGAATTTAGATTGATAGATTATGTTGATGTGTCAAACGCGCTATTTGCGATTTTCTCCAACGCCAGTATTTTCGTATGTAATAATCGTAAGAAATCAACATACATTCAAAATTTCATAGCAAGAGTTGATCTAAAGCTTTTTAAACGCACTGTACTTAAAATAGAACAAATGAACTACGAATTTTATTTTTTGCTCTTAAGCAACGCATATACATTTCTTGGTTTGTTCCTAAAATTTTCTTAATATGGAGTTAGCAAGTTTACACACTAAGCCGACGAAATAAATGATTTTTGTTATCTGAATCAGTAGGTAGCGCGTTTGGCTGGCAATTTGGCTCTCGTTAAATCGCTCAAACTTTGTTTTGGGAGCGAAATTCGTCGAAAAGTTCTCGTTAATTGCACTTATTTAATAATAAAACTCGTTGTTTACGACTCGCGCAATAAAATAAACAAACAGTGGATGATGGGCCAATAAAAAGGTGCAGATGCGAGTTTGTGCAAGATAATATGTTTCGAGCCCGGCCAAGGTACGCTTTTTATAGCAGCTCCAACAAATGAGTTCACAAATTGAATCTACGTTAGTTAAATAACAATTTATGAGTTTGTTCGGGCCTTCCAGCGTTTCTCTTTACGAGTAGATTTTAATCTTTCATTTTGCTTTTTTCTTCTTCATGAGCGGCCGAATGAAATTATGAATTACGCTGAATTATTAATAAATTCGTCTCGAAACTTGGATTAGGCGAAAGAGTGACACAGGGAATGCCATTACGTGTCCTCTCGATCTGATAAGAGCCCTAGGGGTCACAGGTCATGCTCATGCTGTCGACCTAGCCACTCACTGCACCTTTCTCGACTCAGACATCGTGGCTAAATCTCAGATTTCGAGGATGGCATCAGGAACTGAGGAAATTTATGTAAATGGCCGACAAGATAGATAAACCCAAAACTTATTGTCTAGTAGCTATCAACAACATCTTCGGTTGTTTTTTACATTAAATGCCACTCGAATTATTCTACTTGAAAGGATTGGTTTTGGTAATTGTTGATTTCTGGTGTTTTGTTTGTTGCATAAGACTTGCAGCTACTAATCTAAAATTTAAATGCTTCATTAAAATGCTAATGGTTTTTGCTCAATAAACTGGTAATTTTATACAGGCTGTTCCAGCAATTTGAAAACGTCCATTATTGATCTTTAAATGAAAATTATTTTTTCTACAAAAGCTAAAACTACTTCCTGACTCACCTAAAATTATTTTCAAGTATACAGGGTGTTTCGGAAGACAATAGAATTTTTTTTTAATAGACAACTATATTTTTCGAATTTTTGGATGTATAGCTTTTTTAACTGTAAAGTTTTATTATTAAATTTTTAATAGAGAATTTTTGGAAGTTTTGGCAGTTTTGGAAATCAAAAATTTGATTTTTTACGAGAACAAGCTTCATTAAAAAATTATTACACACAAACCAAGAATTCAAAAAAGCAGGGCGTTCATCACTTTAAAAAAGAAAAAGTTTGTTCTAAGTTAAATAACTTAAGTTTATATAATAGAAACACCTTATTTTTATTTTCGTCTCTGAAAAGACTTAAATTTAAAAAAAAAAATTTTTTTGATTACTGAAAAATTTTTAACTATTAATTGTTTCAGTAGTCAAAAAGTAAAATTTTCAGCTAATAATAAGTTTCGTTTTACCCTAAGGCCATTATTCCTTAATTTTTGCAGTAAAGTAATTAATATTTTACAGTTTATTTATTTTTAAACCCGTATAAGCTCCAACAAATGGACCTTGATAGACTTACTAGGTATACAGGGTGATGTTTTTGAGGCTTACATTACAAACTTTTTGTATAGGATCTAAATCAATAATTCCGAGTTCAACTAAATTATTTTAAAAATTAAGTAAAATTAAATTGTGGCTATTATTTTGAGTGCATTTTTGAATTCGTTCTTTGAATGTTTTAAAATTTGTTTTAGTTGTTAGTACTTATCTGTCATAGCTCATAGTTCTTGACGAGTATGTTACAGTAAAACCTCTCAGCAGCGGATACCGCTGGTGAATTTTTAATTGTCCGTTGTAGAGAGGTGTCCACTTATGAGAGGTGTAAATTTTAATATAGATTTTGTTACGTTCCTACAAAAATGTCCGTAGTGAAGAGATGTCTGTTATTTAAAGGTGTCCATTAAGAGAGGTTACTATAATTTTTTTGTCCAAATTTTTATTTAAAATATCACAGCTTTTAAACCTTTCACAATAAGTGGAAAAAATGTTTGCATTACGTGACCGAAAGTTTGAAAGATCTTCTAAAATTTTCAGGATTGTAAACCGTTGAAATTATTATGACACAGTTTTCTCAATGGCAATCAAAAGAATATTGATTTTTATGAAGAATTTTATCAACTTTCATAATTATCTCAAAAATAATTATGAAAATAATCACAAAAAATGAAACTTTAGCTCATTATTTTAATTTTTACTCGAGTAAACTTTTTTTCTATTTGAAAAAACTGGGTATACAGGCGTTTTTTGAAAAAATTTGAATTTGAAAAAATCATACTAGCCTTGAATTTCAACAGTTGACAATTTTTAAAATTTTAGTAAGGTTTTGTACTTTCGGTTATCGAATGCAAAAGTTTCAAGAGCTGTGGTATTTTAAATAAATTCCTGCAAATAAAAATTCTAACAAAAAAATTGACAAATGTACAGAATTTAAACCTAAACTTCTCTCTTTAAAATGATAAAAGTTCTACTCTTCTAGGTTTCCTAGTTTTTTTGGAATTAGTTTTTTATTCAAATCAAATTACCTACGTATTCAAAAAAATTACAAAATCAACCAATACAAATTTAAATGCAGGGAACAGTATCTACAGTTTTGTAAGAAAATTTTTTTTTCAATTTTTTAAAAGTTAATAATGGAGTTTTTATCTCGCTGGGACAGCCAGTATATGCAGACCTTAGATGTTAGAAAAAAAATTAAAAGTGTTATTAAAGAAAAACGAACACACTTTTTTTTTAATTTTGACACTTTCTAAGTTTAAACACTGAAATCCAACTAGTAAGTTAATAAGTTGGGTTAAATCGCTTTACTTTGACCTAGTTCCCTTTTGTCTCAATCTTTCGTTACACCTCCTACTTTGTTGGAAGGTCTAGTAAAAATTAAATTAAAATTAAACGGTCAAAAAAGCCAAAAATTGCGTCTTTTTGATTAAGTTTTAAACGTTCGGTTAAATTTCTGTAAAATTTCACTAAACATCAACTGCGTTTTCAAATAAAAATAGTAAATAAATATTCAAAAAAGCAAAATAATCTACTTTTTGATCCAATTTAGTGATTTTTTGGCTAATTTTTAAAAATTTTTGAAAACAATTGTATTTCTGGAAAACGAGGTAAATCGTTATTATATTAACTTCTAGAATTATTCTGAAGAAATTTTTTCAAAAATATTGCGTTTTTGGTTAAACATCGGTTAACAAAAAAAAGTTACTTTGACCAAGTTTCCTTTTGTCTCAATCTTTCGTTACACCTTCTATTTTGTTGAAACTTTTAGTTAAAATTATTTACGATATAAGTTAAAAAAATAACACGTTTGTAGAAAGGTAATGGCACCTGTATGTTGATTAATTCAAGAATTACGAAATCGGGTAAACGAAAGAAGCATAAAGCGGACAACCATCAATTAGATTTTGAAATAAAGAAATTATCTCTTTGGATAATTGTGAAAGTAATTACAGATGATTGAAATGTGGAAACAGGTGGAACAGGTGAATTTAAAAAACGCTTGCAAATAAGCAAAAACTGATGGCAAAAGTGTGAAGTCTCTTCTAGGAACTCTCCTTAGGCACAAATCACTATAAAAAGTGACGTTTATACGAAATTAATTTAATGCGACAATGTCCAGAAGTCTGTGAACATCATAAACGGGGAATAAAAAGATAAACTTAAGAAAAATATGAAGGTAATATAATTTACACTTGGAGGTTATTTCGCAGCAGGGTGTTAGTAACACTGACTATGACTGACAGTCAGGCTATAAAAAGTTTTTTGTGTGTGTTCGTGGGCACTATCTTGAATCTACTCTTCCAGCTTTTAACAATTCGGAATTATGGTTTATGACAAATTGTGGACAGCGTGTTTGAAGATCCTGGACTCAGATTAAAAAAAAATGTATTTGTTAATATTTTTGTTCTAGTGCTTTCATTAGTTGATACGTCGTGTGCTTGCATCTCACGCGAGTTCTTGGAAGGTGGTTTTTGCGCTCGTTTTTGCTCATGTAAATATAGGTGTCCGCCATTATCCGGCACATACGTCACAAATTTAATTGCACTCTTATATATTATTCTAATGACATCAAAGTGGCGTGGTGTGTTTTCTCGTTAATTGCTCGTTTTCGACATTAGCGGATAATTATGCGGTCGGGCGTGTTTTTGTGTAATCGGCGGTGTTGCCGCCGACAAAAAAGCGGTCGTCAGCGTCCTCGACAGGTCCTTTGCATCCCGCAACTAGACGGGAATTAGCGGCCAATTAGTCACCTGTGTGCGATGGACCTAATGAGTTGACACAGATTGAGTATTCCTTATTGATCCTTGATCAGCCAACGAGGACCACTTGCCCGGAATGCGGTCCTATGGCGACAAAGGACCAAGCCGACGCTGTTTCGGATTCGGAGGGAGCTTTTTGAAATGGAAATCGACACCGAAATGATTTGTGAACGAGCTTGATGACGACTATTCGAAAAAACTATTGCAGGATTTTTGTACTTTAACTCTATTTTTTTCGTTTCATTTCAATTCACGATTAGCTACTGCCTAGGTACAGTCATGTTCTAAAAGAATGACACTCCTGCCACCCGGGCCGGATAGCAAAAGTCCGACTAAAATCTTTACGAACTATCTTTACACTTCAACCGTATCATATGTGGCTGCGTTTTTAGTGGTGTCATTCTTTTTGCTCGTGACTGTACAAAAGCTCCTATAGTTTTTTTAAAATTTTTTTTCATAAGGGGCTTCAGCAGTTTATAATTTTCTAACTGCCTATATTAATTTATTGCACTTAGGTTAGCCATCAGTAAAAACTGATTAAAACTGTAATTAAAAAAATAAATAAAAATAACTAAATAAAGTAAAGACTTTGAAATGTTGCCCGCTTAATCTAAATCTCTTGTAATTTAAAAAAAAAATGCGTCGCAGTTCGATCATACCGTCAGTGTCACAAGTCACGGATAGCTAGATAAAACTATTCTATACAGAATAGGTACTATTTTTTGGTTAAAAAAATTCACCCAAATTTTTGTTTTCTAAACAAAAACTAAAATCAAAAAGAAAAAAAGGTAACGTCGCACAGCTATTTTTTCACGTTTTTTTTCTGATTTTAAGTTTTTAATAATTTTTTCTGTTTTCCAGCTTTTTATTTTAAATTAATAGTTTTATTATATTTTAAATAATTTAGAAATGGTATGCATTTGGACACTGCAGAGAAAAAGCTGTGATATTTATCTCAGTATTGTTAAATGTTAGAAATTAAATTAATAAACCACAAATTTTGAAAGATAAGTTTGGAGAACTTCAGATATTCAACTAAAATGCTTAATTTTTTCTTTGCTAAAAAAAGGAAAAAAAACTCACTTTATTTATTTATCGTTTTGGCTTGACGTCGTGCTAACAAGCTGAGAAAAAACCTATTTTCCACCTAATTTACTGATTTCTCTTTATCCAAAAAGCTAGGTACTTGAGAAAGACATAGGTAGGTACGTAGGTACCTACGTTTACAATTCATTGCAAGAAAATTATTGATATTTTTGAGGAAATTTTGTGAAATAATCGGTTACTTGATCGCTTCTAAACGTAAAATAAACAACATTTTCGACTCAATTCGGCAATTTTTCGATACCGCTTTTTGGAAATGTTGCAAAAATATCTAATTTTTTAAAATTTTTAAATAAAATATATTTGAAACTGAATGCTAAACAATAAATGTTATTTTCACTCCAATTTTGTAATTTAAGCACTCGAAAAAATAAAGAATAACACTATTTGCCATTCAATTCTGTGTATTTTTACCTAAATTTTGACGATTTTTTTTTAAATTCTAAAAAAACGTTCTAATATTATAACTTAAAAGTGCTAGTTATATAATTTTTGCTCCAATTTATTGATTTTTTTACTCCAGTTATGCCCAATCTCAATAAAAGGGTCAAAGAATGCAAAAATTGCTTTTTTTTGTTTAATTTTTAAATGTTTATTTGCTGTGAAATTTCACTAAACATCAAGTGCGTATTAAATAAAAATAGACTAAATCAATATTCAAAACTGCAAAATAATCTACTTTTCGATTTAATTTAGTTATTTTTTGGCTGATTTTTGAGAAATTTGGAAAATAATTGCATTTCTGAAAAATGGGGTAAATTGTTATTATATTGACTTCTCGACTTATTCTGAACGATATGTTGAAATTTCTCAAAAGAATTGCACAAAAAACCTTGTAATAAATAGGAAAATAATATATTTTTTTTAATTTACTGCTTTTTCGTTACGTTCTAACAAAATTTTGCAAAAAAAATTATCGTCTTAAAAAGTGTTTCAGTGTTCAAAAAAGGCATAAATAACACTGTTTTCGGCTAAATCCAATAATTTTAGGCACTTTTTCACGAAAAGTGCAAAAAATAGTTATAATACAGTTATTGTAAATGACTAAAACCTCTCAAAAACGGACACTGATAGAGAATCTTAAATTGTCCGTTGTAGAGAGGTGTCCTCTAACGGGAAGCGGAAATTTTAATAAACATTGGTTTTGTTACTTACCTACAAAAATGTCCGTTGTGAAGAGATGTCCGTTATTTAGAGGTGTTTATTTAGGAAGGTTTGACTGTAGTACGTAACAATTCAAAAATGTATAACTTTTTCCAAAATTTGAAACTACTATAAAAAAATTGAGATTTTACTTTCAAATGCTCTAAGACGAATTCAAAGTAGTATTTAAAAATGAGAAACATATAGAATTTTAATAGAAAAGGGCAAACTTAATTTTTTTAAGGAGCTGCTCAAAAAAATTAAGATTTAAATCTATGACGACGATTTTTGTAAAAATGGTTGACGAAAAGTGAAAATATTTCAAAAATGAGTAAACTTAAATGCTAATAAAACTCGAGTACTTTAGAAACACAGTTTTTTATTTATTTAACAAAAAAAGTTGGCAGTCATTGTTTTGACAAATGTTTTCGTAAAGGTAAGTTGATTTTACTCAATAGATTTTGTCATTAACGAATATATTTGTTTTGTTATACGTTGTTATTGTTATAAAAATAAGGACTTTACAAAGGGGTGAACATTAAATTGAAACACTCGGTATAATTTAAAATCGGTACATTTATTAATAAAAATACATATCACATAGTTTTATTTCCATGCTACAATTAATATAACACCAGAAATTGTTAAAAAAAATAAAGAAAAAATTGTAAGTATTACAAATAATTGTGCTTTTAATTCCCATCATTACCTCGATTTCATCACCAAACGAGCGTGTCTTTACAAACCCGGTGATTTTTATTCCAACGTTGCTTTTCGATGATTGATGATGATCCCCGTCCCTTATCAGATCCTCCAGTAGCTAAAAAAATACAGTTGATTCAACCACCATGACTGTGCTTTCTGCCTGATGACAGTTAATTTGGGGGGCTGTGGTTGAACATTTGACAGTCGGTATTCGACTCGGTAACGCTATAATTTATCGTAAAATCAGGTACAAGCCTTCTCACGAACGTCAGTCAAACGTCACCCTCCCACGTACCAGTGGCGTCCGATAATCGCCTGATTCCGGCCCTGTGATTAAATCTGCACCGCGTTCGGAAGCCGAGGGCGTTTCGGAGGCCTACCCTTTAATTAGGCCGAGGCCGGTCCTGGCTGTTTGCTTAAGACTGAAATTCAATTGCGGCTTGAATTTTTTCAGGACCGGACCGAGGTGTCGCATTAAAATTCCAAGGCGCCAAAAGCGCTGCTTTCGATAATATATTAGTAGTGGAAGTGGGAGGATCGGGGGCCCATAAATCCCGTCACGTGACACCGACCATCACAGCCGACTAAATTATGAAAATAATTTACATTTAAAACAAACACACGCTTCACGTGTCCGCATCGGTGTTATTTATGTCTGAGTGCCTCTTGCATTTTTTTTATTAAAATATATTGAGTTATTATTTAAATGCTCATCGGAGCATACGGACGCCTTTAATTACGATTTGTGTTATTATGATTTGTGCAATTAAAACTGGATTTTTATCGCAATTGATGCTTGCCAGTCCGATTGTAGTATGTAGACTAATTATGACGTTCTTAATTGTGCGCAAGGGATTATGATAATTGACGGCGAAAATACTGTAATTGGCTAATTGGAGGCTTGGCTGCGTGCATGGCAAAAAATTAACACGAAACAATGTTGTCTTAATACATAGAAAAATCATTTCCATCAAGATTGAAAAATTACAACATAATTTCTTCACTTCTGCGAAAGCTGGAAAAACAGCTTGTTTCCGCCTGAAATCTCTGCGGAGTGTTCGATGCTGACTTCAGCGTATCGTCTTTTTACTCGCAATAATTTCAAGCAATTTGTTGCAGGAATGCTCGCATAATTTTCAAATATTTGATGTCTATTAGTTTAGGTCTGTTTTATTTTGCTTAATTCACGAATGTTGCAAAATGCACAGACGAGGAACTTGATCAACTTTCCAATCATTATTGGAATCTAAACCAAACGTTAGAATAAGTTAAAAAAAATATCCTTTAAATTATTTCACTTATTTGTGGATAATAAAAATAAATTAAAAAAATAAAAACTTCTACTGAACTTTTAGTAATAAAAAAAAAATCAGCAGGATTCTAATAATCCATTTTCAGCGTTAATTACCAACAGATGAAACCAATGATTATCGGTAGAAACCCTAAGTCTGATACTAAAGTCGAAATAAAATTTGGACGGCAAGTTTTTTAAATATTTATTATAGAGCATCAGGAAGTAGTAAAACATTTTCTGCGAAACACAGATATCTACATGTCTTTTTCCAAGATCGTTTACTTTTGTATTATTAATACTTTGTATTAATATTGTTGTTTAAAATGTGTATATAGTAAAATCTCCAATAAGCGGACAGCGACAGCGACACGTTTTTTGTCCGGTTAATGGAGGTGTCCTCTTAATAGAAATAATAGACACAAGCTAAAATAGTTTATTAAAGAGTTAGTAGCATGAAACTATTTACTACAATAACGATATTTATTAGCTATTTCATGAAAAAAAAATCTTTTCAGTACCAATTCACTTTTATTTTTAATAATTACCCACAGATAAAACCAATGTTTATGGGTAGAAACACTAAGTCTAAATCCGATACTAAAGTCGAAAAAAAACTTCGACGGCAAGTTTTTTAAATATTTATTATATAGCATCAGGAAATAGTAAAACATTTTCTGCGAAACACAGATACCTACATGTCTTTTTTCAATAACGTTTACTTTTGTATTATTAATACTTTGTATTAATATTGTTGTTTAAAATATTCAAAAAAATGTGTATATAGTGTAATCTCCAATAAGCGGACAGCTATAGTGACACGTTTTTTGTCCGGTTAATGGAGGTGTCCTCTTAATTGAAATAATAGACACAAACTAAAATAGTTTATTAAAGAGTTAGTAGCATGATACTATTTAGAACTATAACAATATTTATTAGCTATTTCTTGAAAAAAAAAAAATTTTCTGCACCAATTCACTTTTATTTTTAACAATTACCTACAGATGAAACCAATGTTTATGGGTAGAACCCTAAGTCAGATACTGAAGTCGAAAAAAAATTTTGGGGGCAAGTTTTTTAAATATTTTCAAAATATAATATTTATAAAAATATAATATTTTTAAAAGCATCAGGAAATAGTAAAACATTTTCGGCAAAACACAGATACCTACATGTCTTTTTTCAAGAACGTTTACTTTTGTATTATTAATACTTTGTATTAATATTGTTGTTTAAAATATTCAAAAAAATGTATATAGTGAAATCTCCAATAAGCGGACAGCGACAGTGACACGTTTTTTGTCCGGTTAATGGAGGTGTCCTCTTAACAGAAATAATAGACACAAACTAAAATAGTTTATTAAAGAGTTAGTAGCATGATACTATTTAGAACTATAACAATATTTATTAGCTATTTCTAGAAAAAAAAAATTTTTTGCACCAATTCACTTTTATTTTTAACAATTACCTACAGATGAAACCAATGTTTATGGGTAGAACCCTAAGTCAGAAACTGAAGTCGAAAAAAAATTTTGGGGGCAAGTTTTTTAAATATTTTCAAAATATAATATTTATAAAAATATAATATTTTTAAAAGCATCAGGAAATAGTAAAACATTTTCGGCAAAACACAGATACCTACATGTCTTTTTTCAAGAACGTTTACTTTTGTATTATTAATACTTTGTATTAATATTGTTGTTTAAAATATTCAAAAAAATGTATATATAGTGAAATCTCCAATAAGCGGACAGCGACAGTGACACGTTTTTTGTCCGGTTAATGGAGGTGTCCTCTTAATTGAAATAATAGACACAAACTAAAATAGTTTATTAAAGAGTTAGTAGCATGATACTATTTAGAACTATAACAATATTTATTAGCTATTTCTTGAAAAAAAAAATTTCTGCCCCAATTCACTTTTATTTTTAACAATTACCTATAGATGAAACCAATGTTTATGGGTAGAACCCTAAGTCAGATACTGAAGTCGAAAAAAAATTTTGGCGGCAAGTTTTTTAAATATTTTCAAAATATAATATTTATAAAAATATAATATTTTTAAAAGCATCAGGAAATAGTAAAACATTTTCGGCAAAACACAGATACCTACATGTCATTTTTCAAGAACGTTTACTTTTGTATTATTAATACTTTGTATTAATATTGTTGTTTAAAATATTCAAAAAAATGTATATATAGTAAAATCTCCAATAAGCGGACAGCGACAGTGACACGTTTTTTGTCCGGTTAATGGAGGTGTCCTCTTAATAGAAATAATAGACACAAACTAAAATAGTTTATTAAAGAGTTAGTAGCATGATACTATTTAGAACTATAACAATATTTATTAGCTATTTCTTGAAAAAAAAATATTTTTTGCACCAATTCACTTTTATTTTTAACAATTACCCACAGATGAAATCAACGTTTATGGGTAGAAACCCTAAGTCTAAGTCTGATACTGACGTGAAAAAAAAAATTTGACGCCAAGTTTTTTAAATATTTATTATAGAGCATCAGGAAATAGTAAAACATTTTCTGCGAAACACAGATACCTACATCTCTTTTTTCAAGAACGTTTACTTTTGTATTATTATATTAATACTTTGTATTAATAATGTTGTTTAAAATATTCAAAAAATGTGTATATAGTGAAATCTCCAATAAGCGGACAGCGACAGTGACACATTTTTTGTCCGGTTAATGGAGGTGTCCTCTTAGTAGAAATAATAGACACAAACTAAAATGGTTTATTAAAGAGTTAGTAGCATGAAACTATTTAGTACAATAACAATATTTATCAGCTATTACTGAAAAAAAAAATCTTTACTGCACCAATTCACTTTTATTTTTAACAATTACCCACAGATGAAACCAATGTTTATGAGTAGAAACCCTAAGTCTAAGTCTGATACTGAAGTCGAAAAAAAATTTTAATAGTATCATGCTACTAACTCTTGAATAAAATATTTTAGTTTGTGTCTATTATTTCAATTAAGAGGATACCTCCATTAACCGGACAAAAAACGTGTCACCGTCGCTGTCCGCTTTTTGGAAATTTCACTATACACACATTTTTTTTAATATTATATTACAAAGTATTAATAATACAAAAGTAAACGTTCTTGAAAAAAAAAACATGTAGGTATCTGTGTTTCGCAGAAAATGTATTACTATTTCCTGATGCTCTATAATAAATATTTAAAAAACTTTAACTTCTTCTGAGGTTTGAAATCAGTTTAACACTCATACAAAATATGGTATTCCTTGAATTTTCTGCCGTTTTGTTATAATAATAACACACGCGCGCATGACATACTGTCCGCTTAACGGAGAGGTTTTGTTTTGAAGAATCTAAATAGCATTATCAGCGTCCGCTTATTAGAGAGTCCGCTTAAAAAAGAAACTATTATATCTAAAAAAAACGTTAGCTCAAAACGGTGCTAACAAAATGTCCGTTAGTCGGAGAGGTCCGCTTATAGGAGGTGATTTCACTATAGTACTTAAAAATAAATAAATTTTTTTCCACCCCTTTTATAAACCATTTTGTTTCATAAAAACTGAATCGAATAAGCTACTGACTTAGTGAAACGTCTCTAGCTTCCAGTCGGAAAAAATTGTAGAATAAATAAAAGGCAAATCAAAATTGCTCTAGCTCATCGCTCGTGCTTTTATTGTCTCATTACCGTCATAATTGGTCACGTGTGCATTAAATATCAATTCATTCGGCACACTAAACGGTTGTCTATCAAGCGTATCGCCGGAGATGATATCTATAATGGAAGCATAACTGAATATAGTAATGCGATCAAAGAGCCAGACTGCTCCCTACTGATTCCGTTCCAGATCTAATTGGCCGATATCGACCGCTAATGCTCCAATTGTTTCAAATGGCCGGAGAGCGGGATTTTTTCATGGTGTGACGGCAAAATTGTCAGAGATCACGTGAAGAGATGTCGTGCAAGAGAAGCAATTTCCGAGTGGTTGTCATCCGAACAGAGGTTGGGTGTCGCACCGACTTCAGAGGACACGCACAACAACTAATTGCACGTAATTGACAAGATAGATGCACGACGTTTTTGCTTTTTTCAACCTGCTCCAGGGGCAATTACCGATGGACATGTCGCCCGGGACAAGACGCAAAAAATGCGACGAGACGACGAGGGAAAGCCGACGAGAAATTACTTCAAACTTTTCTGATCGAAATCGAAAAAGAAAGAAGAAACAAATCGATTAACTGGCTAGGCTTTTTATATTAATTTACCGATCGCTAACCCGATACGCAATGCTAATAATCGGTTTAATTTCAAACGAGAAATCTGATTCCGATACCATCGGGTCTAATCATAATAACTCCCACTGAGATGCGTTGAAGTTTCTAATCAATTTCCAAAATAAATATTTTTTGTTTGTAAGTTACTTAAAAATTTCTAAATACAAAGTTCTATCTCCATCTCATAAAAAAATAAACAAATACCAAATGTTTTGTTACAGGAACTTTCAATTCAGTTAAAAATTCAGAATAAACAATTTGGAAAGTGTCCCGAAATCGACCAAAACTCATCCTCACTGATAAAGTGATAAATGTTGATTTTGATGTGCCTTTTACGATAGAATAAAATGTTTTTTCCTGAACCTTTTAGCTTTGTCGTAATCGGAGTTAAAGTTTTCTTTTAAATTGTTCTAAAACCTATATCATTTTATAAAGCTCTTTAATGCCACTTCCAATGAAACTGATATTTTGAGCTAGCATTAATTGTTTCGCCGTAATCGGCACATAAACACTGAAAAATGTGGAAATTTTAATATATTTTTTACGATTATTTTAAAACCTTAGACAAAAACCAAAAAGATCAAAATGTATTTAATAGCGTTATATATTTTTTTTAGAAATTGTCTTAAAAGCTTTGCAGTTTTATAAAGCTTTTCAAACCAGTTTAAAATAAAACTTGATGTTTCTGCTAGTTCTAGTAGTTTCGCCGTAATCGACGCTTGAACACTGAAAAATGTAAACACATTTTGTGTGATTATTATAAGAGTTTCGACAAAAAATAAAAAACATCAAAATTTGCTTAAAAGTTTCTTACAACGGATTAAAATCTATTCCATCTGATGTGCTCTTTACCATAGAATTAAACGTTTCCTCTTAAGTCTTTGAGCTTTGCCGTAATCGACGTTTAATTTTTTTTGAGATATTGTTTTAAAATCTTTAATCTATCTCATTTTATAAAAAAAATAAAGCCAGTTTTAATGGTACCTACAAGTTATTTTCTACTAGCTCTAATAGTTTCGCCGTAATCGGCGTTTGAACACTCAAAAAATGTGAAAATTTCGACACATTTTTTACGATTGTTTTAAGACCTAAATCAAAAAAAAATCTAAATTGGCTTAAAAGTGTTCCAAAACCTATTAAAACTTATCCCATTTAATGTAACTTTGATGTGGTTTTTAAATGGAATTTACCGTCTTCTTCTAGGTTTTTAGCTTTGCCGTAATCGGAGTTTAAAAGTTTTTTTTTTGAGATATTGTCTTAAAGCCTATGCTCTTTTATAAAAAAATTTATAGCTAGTTCTTATGGTACTTGATATTTTCTGCTAGCTCTAATAGTTCCGCCGTAATCGGCGCTTGAACACTGAAAAAATGTGCATTTTTATTTCAATACATTTTTTACATTGTTTTAATAAGACCTAAGTCAAAAAAAAATGAAATTTGCTTAAAAGTGTCTCAAAATCAAATGAAATCTGCTCTATCTTATAGATTTTGATGTGCTCTTTACGATAGAATAAATCGTCTTCTTCTAGGTTTTTTAGTTTCGTCGTAATCGGCGTTTAAAATTTTTTCGTTCGATATTGTCTTAAAACCTGTGCTATTTTATGAAACTTTTAAACCGGTTTTAATGGTACTTTAGTGCTTAACATTTCACGCTAACTCTAATAATTTCGCCGTAATCGGTGCTTGAACACTGACAAAATTTTAAAATTTTGACGCACTTTTAACAATTGCTTTAAGACCTAAGCCAAAATAAATCGGAATTCGCCTAAAAGTGTCTCAAAACCGATTAAAACTTGTCTCATCTGATGTAATTTTGATGTGCTTTTTAATGGGAATAAACCGCCTTCTTCTAGATTTTTAGCTTCGCCGTAATCGGCGATTGAAAATTATTATTTTGAGATATTGTCTTAGAGCTTATGCTATTTTATAAGAAAAATTATAGCCAATTCTAACGGTACTTGATATTTTCTTCTAGCTGTAATAGTTTCGCCGTAATCGGCGCTTGAACAATGAAAAAATGTAAATGAAAAAATCGAAATTGGCATAACAGTGTCTCAGAACCGGTTAAAATTTATATCATCTGTTGTGACTTTGATATGCTACTGACGATAGAATAAACCATTTTCTTCTAGGTTTTTTAGTTTCGCCGTAATCGGCGATTCAACAAAATTATTTTTGTAGATATTGACTTAAAGCCTATACCATTTTATCAAGCTTTTAAACCGGTTTTAATGGTACTTTAGTGCTTGATATTTTTTGATAACTCTGATAATTTCGCCGTAATCGGCGCTTGAACACTCAAAAAATCTGAAAATTTCGACACATTTTTTACGATTGTTTTAAGACCTAAGTCAAAAAAAAACTAAATTTGCTTAAAAGTGTTCCAAAACCTATTAAAACTTATCCCATTTAATGTAACTTTGATGTGGTTTTTAAATGGAATTTACCGTCTTCTTCTAGGTTTTTAGCTTTGCCGTAATCGGAGTTTAAAAGTTTTTTTTTTGAGATATTGTCTTAAAGCCTATGCTCTTTTATAAAAAAATTTATAGCTAGTTCTTATGGTACTTGATATTTTCTGCTAGCTCTAATAGTTTCGCCGTAATCGGCGCTTGAACACTGAAAAAATGTGTATTTTTATTTCAATACATTTTTTACATTGTTTTAATAAGACCTAAGTCAAAAAAAAATGAAATTTGCTTAAAAGTGTCTCAAAATCAAATGAAATCTGCTCTATCTTATAGATTTTGATGTGCTCTTTACGATAGAATAAATCGTCTTCTTCTAGGTTTTTTAGTTTCGTCGTAATCGGCGTTTAAAATTTTTTCTTTCGATATTGTCTTAAAACTTGTGCTATTTTATGAAACTTTTAAACCGGTTTTAATGGTACTTTAGTGCTTAACATTTTACGCTAACTCTAATAATTTCGCCGTAATCGGCGCTTGAACACTGACAAAATTTGAAAATTTTGACGCACTTAACAATTGCTTTAAGACCTAAGCCAAAATAAATCGGAATTCGCCTAAAAGTGTCTCAAAACCGATTAAAACTTGTCTCATCTGATGTAATTTTGATGTGCTTTTTAATGGGAATAAACCGCCTTCTTCTAGGTTTTTAGCTTCGCCGTAATCGGCGATTGAAAATTATTATTTTGAGATATTGTCTTAGAGCTTATGCTATTTTATAAGAAAAATTATAGCTAATTCTAACGGTACTTGATATTTTCTTCTAGCTGTAATAGTTTCGCCGTAATCGGCGCTTGAACAATGAAAAAATGTAAATAAAAAAATCGAAATTGGCATAACAGTGTCTCAGAACCGGTTAAAATTTATATCATCTGTTGTGACTTTGATATGCTATTGACGATAGAATAAACCATTTTCTTCTAGGTTTTTTAGTTTCGCCGTAATCGGCGATTCAACAAAATTATTTTTGTAGATATTGACTTAAAGCCTATACCATTTTATCAAGCTTTTAAACCGGTTTTAATGGTACTTTAGTGCTTGACATTTTTTGATAACTCTGATAATTTCGCCGTAATCGGCGCTTGAACACTGACAAAATTTGAAAATTTTGACGCACTTTTAACAATTGCTTTAAGACCTAAGTCAAATTAAATCGGAATTCGCCTAAAAGTGTCTCAAAACCGATTAAAACTTGTCTCATCTGATGTAGTTTTGATGTGTTTTTTAATGGGAATAAACCGCCTTCTTCTAGGTTTTTAGCTTCGCCGTAATCGGCGATTGAAAATTATTATTTTGAGATATTGTCTTAGAGCTTATGCTATTTTATAAGAAAAATTATAGCCAATTCTAACGGTACTTGATATTTTCTTCTAGCTGTAATAGTTTCGCCGTAATCGGCGCTTGAACAATGAAAAAATGTAAATGAAAAAATCGAAATTGGCATAACAGTGTCTCAGAACCGGTTAAAATTTATATCATCTGTTGTGACTTTAATATGCTATTGACGATAGAATAAACCATTTTCTTCTAGGTTTTTTAGTTTCGCCGTAATCGGCGATTCAACAAAATTATTTTTGTAGATATTGACTTAAAGCCTATACCATTTTATCAAGCTTTTAAACCGGTTTTAATGGTACTTTTGTGCTTGACATTTTTTGATAACTCTGATAATTTCGCCGTAATCGGCGCTTAAACAGTAAAAAAATAACTAATAGTTTCGCCGTAATCGATGCTTGAACAGTAAAAATTTTTAAAATTCATACAATTTAGCAACAAAAAACCAAAGGCAAAGCAAAAGGGACCAAAGCGACAATTTTTTTTAATATTGACAATACCTACCTTCTTTTCGGAAACTACGAAAAATTTTGTACGCCTATTTAACTTAGAGAAAAAAGCAAAAAAAAAATTAAGTATTATTAAAGAACAGTTGTCGATTGATTGCGTTTTGTGATCATCTGGGCCGTTATTTTCCGATTGTGATCAGTTGGAGATCTTGTTCGAAGTGTGGGGTACGCGCATCGCATGTAAAATTCGAAATGTCATGGTCGGGCTCTTGTCTTGTGGCCAGCAGGTGGCAGCGAGGTGCTCGAACTTTGAACGGCCGGAAATCCGCGACAAAGGGCGAAATCGGATCCAGAGCCGCCTCTGGCGCCCTCTCACTCCGAAAGTAATTGAATTTTTTCCTCGACTCGGACGAGATTTATGTGGGAGGCGTGCCGTGTTCTCATAAAATCTGATTTCGGACGGCAAAAGCGCCCTTAAGTCTCCGGATCGTAAAAGTGGATTTATGCCATCGAGGAGATTGCTTTTTAAATAGTAATCTATGCTATTAATAAATAACAAACTAAACAAATATTATGAACGAATTATAATTTTAATGCATACATAATCGTTTTCACTGTACCATAAATTTTCTTTATTTGTTCAGGGAAATTGGACTCGAACATGAATTATGCTTTATGCGCTGCGAGACTTGTTCAGCGCTTTATGAATATTGAAATCGCTCCGGCGATTTTAGACAAAAACGCGAAAATCCGGACTGTGTTAGTAATTATCATCAAGTCGGAAACGCCTCCCTTCAGCTTCGTATAGCTGACGAAATAATTTAGGAATTTAGCCGATTGACTCGTCATGTGGCTTTGTGCAAGTGTTGGAAGGTGTTACCCAAGGGTCCTATTCACTGGATGTCATCGGCTACCTTGCTGGCGCCTGATTGATACAGCCTTCATGACTCGACAGTTCTTATTATGAAGACGATTTCCATGACCGCTCACACTTGCGCATTCCGCGATGTTTACACAGAATTAACCGACACCCATTAATCATCTCGAGTCATCACCTAATCATGATCGCGAGGGATTTATACAGGAGGGTCACGAGGAATGTCGGCTTTGATTCAGTAGCAAAAACACAATCGAAAAAAATGTGCTTTGATAGAGATTTTTTTCAAAGTTGAGCGGTGTCAATAGAACACAAATTTATTCGACCTTTACTTAATAAAAAATTAGAATTGTTTTACGTACCTACTTGATTTTTTTTTAATTTTTTGCCCAAAAATTAGGCTCACTCGTCCTAATTGTCACTTTTCCTTATAAACCAATAATAATAAAAACAGTCAGTTTATCATTATCTGATAAAGACCAAACTGTATCACCCTAAAAGTTTACGATTAATCGCTTTCAGAACATGTATTCTGTAACTGATGATGAAGTACGTCAAGGCTGTGTTTGATTTAAATTTAAATTAAACAGATTTTTTTAGTTGAATTTGATATTTAAAAATGGTACTAGTCGTCAATTCAAAAAAGTACTTTTACCGACTTCGAAATTTTTCGAAGGTTTTTACGTTTTTTTTATAAGAAACGAATAAATTTACCTTTCAAAACTTATACTGATAACTAATCAATTTTTTCCTAACTAGTTTCAGAAGATTTGGTGCACTTTTCTATGACTATTACTATGGAAAAAAAGACAACTGGACTGATTTTTAAATTTTTTTAAAATATTTTATGTACGCGGAATTTATTACTTCATTGTTATTTTATTATTTATTATCATTGAAAAAATTTTTAAAAATGATTTATAGAATGTGTTAAAGAGTTAGAGAATAGTTTAGAAAAACTTCAAAACTTATACTGATAACTAATTAATTTTTTCCTAACTAGTTTCAAAAGATTTGGTGCACTTTTCTATGACTATTATTATGGAAAAAAAAAGACAACTGGACTGATTCAAAACATTCAAATTTTACAATTTTTTAAAATATTTTATGTACGCGGAATTTATTACTTCATTGTTATTTTATTATTTATTATCATTGAAAAAATTTTTAAAAATGATTTATACAATGTGTTATGGAGTTAGAGAATAGTTTAGAAAAACTTCAAAACTTCAAAACTTATACTGATAACTAATTAATTTTTTCCTAACTAGTTTCAGAAGATTTGGTGCACTTTTCTATGACTATTACTATGGAAAAAAAGACAACTGGACTGATTCAAAACATTCAATTTTTACAATTTTTTAAAATATTTTATGTACGCGGAATTTATTACTTCATTGTTATTTTATTATTTATTATCATTGAAAAGATTTTTCAAAATGATTTATACAATGTGTTAAGGAGTTAGAGAATAGTTTAGAAAAAATTTGAAGATAGATAGATATTGGGTAATAGAATCGAAATCGTAAAATTTATTAAACAAAAATAATTAAAAAAAAAATTAAGTTTGGATCCAAAATTTTGGGAATTACTGAACTAAGATGATAAAAATTAGCGAGTCCGTAGGTACAAAGTTTAAAATTATTGTTAAAATAGCAGATCATAATTAACTTGTTGGTCCACGTCGTAATTTTTCCATTTTGATTTCGGTTTTGTTATTAAATTTTACAAAAAAAAAATCAAAACAAAAAACCATTGATACGAACTCCCTTTAGCAACACTATTTTAAAGAACATGTTTATTTTGCAAAAGAAAATCATTACTAACTACAAAAAGTTACACAGGTTTTAAACAAATAAGTATTTAAATAAACAAGTTTTGAAGAAAGTATGTACTTTTTAGACAAATGAGAGAAAGGTTTTCAATTAGTTTGATCCTAAAACATTCGCATGAAAAATATTGTTAATTATTGTTAAAAATTGTTGACTAACAGAAAAATAAGTAAAATAAAAATTGTAGAATTTACTCAAAAATTTCTCTATTGTGTCGAGATGTTTTGTTGTAATTAAAAAACCATTGTTATTTCAGTGATTTTTTTGCAGATTTTAATGTCAGTGAACTTTTATCGTTAGCTCTCATAGAAAAGTGAAACAAGTGAAAATTGTGATAGCAACAATTTGTTTGCGTTTTACTCAAAAACTAAAAAAAATAGTATAAAAAATAAAAAAATAAGATTTGGTCCAATTTCAATTAGAGAAACATTTTTGTTTTTTTTTTTGAAAAAAATTACAAGTAATTCGAAAACCACTAGATAATGTATTCCGCTCGTGAAAGTTTTATGTACTTTTCGATCTCCAGAACTTTCTAGAACTGTTCAAAGTGCTAAAAACGTCAAGTAATATGATTTTTCAAGATGTATTTTTTTCGATTTTTGTTGAGATAATAATAATCTGTCGATTATTAGATATTGTCTGTTTTACTTTAATTTTTATTGCTGTCCTACGATTTATGTTTATAGAGAAAGTTGCTAACATATGAAAAAATGTAGAACATTAAAAATTCATTGTCTCGAAGAGATAAAACGCCCAAATTTTTTAAATTTTATTTTACAGTTTACTTTAAAAATTTAAAGTCTTTATAGTCAAAAATAGATGTTTATAGATCAGAAAAAAATATATTACTTATCAAAAGACTCAAAAAACTTCTCTTACCTAAGTTATCTTGTCAAGTATCGTAATAATCATAAAATCAAAAACAAAAATAATCTTCAAAAATCGTAGCGATTTTTTGGAAGCTGCGATTGTCTATTAATTCAGGTATTTAAAAAAAATTATGTCATTTATATTTATAAGTTAAAAAACATTGTAATTTGCTAGTTTTCCCAAAAAAACTTAACTAGAGCTAGCTAAAGAGTTTGTTCACGCAAATTTTGCAGTTTATTTTATATATCATTTTGTTTTTTTTGTTACTTTTAATTTGCGTCAAAAATTAAAGCCGTGACTTTCTCTAGCCCATTGTTTTTCTTAAAAACTATTCATCCTGTAGAGCATCTTTTGGAATCCAAAGTTTTTAGTGAGCTTCGAAAACTAATTCAATTTATTTTTTTTAGGTGAACTTTATCTCGCAATTATCTCTGTCTCAACGGTTGTAATAACTAATAATCTTATAAAAAAAACAAAAATATTTATCAAAAAGCAATCCGATTTATGGAAAGCCTTAATTTGTCCAAAATTTCAGCCACTATTTCAATATAAACTATGCCATTGAAATCATATCTTGAATAGTGTTGTAAATGCACCGAATTTTTCTTCTTGCTTTAATAATTTCGCCGTAATCGGCATTAAAAATGTGAAATTACTGCCGTTTGCATCACTTTTTTGGCTTTATTTTGGACTAAGGGCAAAAATATAAAACATTGCAATTCGCTTTAAATTAGTTATGGAATGGTGAGAAACGAAAGTTACTTGAGGTAAATGCTCCGATTACGTAGAAGTTTTAATTTTTCACTACAAAAATCATAACCCAGAAACTAAAAGCAAATAGTGTATTCAGGTAAATTTTTCAGATTATTTTACCATTTTGTTTTTGTATTTTTTGCCAAAAATTAAAGCCGCCTTTCTCTCTAGCCCCAGTGTTTTTTGTTTGAAAACTATTCATAGTGTAGAACATAATGACAATTTTGTTTTTGTGAATTTAGTAAAAAAGCGTCTGGAGCTTTAAAAAAGCTCGCTCTGGTCTAGCGAAAATTGGTGCAATGATGATCAGCCGCCGCCGGTCCCAATGACACGGTCCATGTGAATAATTGACGTCAGCGTTTTTGTGCACGTTCTTGTGAGTGATTTCGCAAAGCCCACATAAACAAGCGACTCATTATATTCGTCGAAATTAAACCGAGAAAGAAATACGAGCATGCGTGTCTGTAGACCATATATCACCGAGACGATGGAAAAAATTAGAACGACCGTGCATCTAATTCGGCGTGCAGCCGTTGTGGCGCCACTGCGACCTTCTCCAACATCCGGACAATCCACCGAAAACTAAATCATCTGCTTGCTCTTGGAGTTTACACCGCAAATGGCCCGTGAGGACCGCCCTCGATGCAAATCTAGCCACCGAAGGGAAGTATCACGTGTTTCTGGTTAACTTGCGGTTAGAGGAAATGGAAAATGTTACGCGCCTGATGAGCTTTACGAGCTTAGCACTTGTCAAGGGTGCAACCAGAAACTCTTGGCGGTGGGACATTTCTAAGAACCTCACCTTCTCTGGGTTTCACTAAATATTTTCTCCTCTACTAAATCAACAAATTTCCAATATCTGATCACTTGACAGTGTCCTAGGATTTTTTTTGAATCACCCTGTACATTGAATACAGGGTGATTCAAAAGTACCGTACAATCGTTCAGGTGCTGATAAAGGACATCAAACTGAATTAAAAGTTCTTATGACAAAAAATTGTTTGAGCATTTTTTCATGAGATATAGCTCTTTAAAGTTAAATTTTTGGTGCTTCATATTAAATTTTTGTGACTTTAGTTAGCGGAAACGACAGCTCTTGCAACAAATTAAAAAACTTGTAACTGTTACCGTTGCTAAGGAAAATAAATTAAAAAATATATCAAAATTGAGTTGTATTAAAAAAAACTAACTTTATTTTTTAAAAACAATAAAAAGTAAACTTAGTAAAAGAATGTTAAAAAATGGGAAAATACAGATCATGATTTATGGAAGAGTGAAAAAAATTGTGAAATAGGATAATAGTAGTAATTAGCATATTTTTGAGAAGAAAAACTTATACAAAGATAAAAGATTTTTTTAAGAAAAACAAATTCATAAAATACAATAAACATAATAAATTTAAAAGACAAAAAAGGCCAACAAAATGTTTATAGCAAAAACTTGAAAAAATTGAAAATTAAGCGTGAAAATTACAAATCTGAACTTTTTTCTAAAAACATACATACTCATAAATCTTATTTTTTTTTAATTTCACAATTTTCAAAACGGCATTGAAAAACAAGATAACTTTGAATTAAAAAGACAACTTTTAGCAATTTTTCAATGACTTTATAATTTATTTATTGCAAAATTTTAAAATGTAATTCAAATCCACCTCCTATCTATAAAGTAAAAATTTTCAAAATTATTCTCAAATTTTGAGCTAAAACTTTATATAATTATTATTAAATCAATGTTTTTTGCGAAATCTCTTACCTTTTAGGAGTAAAAAAAACACAACTTACAAAACATAGCACATAAATATTTTAAATTTCAAAAGTAGTTTCCAAAAAATATGTAATAATGTCATAGGTACAATTCTTTATTCTTATCTATTCTATATACCGTAATACATCTCGTAATAAAATTAATAATAAATCTTAAAATACTCAATTTCTTTTTAAAAATTTTTAAAATAACAATAAAAAAACACATTGATGAAGAAATCAAAGTTAATATAATCTGTAAAAAATTCCTAATTTTTTTAAACGTTTGTAAGTTCTTTTTCATTTTTTTTTGAAAATTTTGTAATCTAATTAAGTATTGTCGAAATTATTTAAATCTTTGGAGTTTTGTGTCATAGCCGTATTCAACAATTCTCCTAATTTCTAAAAATTACAATAAATTAATGAAATATAATAGAGAGAAGCTCGACTTTTTGTTAAAGCACGTGAAGTAATGAATATAAGATATTTTAGCAAAAATAGAGAAAACACACTAAACAACTAAATTTTGACAATAAAAATTAGGAAGAGGTAAAAAAAACACCTAAATTCTTACCTTTTATAAGAAAAAAATGCAACCTGAAAACACTACACACAAAAGTTCCAAATTTCATCAATAAATGCCAAAAGTCATAGATTTGAAAAAAGTATACATTTTTAAAGACGTTACAACAGATTCTTATATAAAAATTGTTAAAATGATTATTTTGACAACGTTTAGAAAATTTAAATGCAAAAGAAGTAAATAAATTTTACTAATGATTATTACTTTAAATCAAAACACAAAAACAAATCAGAAAAATTACGTAAAAATAAGATTAGCAAACAATTATTTGTCATTAGCTAAGTCATAAAGTAAAAATGTAAAGAAGAATTTTCTTCTATATATGCCACAATTTGGAAATTATATTTAAATTAAGAAAATATTAGAAAAAAATAAAAAAAAATAATACTAACTTTACAATTTTGAAAAATGATAGAAAATTTTATATTTTAGCAAGAAACTCATAATACGTCTCATTAAATCAGTGTTTATAATCTCCAACTAAAATTTTTCTTAAGACGAAGAATCTAAAATATAAATTTTAAAGTTTATAAAAATGTTTCAGTTTGTTAACTTGGAATTGAAAATAAGATTGCCAAATCCATGTTTTTTATTATGAGCTGTGTTATGTTATAAAAGCGAATCCACAAAAGCTGATAAATGTGCAAACAACACCAATAAAACCCTGCAATTTTATCACTTTTGAATCACCCTGTATATACCGAATCGTAACATAACTAAAATCATTTTGAAATTTTTGTCTGGTTGCATTTTTCCGGGAATGGCTGAATTTTAATTTAATTCTTAGAATTTTCTTTTTATGAAAAAAAATTAATTCTAAACTGATGACTTGATGGGTCTGTAATTTGCCTCCATTGTCCCATAATCCCAATAATGGTCCTCTCACATTGTCGGCTTACTCCACACCTGTCCGAATCGGCGTTTTGCACGGTCTTAAAGGGCACTCACTTAATCTGATGTTTTAATCGTCCGTAAGGCATTAAGCGGGCGAATAACGACAGGAAGTCGGAAAAATGAAATGCTCGTTTAAAATTCATTAGCGCTGGACTGGATAAGAAGAAAAAATTCACATCAATTAGCTGGACTTAAGGTGAAAAATTTTGTATAAACGTCATGATTTGGAGATTAGAAAAGTAACAAGCGTCGTATTTTCGAATTAATCGCCTGCCATTATCCACGCTACGTCAGAGTTTGATCACGTGTTCGGAGCCCCCTTTTTAGATCAACAAGCGTGCAAGTGCAATGTGACACATGCCGTCATTATTCAGTCGGATAATGCACTGCACTAATTGGCGAGGGGCTGATTTGCCCTCGCGCCCACCAAGCTTCCCGTTTAGACGTGAAAACGATCCCGAGGGATATCATTATTGGGAATCAGAAAGCATATGGTAATAAGTCATACACGGTTAGAGCAACTCGAAACGGACGGCTGCGTTAAGCCTCTTCACCAAGACGAAAGGGATGATTTAGAGATGGGGTGCTTTTGTGTACAACCTGCGCCTTGCCTTGTCATGGAAACTTGTCTTAAAACACCAAACTTTTTTAAAGTTTTTAACTGCAAGGTTAAAATGATGGGAATAATTATTTTCTCAAATGTGTAAAGTACGTATGAGATTCTGAAGAGACGAGCTTTGATTTGTATGGAAAAATAAATAACTTTTTCAAAAATTATGTTTGAAATTTTGTTGTCACACCAGAAGCTAGGAATGCACTGATTTATGAACAGAGGGAATAGTGATTTATTAGTTAAGACAAATTTCAAGAATTTAAATAGAAAGAAAAAAGGGGAAACCAGGCCACAAGCTAACAGATGTTAAATTACGCATAATCACTGGTTTTGTTGTTTTTATTTATATTTTGTCAATAGACTCGTCGTTTAAAATTATTGTTTATTTTTTTTTTGTTTTCTTTAATTACAGTTAAACTATGATCTGGGAAATCGATTAGCGTCGAGAAAATCCCTAGCCGGAGAACGATGTTTTTTTGTTAAAAAGATAGATAATTAAATGTGCTTTCTAACAATAATAACTTTAATAGGGTGTCCTAAAACTTAGCTAAAACTAGCTCGGCGCATCCACCAATTTTCAAATTAAAATAATTAAAAAAATTTTTTTAGAGTAAGCTAGTGTTGCAAACATGATGGGATGGTACGTAGAATGAGCCGCAGAATTCACTAGAACAAATCGTTTTTTTCTATGACTTTTAGTTTTTGAGTTATGAATTTTTTATTTATATAATTTGGCGCATCCACCATTTTTCAAATTAAATATTTGTTTTTAATAAATTTCGGAGTAAGCTAGTGTTGCAAAAAAGATAGTATAATACGTTAAATGAGCCGTAGAATTTACTGGAAAAAACTGTTTTGCTCTGCGACTTTTAGTTTTTGAGTTATGCATTTTTTATTTATACAACTCGGCGCATCCACCATTTTAAAATTTAAAATATTTTTTCAAAATAAGTTTTAGAGTAAGCTAGTGTTGCAAAAAGATGGTATTATACGTACAGCCGCAGAATTCACTGAAAGATACCGTTTTGCTCTGCGACTTTTAGTTTTTTAGTTATGAATTTTTAATTTATATAACTAAGCGCATCCACCATTTTTCAAGACAAATAGTTTTTAAAAATAAGTTTTACAGTTAGTTAGTGTTGCAAAAAAGATGTTATAATACGTAGGATGAGCCGTAGAATTCACTGGGATAAATCGTTTTGCTCTGCGACTTTTAGTTTTTAAGTTATGAATTTTTAATTTATTTAACTCGGCGCATCCACCATTTTTCACGTTAAACAATTATACAAAAATTAGTTTCAGAATTAGCTAGTGTTGAAAAAATGATGGTATAATACGTAGAATGAGCCACAGAATTCACTGGGACAAACGGTTTTGCTCTGCGACTTTAAGTTTTTTAGTTATGAATTTTTAATTTATATAACTCGGCGCATCCACCATTTCTCAAAAAAATTTTTTAAATAAGTTTTAGAGTTAGTGATGCAAAAAAGATGGTATAATACGTAGAATGAGCCGCAGAATTTATTGAAAGAAACCGTTTTGCTCTGCGACTTTTAGTTTTTTAGTTATGAATTTTTAACATAGATAACTCGGCGCATCCACCATTTTTCAAATTAAATAATTTTTTAAATTAAGTTTTAGAGTTAGCAAGTGTTGCAAAATATATGGTATAATACGTAAAATGAGCCGCAGAATTCACTGGAACAAACCGTTTTGCTCTGCGACCTTTAATTTTTTTGTAATGATTTTTTAATTTACATAACTCGGCGCATCCACCATTATCCAAGTTATTTTTTTTAATGGGTTTTAGAGTAAGCTAGTGCTGCCGAAAAGGTGGTATAATACGTACGACTTTTGGTTTCTGAGTTATATATTTTTTTGTAGAAATGAATTGAAATGGTTACTTTAATTTTAGGCAAAAAAATTCAAAACTTTAAATTTTCTGAAAAGCTAGTATCATGGCGAAATGAACTGTAGAATTCACTGAAACAAACCGTGTTGCTCCTCAATTTTTGCATTTAGAGTTATGTTTTTTTAGTGTAAATAAACTTTGAATTAAATTAAATTAAACAAATGTAGTTAACTCTGCTTGTTGCCTTGTACTTTGAGTTAACAAGTAATTCTTGTTTAATAATTTGATTTAAAATAAGACGGCGTAGAATGTTTCTATTAACTAATATAAAGTTGGCAATATAATTATTTATAACAAGTAGAAAAACCACCATGTGAGGAAAAATTAATGGTTGCACCTTTTTCAACTTGGTAACTTTGGTAACTTTTCTATCAGGGTTCAACCGTTTGTAATTCTACGTAATATTTTATTTTTTTTTATAAACTGATACACTATTTCAGTAGATTTTTATCAATAAATAATTTTTGTGTATCCATACCTACCAATTTAAACCTAGGAAAAATATGTTTTTTTTTTAAATAAATTTATTTCTTAGTACTGGTGTAAATTATTCTAGTCATGAATAAGAGTCAAAGTAAACTCAAAACGTCGACTTCAAATAATAAGAAAAATTTTTCGTAGTCCGGACTTTTTCAATTTAACCCTCTAACTTAACCTCATAGTTATTGTTATTACGGACGATTAACATTATGCCAAGAAAAAAATTTTTATTTAAATTTTTGATTTTTTTGCCTTTTTAAAGAGATGAACATAGCTCTAAAGACTTAGCAAAATGCATGAAACTTTCTAGAATCAAGTTTAAAAAAAAATTAGAACGTAACTTACATGTAATAGTAGGTAATTGTTTTAATAAAAAATTTATTTATATGATTTTTCACAAAGACGTACTCAATATTTACAAGTATGTGTAGGCGGTATAACTCTGATGTTTTAGTAAGTAGTGTTAAGACTGTAAATATTAGTAGATAAATTGAATTGAAAGTTTCTTAAATGATCAATTTTCGTCCGCCTCCCACGGCCCATCAAGCCCCAATAAATATGAAAAAATATTATAAGCATCCACACAGACTCAGTTCGAATCCTCCCGGTCATGCAAGCGCATAAATAACGCGTTTGAACCCGTTGGAAATTAAACGGATAAATAACAATCAGTCCGAAGGAGGCTCGGACGTGTAGCCTCCCAGACGGTCCTGGCAGGGGCCCGTGTTTCGGGGCACCCGGCACTCTCCTCTCAAAGGCACCCTCCGACTGTTTTATCGAGTCTGAATGATAATTACATGACAACACGTGGTTTATAGGTCGGCCTGCCGCTGACCTACGCCCGAATTTATTATGGGAATTTGCTTCGTCTCAAAAAACCAAAAAAAAAATCGTTTTTATCGCTCGTAAAAATGGCACGTTTCGGGGAAACTTGTCAGGAAATTAGGACCTGACAGGGCATTGAAGGGCACTTGTGAACCGTATTATTTCTGATTCTGCATGTTTTATGCTCGGTCCAGTGGCTGGGCGCACGTGGCCAACACGCGTAATATGTAAACCCATTCATTAGTGCAACCACACCGAAAATCTGCACCGAACAATGTTGGACACACCACCCTTAACGGATTGAGGGAGGGCGGATTTTTTTTCATTCGGCGTGCTTTTTGTTTGATGGAGTTTATTAGATTCATTACGAGTTTTCCACGGCTCTTTGTTGCTGATGCGGATGGCGAGCTGCAGGGGGCGACCTGAGACCGGTCGCGTTCACTCCGAACTTAATCTCACGAGGGTAAAAGTTAAATAATTACTAGAGGTTTTTTTGACTATTTGGATTGAAAGTGGGATAAATTTGTGACCTTTTTTCACTAATTTCAACCTACTATTGTAATTCAGACTGTGGCATCTATAATTTAAAAATCAATTTTTAATTTTTTTTGAGCTTAAAACTTTAAATACAAAGTATTTAAAGACAAACCGTGTCCCAAATTTTTTACACCACATTTTCTTAAAATTATCTCTGATTTAATGTAAATTCCTCTCATTTTCTTTACTTTCTTTTGATTCATTATAACTTTCTCAAGATTTTTTAAAAATTATTTTTCATAATTTTCTTACATTTGTCTGATTTCTTTAATTTTGTTCCCAATTTCCTTACTTTTTTTGCTTAGTTTACGTAACAACTTTATTTTAAAATTACTAATTTTTAACAGTTTATGCATTTTTGATTTAATTTTTTTCGACAAACTATTAATGCAGTTTTTTGTTTAAATTCATTTAAAAAACGTATAATATGAACAACAGATACCTTATTTTTTCTGAAATTACCTCAAATTTTTTACACCAGTTTTTCTCAAGATATTCTCTGATTTAATGTGAGTTCCTCTAAGTTTCTTTGATTTCTTTTAATTTATTCCGACTTTCTACAAATTATTCTAAAATTATTTCCCATAATGTCCTCAAAATTTATCTGAGAGGTTCACCTTTTAATCCTTACGTTTTTTTGCTTAGTTTACGTAGCAGCTTTATTTTAAATTGAGAAATTTTTAGCATTTTTAATTTTAATCTTTTCGACAGTTTTTTGTTGAAATTCATTTGAAAAATGGAAAATATGAACAATAGATAACTTATTTTTTCTGAAATATACAATTAGTAAACTTTATAACTTAGGATAACTTAGGTACAACTTCGAAACTTAAAAAAAATTCAAACCTACTAATTTAAATTTCTATTTACATTTTAACACAATTTTAAACAAGTTTCCAATAACAACGTTTTTTTACTATTTTAAAACACGCTTCCCATAGCAACGTGTCTTAAATTCATGTTTTCAATATTTTAAAACACGCTTCCTATAGCAACGTGTTTATAATTAAAATATTCCAACAACAAAAATTTTGAATAACACTTATGCGGAAACGCTTAATGTTCTCGTGTGTCTAGGTATGCAACTCGCATACGCTCGTTGCATAAAATCAGTCCTCGATCTTTAAGATTGTATTTTCACATTGTTAATAACTATAAAAAATGTGTAGTAATTTTTTAATTCGTTTAATTGTAATCATATCATTACAATTGCATCATAATTATCAAGAACACCTCTGAAATAAATAAAAGGCAGATTTGAAGTCAATAGGAATTGAAAATTTCTCGACTTTTAAAGACAAAAACTAGCGGTTTTATATAAAATTAAATTTAGAAGCATTTATAAAATTTTTCAAATTCAAGAAGTAGAAATTACTGTTCTTTTAAGATTATTTTGTGCACTTTTAGAGTTTCTGGGTGCTATAGCAATTCAAAGAACATAATTTTTTATACGAAGAATAAACCACAGAGGAAATCGGTGTTCACATAAAGGGAAATCAAAGGAAATAATAAGGAATCGTAAAAAATCATTTTAGAAAATTACTAAAAATTTTGAGAAAATAAGGGACACTTTAGATAATCAGGGGAAATCATGGAACGTTAGAAGAAATCATAATATTAGTACAAAATTTGGGGTTCGGTTAACTCTGCATTGTTTTTATACAAAAAATTATTACCTAGCTCAAATTAATTCGAAACAAATTACAAAGACAAAATTTCATCTAATATGTCATTTAATTTTTCGCTATTGGTAAACAAAAAAACGGTATTTTAAAAACTAACGATTTTAGTATTTTACGTAATCTATTGTTGACTCCGGATCGTTCCGGGTGATTTCTGGGCACTTCTAAATCAACGACGTAGTAAGTTTATAAGTTCAGCGCCTGGAAACACCCATCTCAAAAATTACTCGTCCTAGAGCATTTTAAGCAGTCAAGTCAGGTCAGGTCAGGTCAAGAGTCAAAAAACATTTTTTTTTTAATTTTACAAGAAACAACATTTATATTTTTGTAAACTCAGTTCAACAATGGCTTACATCGTCCTTAAGTCATTTCGATTACAAAAAATTTGGTAAATAGAAAGTGGTTATTATTTACAGAATTTTATGACTAAAGTCGCGCTTAAATTCCGCGATTGAAAACGAATAAAACAACTGACCGCAATTGCATGTTATTAGATAAAATTACAATCAAAATTTAAACGTCCATTCAATGATTATTTGCGACCAAAATATTTATTTCACATCAACTCTGGTTTTGTATTACCAGCAACGTACGTATTTTCCCATAAAGTAATGAAACTAATTACATAATTTAAATACCTGTAGTTGCAATAACTGTTATTTCGATTTAATAAAACAATTCGCAACGAATTGGAGTGCTTCCAATAATCGTTTTTTAAAAAAGCTCTCTCCGGTTTTTTCCTTTCCAATGCTCGCAAGAACGTAGTAATTACATCTCGCAACGTTCTTTTTATTATTTTTCTCAAACTCCTCGCATCGTAAAATCTCGACCCAGAAATCAATAGTTGGAACAGGTTCCGAATCGATTCCTTTTTAAAATGACACGAATTTCCCGAAGCGCTCCAGTGGCGCGCCCAGAAATTTCTCCTTCCCAAAAAAGAAACGAAAATTTCAAACGAATTGGTTTCGGTTTTTCAAATGGAAAACAAAAAAACAATATATGTAGACTTATAGATTTTTTAGACCATATTTATACAGGGTGTATCAGAAATATGTGGAGAAGAAATACATTTCATCAAATCTGATATCTGATATAGCTTCTAATAAATATTTAAATTTTATATCATCCACATCATTAAAAAATGTCTGTTACAAAAAATCTTGTTCAAAGTTAAAAACTTAAGTGAATGTAGAGAAATATTGTTAAATAAAAGCTAACCTGTTCAATAAACAATGAAATTTCTCAAAACTCTATAAATAAAATTAATAAAAAAATAAATAAACAAACATAATTAATAAAAATATATAAATAAATATAAAAATTTTAAATATAAAAATAAATATAAAAAATATAAAAATAAAAATATCTATGTCAGTTTACCTTTTTATGCCAATCTTAAATTTAAAACTTTTATTAAAACCTTGCAAACCTATTATTGCTATACGGGGTGTTCTGTCTAAACCCCACATTGGAAATATATAAAGTTGTAATAAAAATATTTATTAAAAAGTTGGTACGCAGCTATAAAAGTTTTTTTCAATGAAAATATTTTTAAGATGGCGGCACTTCCGGTTATACCAGAAGTCGCATCAACTTTCTTATTTTATATGCAAAGCTTTGTTTTTTACTGCGTTTTTGGATTAGTTGAGTTATTTTAAGAAAGTTTTTATTAGCTTTTCTTATACCTAAGTTTAACCGTTTTCGAGTTATTTAAAATTTTTTGAAAATTTTTTGATTTGCACCTCTCACTTAAAAAATCGGTAACTCTCTTAGTTTTAGAGATTTCGAAATCATATTTGGAGAATTAAAAAAGAAAGCTTATATCTGTTCTCCAGTGAATCCAAAATTGGAAAAGAAGTTAATTAACCCAAAAATTTTAAGGTTTGGACAACTTCAAGTACTCATAACTTAATTTTTTCAAATAAAATGTCACAATTTTTATTTTAATAGATGCAGGAGAATTATTTTCTGTATCGATCTGTATTACCACTTCCTATACCTATCTGTGATAATTTTCAAGTTATGTTTTTTTTTGAGATTACAGAAAATTTTTTACTACAGTTATTTTTGTATAGTTTGTCATAAAAACATTTCTATTTAAACAAACAACAAACTCTGTTCAAAATCGTGTTGTCCAACCCGTGAAAACAAAAGAAATTTATTGAATGTTGGTTAAAAAAAATTATTTTTCTACATTTTTTTCCTTTTGTTTCCATGGCAACCTATAAAAAGACTTATGGCTAATGAATTTTTCAATCCCAAATAAAATTATTGTAACTTGAAAACTATTAAACATTTTCTGCTTAAAATTCTCTACGATTTAATGAAATGAAATTTTTGACATTTCGTTTAAAAAAATTGAGTTATGGGTGCTCAAAGTTTTGAAAACTTAGCTTTAAACATTTGGAGTTTGTTATTCTTTTTAGAAATTTGAAAACACCAAAGGAAAGAAGAAAATGACTTGAAAAGTGTTTCTAAAACTTTAAAAATGGCAGAATTAGCGATTTTTGAACTGATAGTTGCAAATTAAAAAAAAATATTAAAAAAGTCGCTAAACATTTCGTAAACGGCCAAAATCAGGTATATTACCTTAAAATAACTCTAGTAATTTTAAAATGCATTAAATTATATAGCTTTCTATTTAAAATAAAAAAGTTAAAAGCGACTTTCCGTATAACCGAGAGTGCCACCATCTTGAAAATATTTTCGTTAAGCAGGACCTAAGAAATTATAGTTGTATGCAAATTTTCAGTGGACTAACATTATTAGAACTACCAATACTTCTAATGTGGGGTTGTTATTTAAATTATTGTTTGTAGACTTGTTTAATTTGAAGAAAAAGAAAGTTATACCTTTAAAACTCTCCAAGGCTTTTGACTGCGTTCATCACCACATTTTATTACGAAAATTATATTTTTATAACTTGCTACCTAGTAGTTGTAAAATGATGGCATCATTTTTAAGCAACAGATCACAGCTTGTAAGACACAAAGGAATTGACTCAGGCAAAAATCGTGTTGAATTAGGAGTGCCCCAAGGCTCTGCACTTGGGCCACTTCTTTTTATTATTTATATAAATGATTTTTCTTCATATATGGAAAATAAAAGTATACATTTTGCAGATGATACAACTCTAATGGAAAAAAACGAAAATCTGTCTACAGCGTTAAAAATCGTAGATGATGCACAGTCAAAGGCTTTGTCTTGGTTCGAATCCAATAAATTAACATTAAACAAAAATAAAACAAATACATTGGTTTTTTCATTAAAGAAATAAATAGATTTTGTGGAAGGATCTACAAAATTTTTAGGAATCTTTCTTGACTCCTCATTGAGGTTTAATACACATTCAGAAAAGGTTGCAAAATTACTTTGTAGTGGTATTTTTGCACTTCGCAATTTAAAAGATCAAGTTCCTCCTGAAACTCTAAAAACTGCATTTTATTCATTATACCAGTGTCACATCAGTTATGGACTATTAGTATGGGGTTATTCTGCTTCCATTTCTACAATTTCCAGATTACAACGTCGAGCTATCCGAATAGTAGGAGGTCTAAAATATAGAGAAGACTGCAAATATGTTTTCAGGAATTTTAATATACTTACTGTTCCTTGTATGTATATTTATCAGTGTTTAAATTATATAAAATCTAACATAGAGAGTTTTAAATCACATAGTAACATTCACGAATATAGTACACGTCACAGAGATAAAATTTGCCTACACAGTGTTCGCTTAAAAAGCTCCGAAAACGGCACCGGAAACCTAGGAATAAATTTTTTTAATGCGTTACCTGATGATATTGCTAAGCTAAAGACAAATAAATTTAAAAAGGTTATAAAAAGATACCTCTGTAAAAAAGCTTTTTACTCATATGATGAGTATTTTAATGATTTTAAATGTGATGTTATGTATTAACTTTGTATATATATATTATGTATGATGATTGTATTTTATGTCATTTATGTTCTTGGTAAGCCCTCTTATTGACTTGTGTTATGACCAGTGTAGTCTTTAAACATTAATAAACATTATTATTATTATTATTATTATTATTATTAAAAACGTCATTAAAGGAGATATTAAAAAAACAATTTTTATGGAGAACCTTTTTCATATAAAAAACAATGTAGGTTTTCACATTCAAGTAATAATTTTGGTGGTTGGAGACGCCACTGCGTGCACAAATCATTCTCTGAGTTAATTACCGTCGAAAGTGGAAGATTACACGAAACGATGGTTAACAAATTGTCAAGTCCCGTAGCAACTGCAATAACTATAATTCCAAGGCACATCTCACAAGCAGGCTCATTGGTATTCTTCGCAGGATCAATGAGTAAACCATTCCAGCGATCCGCTTACATTCGCTATTGATAAATTCTTATTTCTTCTGTAAACGAACCAATAAATAAGGTGAAGCTCAAACCGGATACGCCGGCATTGTCGGCCGTACGACCATTGTTCATTTCATATTAACACAACGATGTCGTCGTCAGCTTTTATGGAAAGTCGTCCATAATGGCCGAGGAGAGGAAAAAATCGCAGGAAAAATTTGCCACCTCGACGCCGTTTCCTAACTCGGATCATAACAAATTAGGGACGATTAAGGAGATTCCGGTTAATTTGCTTGAATTTTAATTGGGATTGATTGATGCGAATGCGAGGAAAGAACTTTGATTAGACGACGGAAAAACGAGCATTTTTCTTGGCAACTTTCAAAATAAACGATTCGGTTAATGATCAATATTTAATACCCAATTTGTGCCTTCTCATACTTTATGCAAATTTTCTTACCGTTAATGGTGTTACGGTTAGGAATCACGCAGTATAAACCTTCGTAATAGTAGTATCCTCTTTAACTATTTTGCATTTATGATGCCTGCATTTTTACTTACAAGACTTACACTGAGTTGTTTATTTCACTCTCAGGTCTACAAATAAAAAAAAACTAATAATTATCTTCCTCTTCTCATTTTAAAAATCGCTACTCCCACAAACTTGATTTGAACTCTCAATTTTTTGAAATGAAGTGATGTTATTTTTATGAACTTTTTGAGATTTGTCAGAACGTCAGAAAGATTTATTTTGTAATTAGCACCTGTGTAGACTCTCTACAGGGCATATGCAAATCGGCCTTCTCACGCTACTATCTCATATCTAATGCTTGTTTCACAGGAAATTATTATTGAAAGGTACAGTTAGGGAGAATTAAATCGCCAAAGTTGTATTTAATTTTGCAGTTTATTGAAATTTTGTAAAAATGAAGGAACAACTTTTCTGCAGTTGATGTAGATTCTAACAGGCGAATTTAGAACAAATTATGTCAGCTAAACCTACTGACTGCGCCAATTAAGTTCGTAATAGAACACAACATTCGGTTTTGTAAAAAATATTAAAACTGGAAATATTTATTTTTGAGGGACTAGAAAATACAAAATAGACTGCATATCGTCCAAACTACAAATCCTTCAATAAAAATGAAATCAGATTTGGAATCCTAAGACAATTTTTACAAACAAAAAATCAGTTTTTTTTAATTTATTGACATGCTGAAGAAAGCTTTTTTTATGAATATAAAATACACGTTTATATCAAAAGTTTTATATTAATAAATATACGTACAGTTGAACAAAGTGAAAATGACACCCCAATATACCATTATCGAATTGCAAGCTTGATCTAGTTTTAAGATAACTTCAAAAAGTCGGTTTACAAAAAAATGGCGAAATGAAAGTTTAATTCAGAATTAAACTAATTCAAATTAAGTTGCCACTTATTTTGCATTGACAAACGTCAAGGTAATTAAAGCAAAATGTTTCGTATTTTTAATAAAAAATTTAACAAATTATTTCTTAATAAATATAATGTATTAAAAATCAAATTATTAATTTAATATTTTTGAATTATTTTTCACAGCAGGAATTGTTTTAGTGAGGGGTCATTTTTAGTTTGTTCGACTGTACCTGTACCTATCCATCTTATTTCGAGCTGGATTTAATTTTATTTGTTTTTTCAAAAATTTAAAAAAAAATAACAATTATCAGAAGTAATAAATAATTTTTGCAAAAAATTGTAAAAAAATTACAATTTTTTTATAAAAAATTTATTGAGTCCGAATGGAAATCAAGATATACTAATTCTTTCAGCAGTTCCAAGATGATTATTATATTATTATTATTATAATTTTTGTAATCTTCTGTAGTCCTATAATCGAAAGACAATTTTCGCGTTTTTGATTTTTTTGAGTTATTTTTTGACATTTTAGTTAACATTTTTTTTTATTATTTATCCATTTTCCATAGATTTACCTACCTAAGTCTATGGTTGGATTACATTAAAAAAGTTTATAGATTTTAATATCTTACATAGTTTTGTCTCGAAAGTTTCATAAATTTTGTCAAAAAAAAAGAGACTGAATTAGGTAAGAAAATCACAACAATTTAGCTTTTTTATAACGCTTTAGTCCGTTTTCAACCAGAAAACAGTCCTTTTAACTTTTATTGATTCATTTTTCTTAATCAAACCTTATTTTAGAATACACTGATCTGTAAAGTTAGTATTTTTTGGAAAAAAGTTTGTTTAGGAAACAAACAAAAAAATTTATTCGAGATCTGGTACTAGAGCCGTTCATCACCGCTCTTTTCACTGTTCTTAGATCAAGTAGAAAAAATAGGACCCGACAATAAAATTCTCTTTTTAGCCCCCTTCCCATAAAATTCTAAAAAAAGCGATCTGGCGTGCAAGACATTAACCAGTGAGAGGTGGGCCATAGATTTTTTTACACTCTCTAATTAAAAAACCTTGTCACTGAATTTTCTAAATCTGAATCACATGTTTGGTTTTTTTCGTCACGAATTCCAATTGTCACCTTCAAATTGTGGTTCAATGATCAATTAGTGCAAACCGAAAGCATGGGTCAGTGACGTCATCAATCAGAGCTTGTCCCAAACACACATGTTCCACATGTGGACAACATATGATTAGAAAAAATTTCAAAATGCATTTCCCATGGAATAGATTAATCGCTTTGATGTGAATTACGCGGCGACAATTCTCCGAAATCTTGTCGCGTTTGATGTAAAATGGTGAAATGGGCCTTTTGCAGACTCACTGTGAGAGGGGTAAAAATGGTAATTTATTATAAGCGGTTTTTATGGCAAGCTTGACAACTCAATCAGGCAGTCTCTTGTTCGTGGCCGCTTTCATAGCACCCGTGAGAAATTAATTATGTCTGATTGAGATTTATCCCGCTCACGACTCATATTTATAGATAGGATCCTCCTTCGGACCGAAATCACGATCGAAACAATTGGCTGTTGATTGGGGATTTATTCATGTGAGAAGGAAACCGGGAGAGGATTGACAGCCAAAAAACATAGCCAGACAAAGAAATGAGAGCACAATTGCTAAATGTATAAAACACTGTTTTAAAACAATTACGAAGGAGAAAAAAAAGAAACATACAGGGTGTCTCTATTATTGACCTTTAAATTTTAGAAAATAAATCTTTTTTTAAACTGCGTTCAGAAATGCCATTTGAAAAAACCTAATTTGGTGTTTGTTAATATTGGGACACCCTGTATACATACCGCAATTTTTAAAAAATATGCAGCAAAAACTCAGCTCTTATCTAGAAAAAAGAAAATGTTAATTAATTACCTATGAGCAAGTTATGGATTTATTTCAGGGACACCCTGTATGTAGAAACCTTACACAAGTGTTTTTGTAAGACACAAGTTACACATTCACAGCTATTCTAGAAAAAAATGTATCTATTTTGCGACAAAAGAGTTTAATCTAATTAAAGTAATTCATTGAATTCTAGAATTTACATAAATGACACAGATGAATATTTTTTGAAGAGTATTTTTCTAGTTTTTGGTCGTTTAGAAAATCGATCGGTAAATAAATTGATTAATAATAATTTTTTTTTTGTCTTTAAAAGTTTTGCTGTCCCGTCCGTTATCGCAAACATAAAATGTCCTTATGTCTTTTGAGCTTAAATAAAACCAAGAATTTTTAATTTCCAGTATCAAATTTTAATATTGTTAAAGTCTTTCATAAATAAAATTTGCTGAATAAATGTTTTAGAGCTATTTTCTCACACAAAATTATTTTGTCCCGTCCGTTATACGTAATTAAAAAGTAAGTTAATCACGTTGCCTTATTCTTTGGTTTTGTAGTTTTAAAAGTTTTAACAGATTTGACCTTTTACTTAAAAAATAGTTGATCTTAACTACTGTGAAATGGTGTCCCGTCCGTCATCAATTTGTATTTCTGCTCGTATTTCAAACTAAAAACGTGGCTCTAATTGTAGGCACAATAAACCTAACTGGATTCTTGTATTGTTAAATTAGGTATTATTGACATGCTGAACAAAGCTTCTTTTATGAATAGAAAATACACATTTATATCAAAAGTTTTATATTAATAAATATACGTACAAATTTTAATATTGTTAAAGTCTTTAATTAATAAAATCTGCTGAATAAATGTTTTAGAGCTATTTTCATACACAAAATTATTTTGTCCCGTCCGTCATATGTAAACAAAAAGGAAGTTAATCCCGTTGCTTAATTCTTTGGTTTTGTGGTTTCGAAAGTTTTAACAGTTTTGACCTTTTACTTAAAAAATAGTTGATTTTAACTACTGAGAAATGGTGTCCCGTCCGTCATCAATTTGTATTTCTGCTCGTATTTCAAACTAAACACGTGGCTCTAATTGTAGGCACAATAAACCTAACTGGATTCTTGTATTGTTAAATTAGGTATTATTGACATGCTGAACAAAGCTTCTTTTATGAATAGAAAATACACATTTATATCAAAAGTTTTATATTAATAAATATACGTACAAATTTTAATATTGTTAAAGTCTTTAATTAATAAAATCTGCTGAATAAATGTTTTAGAGCTATTTTCATACACAAAATTATTTTGTCCCGTCCGTCATATGTAAACAAAAAGGAAGTTAATCCCGTTGCTTTATTCTTTGGTTTTGTGGTTTCAAAAGTTTTAACAGTTTTGACCTTTTACTTAAAAAATAGTTGATTTTAACTACTGTGAAATGGTGTCCCGTCCGTCATCAATTTGTATTTCTGCTCGTATTTCAAATTAAAAACGTGGCTCTAATTGTAGGCACAATAAACCTAACTGGATTCTTGTATTGTTAAATTAGGTATTATTGACATGCTGAAGAAAGCTTCTTTTATGAATATAAAATACACATTTATATCAAAAGTCTTATATTAATAAATATACGTACAAATTTTAATATTGTTAAAGTCTTTAATAAATAAAATCTGCTGAATAAATGTTTTAGAGCTATTTTCACACACAAAATTATTTTGTCCCGTCCGTCATATGTAAACAAAAAGGAAGTTAATCACGTTGCCTTATTCTTTGGTTTTGTGGTTTTAAAAGTTTTAACACTTTTAACCTTTTACTTAAAAAATAGTTGATTTTAATTACTGTGAAATGGTGTCCCGTCCGTCATCAATTTGTATTTCAAACTAAAAACGTGGCTCTAATTATAGGCACATTAAATCTAACTGCATTATTGTATTGTTAAATTAGGTATAGTGATCAAGTTGCAAAGGCCTCTCGCTTCTGAGTAGAAAAAAATGTTTAAAAGTTGATGATTTATTGCATAATTGGAATTTTGAAAAGTAGAGAACCGTAACACCCATTTTCCGCACTGATGTCTATATCAAGCATTTAATTCCGTTATTGCAGGTTGGAATTTAATTTATGACCTATCCTATGCCCATTTATGTAGAAAGTCATCTCGATTTTTCCCTTATCTAAACAAGTCATCAGCTAAAACAACACCAACCTGTCATCAATTTTTCGCAGCTTTGCGAGTTAATTCGCTGCGCAAACAGGCTTTCGTCGGCTATTGAATTTAAAGAGCCCTCTGTTTGCCTTGCAGCTTAAAACTCGCTAGATAGTCGTATATGTTGATTCAAAAAATGCCCAACACTCGGTATATGAGCTTCATTTCCCATTAAAAAGCTGGTCTCACGCACGGTTACCGTTGTGTGTTAACGAATCTTGATTACCATCAACATCTCGAAATACATAAAAAAATCATATGTATGGCTTGGAATACGAGCGGAATCATCTTATCCACTCATGTCAAAATTAAAAATTAAAATTTTATAAAAAGAATCCCGATTGTAATTGCGCGCTTGCATAATATCAGTTATGTGTTGTGTGGATGGTCGTTTAGAATGCAGTAGACCGGCTTTATAAATACTAATCAGATATGGTATCGCTTGTTCGTATGGACGTGGACTGGCATCGCGGCGATGGGACGGACCACCTGCCGATCAACGCCATTACCCAGACACTACCTCAAACCATGGGCAAAAATTACATTTTTCCCAAAATTTGATTCAACTTAAAATACTAATCTCACTTGTTGACAGCTAATTAATTAACTATTTTAAAGCACGAACCAGCAATAGCGAGTGAGTAAACTCTATTATTCCATTGTACCAACTTTAATTTTGAAATATGGTACATTTTTTATATTAACTCCTATCACAGGCTACAGGAAAAATAATAACTTAATTTTTATTGCAATAAATTTCATTACAAAAAGAAACAAATGCGAACTATGACGGTTTCTCAAAAACCTAAAAATGATCTATTACACAAATAAGCTATAAGTAAGTAAGAACATTAAGAAGTTAGAAAACTGAAATTACAAGTATAAGACAGTGAAACAACGAAAAACTAAAAAAAAATAAAAAATGAATATAAAATATGGAAAATAAAAGACTAAAATAGTAAAAATAATCTTGAAAACTGTGTGACTAAAACACTAAGAAACTATGAGATTGAAAGAAGGAGAGAAAGATTGTTAAAAGTTGAATAACTTGCCAAAGTTAAATAAAACCTTATTTTTTGTGTTTGCTTCTCAAAGTTTATTAAATTATCTTTATAGAAACACAACTCATAAATTTCAAATGCCTAGAAATTTGGTACATTTTTGAGTTTTGTGAAGTTTGTGCAGAAAAACGTGCGAAAGATTAGAGTTTGAACACGACCTTACTGCGAGAATCAATCTTTATCAAAAACAAATCGATTTATCCACAATTTTTGAACCCAAGTGTGATAGAAAACTTGAAATTTTCTTAGAAAACAGAGAAATTCCAAATGGTTTGGTCGACATTTACAAGATAATCAAACAACAATTTTTTGCTCAGTTTTAATCGCCTTATGATTGGTCTGTTTTACAGTTGGGAGTGCAATACCCCTCCCATATCCAATGGCAAACGCTGCAATCGTCTTGCAATTTTTTGTGCACCAGATAAACAGGTAGGAGGTAATTTTTATATTTCTATTGGTCAAATTATTCATTCGTGGGACAAATTAGACACCAGTGAACCGGTTTAAGGGCCGGTTTTTTCTACTGAATCGGATTTGGCCTTAGGTGCGAATAAAATGGTCGAATTTGCTTAGTTCTTAAAATAAGTTGTTTTTTTTTGAGAAAACTAATTTATTACATAAAAATAAAAAAATATGTAAACAAAATTTTCAATTGGTGAACACTGCAGACTTGACATTTCTATAAAGTATATTTTATTTTATGAAATTATGATTATGATCACGGCCTATACAAAAATTTTATAAGATAAAAAAATTTCTAAAATTAAGAGACAATTTACTATAAAAATTAGAGTACGTATATTTTCAAGTTCAAAAACTGACAAGTGAACATAAAAAACTGAATAATATTGAGAAAAACTAAAACCGACTGAAAAACTGGGAAACTGAAAAAACTATAGAACTGAATAAGAGAAAAAATTAAAAAAATGTAAAACAAAAAACCAAAAAATAGTAAGATTAAAATTCACAATTTTGATAATTTAATATCCATGATTATTAGGAATTATTAGGAATAGAATTATTATTAGGAATAGAAAACTTGAAATTTTCTTAGAAAATACCGAAATTCTAAATGATTTGGTCGACAATATTTTTTTGCTTAGTTTTAATCGCCTTATGATTGGTCTGTTTTACAGTTGGGAGTGCAATACCTCTCCCATATCCAATGGCAAACGCTTCAATCCTCCTGCAATTTTTTGTGCACCAGATAAACAAGTAGGAGATAATTTTTATATTTCTATTGGTCAATTATTTAATCGTGGAACAAATTAGACACCAGTGAACCGGTTATAGGACTGGCGAAGGGCTGGTCTTTCTTACAGAACGAGATTTCGTCTTGGGTGCGAATAAAATGGTCGAATCTGCTTAGTTCTTAAAATAAGTTGTTTATTTTTGACAAAACTAATTTATTACATAAAAATAAAAAAAATATATAATTAAAATTTACAATTGGTGAACACTGCAGATTTGACATTTCTACGTAAAGTATTTTTTATTTCATAATCACGGCCTATACAAAAATTTTATAAGATAAAAAAATTTCTAAAATTAAGAGACAATTTACTATAAAAATTAGAGTACGTATATTTTCAAGTTCAAAAACTGACAAAAGAACATAAAAAACTGAATAATATTGAGAAAAACTAAAACCGACTGAAAAACTGAGAGAAAAACTATAGAACTAAATAAGAGAAAAAACTAAAAAATGAAAAAACTGTAAAACAAAAAACCAAAAAATAGTAAGATTAAAATTCACAATTTTGATAATTTAATAATTATGATTATTAGGAATTATTTTAAGTTTCGTTGGGTTGGAGAAGAAGAGGAATTTGGTCTCTTGGTTCTATCACCGATTAAAAATTAAAAATTAAAAAATTAGGAAAAAAACTTCTACACTTTACTTCTTAATACAGCCAAGAATAATTGAAAAAGAATTTTTTTGTAATTTTTATCGAGAGTACTAAAGAGTTTAAACGCCAATTTGTATACACCCCATTATTGGAAGTAGTTTTGAGAAGTATCTCAGATTATAGCTAAAATATAAAGTATATAAGTGTTAGGAATACTACTTAATTGCTCTTATTTTGAAAACAGTAAACTGCAATAGAAATCGTTAAGATTCATTGCTGAACAACCCCTTTATATCTTTTATTTTTTGATGAAATGTAGAATATTTTTTGGACTTTAAAACAGGTAAGTATGGAAAAAAACCAAAACAAAAATAGTGATAAAATTGAGAGGTAAATATTTGTAAATTCAAGTAGGATCAGGATAAGAATAAGGATTTCCAATTAAAAAAATGCTTGTTAAAGATAGTAGTACCGATTAGTTCTATATTCCACAGAAAAGAGGTATTTGGGACTAAAAGTCACTAACTAAAAAACCACAAATAATTTTTTTTTTATTAATTGTAAGTTATTACTTGGAAGATGACACAAACAAAACTGAAATGTAAAAAAAAATAAATTGTGAAGAAATATTTATTCCAGTTTTAATGTTGTAGTTTTAGATACAACTAAGCTTGATGGATAATGTTTTTATAATTGCAAATGCGTTCGTTATCTTTTCAAATTTCGTAAGAATTAACGTCTAAGAGTGAAGAAAATGATCGATCGCTACCTCTGCCGTGTCATTTTTCCGCATAATGAATCAGATGTCCGTGTCAGATATCCGTCTTAGCCCCTTGAGCATATGTCCGGGGTCCCAGTTGGCCTAATCTGGCTTACCTCAGCTTAATAATCCCTCGAGATCTATGGCAACGCGCCCCGATGGCAACCTACCCCCGGCATCGTGTTCACGCTTGTCTACATCATCGACTGTGACATGGTCATATTAACTCGCATTGTGTTCGAATCAATGACCGGTTGGTACATCGTTACCAAACCTAAGGGGTGGAACCAGATAACATCTCTATAACGACCAAATTGATTCACTCAACGGCTTGATTAACGCAATTGATGATGTTTTTTCGCCTAAAGTGACGATAAATTTGCCCAACGGAGACATCAAGGGGTTGTGTGTGGCCAGATGGCGCAAATTAGCCGTAATTGTTGACTGTGGTGCTGGGAAAGGGTAACTTTTCTCAGATATTTTTATTTAGAATTTTTTTACAAAATAGGCTTTTGTCCTTCGTGAAATCAACCCCCCAAATGTAATTATTTGTAAGAATAAAATTGCACTTTGTAATTTTTCCTAATAAATTAATTAGTACTAAAGAAGTGTAAAAAAGTGGGTGTAGGGGCTCAAAATAATTAATTAAATAAATTAAATTAAAAATTCCAAGGGAATTTTGGAGCTAGCCGCAAATTTTTACGATTTTTTTCATTTAAGTTTTTAATACAATGTGCTCAAAAATGATTGTTCATCAAGTCGACTATAGAATTCAAATTCAATGTGCCGCTTCGTCTAAATACAAATAATGCTAATTATACTTTTCTGTCATCTCTGTAAAATTTTTGAATTAACTTTTCACTCACTTTTTTGCATTTTTAGGCAAAGTTGTTTCAAGTGTAGGGGGACTTGATTTTTCTTGTTGTGTGTTCTTTTGTTTTTAGATCCAAAGCCTTTTTGCATTATCTTGACGAATCTGCCACTTTGACGGCAATCAGAATTTAAATTAAGCGGCATACTAGTACTACGTTAAAATTTCATAAGTGACTTGATAAACAGCCATTTTTGAACACATTGTATTTATTATACAGGCTGCTCAAAAACTGGCGCACCAACTCAGTGGTACGTTGTTGAGAAGCAAGTGTAGATCACGGAGAAAATGTTAAAGACATTCCTAAAATCATATTTTAAAAAATCTGGAGCTACAAACTTATTGTGTTAACTTCTTTAGTTTTCATTATTTTTTTATATTCTTATGTTTCATACCAGGTAATCGTTCCGTAACAAAACGATGAATAATTATTTTAAAATTTACTATCAAATTTTAGCAGTTTTTTAATTAAAAAAAAAATTAAAATTCATCCAAAAAATCACAATGTGTAGATGTGCCAACACTGGGAATTATTTCCTAGGAAACCGTTTCAAAAATAATTTATTTTTATTGTTGATCAAATTCTATTACGATCGCGACTGTTAGACAACGTTGCCACATATCATTTATTTAAAATTAGTTATTTATCAGTAACTTTAATACAAAGAATTTTTTTACTATTTTTACCATTATGTGTAAGCAATTTTCTACCACACTCCGTTGAGTTGGTGCGCCGATTTTTGAGCACCCGGTACAGAATGGAAAAAATTCAAAAAATTAACTCGCATAGAGAAAAATATAAAAAAAATTAATAACAGATTTCTGTGTGATTATATGTTCTTGAAATACATAAAAATTATCTCTAGAACATTCATATTTCGAGAAATGTACAATTGTACAGAAAACTGAGAAGTTTTATTTTTCGTTTTGAATTTTAAACTTCCTTTAGTAAATGTAATTTTTGAAAACTTTTTCTGTTGCCCTTTCGTTTGTGAGTTGGGGTAAATAAAACCAGGTTGTAAAATGATCAAATTATTTATTATTAATAGGAATATGCTACCACCTTTATATACAATAAATTTCGAGGTAGCGCCAACATTCAACAATTTCCATTCGCACGAAACCATAAACACTTGTACACACATTTGCAAAGAATTGTAACCATCCGAACAAAATAAATTAAAAAATAATAATAATAATTAGCGATAACGGGAGAAATTCTTTGCAAATTTACAAAAATAGAAGGAATTACCACGAATTATAAAAATTATTATTAAAATTATTTAAAATAATAGTAATAATAATAGGGGAAAGGTCCGTTTGGCCGTCTGGAAGGAAGACAATAATTTCGGTAAACTTTCGGAAAAGAGAGTGAAGAAGGAAGACTGTTAAACAGTTGCGTCATATTTACAAGTGCCTCTTACTTTACATTAAGTTAAATTTTTACCTCATATTTATTTTAGGAACAATGTAACGTGTCTTAAAAAATAAACTGGAAAATTATTGTCGTTTATTTTCCTCCTCGAAACCGAAAATTTCGCTCGCTTCAAAAATAGTAAAACGCTTTGACACTGATGGATTCCATGTGACTTGGTGCATGTGCTGTCTTGAAAATAATTAATGATGGGACACTTTGAATAATTAACCTCAACTATTTTTGCACTGGAATATAGGAAACGTGTCCCTCGCCAATTAATCTCTATTTAGTAAGTACAAACCACTTCCTAGTAACAATAACTAACACAACGTCCACGATCACATTCGTAGTCACCAAAATAAATACTTTTTTCCTAATTCGGCGGCCGCTCTCACGAGCAGTCGAGCGACGAGGGGCTGCCGGAGGGCAGGATGAAAGGGGGGCTGTGGGGCGCCATCGACTGGATGCTGGAGGCCATGGAGCCCGGACCGTGGGGGTACAGGTCCAGGTCGCTCATGCTCTCCGAACCGGAGCACTTGTCCCCGGACTTGCCCTCCTGCTTCAGCATCATTCGTCGCCACTTGGCTCGGGCGTTCTGGAACCACACCTGCAACAAAAAAATAAATAAATCAATACAAATAAAAAAAATTACAACATCTTACAAAATGTAAAAAAAATATAAATACGTTTTGGACTGTTATCACCTAAAAATAATACAATGGGAAATACAGATAATAAATAAAAAAAGTAATTATATAATGTAAAGTAGAGTAAATAAAGAAAAAAAATGTTAAGATAGGACGAAGCAGAAATATTACATATTATTAGGTAACTTTTTACTTCCTTTAAAAATTAAAATTGGGAATACTTCTAAATAATATTAAGAGACAGAGTAAATTTTAAAACTTTAGTGGTGCAGCAGAAATTAAATCCAAACCTTGTTTACTTATTTGGTCTTTATTTGTCCAAATTTTAGCAACTCAGCCCAAAACAATACGCAAGCAAAAACAAAATACAAAAAAATTAAAAATAACTATAATAATACTTAATACAAAATAAAATTTTAAAATAAAAAAAATAATAAAAATAAATATAAAAAACAAAACCAAAAACTAAGAAAAAAATAATTAAAGAAAACAACAAAAAAATTCTTGGTCGGTGTCGGTATAAATTATTTTGCACAATAAAAAATTAAATGTTCAGTAAAAAAAAGTGTTCAATTTGCAGAGTACAAACGTTCAGTGTTATATTTAAATTAATTTGGCTTAAAATTGAAAATTGCTGATATTTTAAATTTCAAAAATATTTTTTTTTCAGTGTTGGATAAAGATTTTCGAGATTTTTCCAAAAACATTAAAAAAATAAATAAATAATACCGAAAACGTAACTAAATGTTAGTTCTAAAATCACCCTCGTAATACTAATCCAGCTGCTTTTATTTAAAAATGCTTTAACTTAAAATTAAAAGTTATTTAGATCATCCAGTTTTGAAATGAAAACCCTGTATGTAAACTGATCGAAAAAGTTATAGACATTGGTATTTTAATTCCACTCATTTTCATTTTAAAATTAGACGTTTCTAAGAGGACTATTTTTATTAGAAGATGTAAAACCAGTACAAATCTAAAGACAAAAAAAGATGTTATAGAAAAACACACAAAAATTCAATAATGTTTCTAAACAATTTTTTTACTATATGAACCAGTTTTTACTGTTTACTAAAACCTAAAGATATTTTTATAAAACACTTCTCACTATGCAGTTTGTTTTCAAAAAAATTATTAAGAAGTTTATGCAGTGTCTGAATTTTGGAAAAAAATCTTTCTTAAAGTTAATGTGACAAGTATTTTATTTATACCTAAGTTATTTGTTATATTCGAAGTATTTTGTGATTTGAGTGATTAATAGCTTCTTAAATATCTTTGATATACACTAGATTAAAAAAAAACTTCTTCTTTGAAAGAAAAATACAATAGTAATAGTTTAATAACGATATTTTGTTATAAACAAATTCAGTCAACCGATTTGGAGATGAGAAGGGGACTAATGTCCCCTATATTTATCTAAAAATATATATAAATATAAAATATATATATATATATATAAATATAAGGAATAAATATATAAAAAAATATATACAGAGTGCTTAAAAACTGGCGCACCAACTCAGTGGTACGTTATTGAAAAGCAAGTGCAGATTACGGGAAAAATGTTGAAAAAATTCCTAAAGTTATATTTTAAAAAATCTGGAGCTACAAACTTATTGTGTTAACTTCTTTAGTTTTCATTGTTTTTTATATTTTAATGTTTCATACGAGGTAATCGTTACGTAACAAAACGATGAATAATTATTTTAAAATTTACTTTCAGATTTTTGCAGTTTTTTTAATCTAAAAAAATTAAAATTCATTCAAAAAATCACAATGTGTAGATGTGCCAACACTGGGAATTATTTCCTAGGAAACCGTTTAAAAAATAATTTATTTTTATTGTTGCTCAATTCTATTGCGATCATGACTGTTAGACAACGTTGCCACATATCATTTACCTAAAATTAGTTATTTATCAATAACTTTAATACAAAGAATTTTTTTACTATTTTTACCTTTATATGTAACCAGTTCTCTACCACACACCATTGAGTTAGTGCGCCAGTTTTTGAGCACGCTGTATATATCTATATAAAGTCAGTATTTCAATATCTTACGGCAATAAACTTAGTATTATTCTTATTATTATTTTTATTATCATTATTATTATTATTAGTATTATTATTATTTGAATAATTATTTAGATTTACAATGAAATTAATTTTCACATGGTGTTAGGCGAATTATTTCAAATTTTCAAAAAAAAATATCATTAAAACTGATCTTAGGATTTTAAATATGAAGAAGGTAACTATTTATGTTTGAAATTATTTACTAGTTTTTCTGTATCATTTGTTCCATTTAGATTATAGTGTTCTTTTAGATAATGTGTTCGAATTTTTTATATAATTTATTTAAACCGAAGATTGTTTATAGATTTCTTCTGATTTAATCATGATTTTCTCAAATTTCCTCTAATTTTTTAAAGTATTTTTTTAAGATTTAAACAAATTTAATTAGCATTAGCTCTGTTTTCGTAAAAAAGCAATGTTTTTTGTAAAAAACAACTAAACTTCAGAATAAATAAACGCAAGTCTTTAAAAAATGCAATTTGAAAAAAACCATGTTTGTAACTAAAGCTCAGTATCTCGGGCTGAAACACCTGAAATTTATTAGTTTCGGTCGCTTTGGCGAGCCACGTGTTTGTATTAAACGTATGTTTATTACTAAAACATGCTGTTAAGATTGATCGCCATAAAAAACAACCCTCTCGGAAATAATATATCAAGCGAGATGTGGCCGAACGCAACATTTATTTAGACAAACGGAGCATTTATCAAGGCGAGTTTATTTCCAGCACGCTAATCTCTGTGTTCTTTGCTTCACACACACACTACACTTTTTGATTAATTTGCGCCGACTTTTGCTGGAACGAATTTGTCCGGAATTAATTGATGGGGCGTCTCTTTGATCCACCTTGCGTTACGTTACGTCTTTGATGTTACGTTACGTCAAGTCGGTCGAGTAATGCGATGCGTTCCGCGTGCTTGCCTTTATGTTTACGCTTTTTCTTTTATATGGGAAAAATTTCATTAATTTGCTTTAATATTAAAATAGTCGAACGTGATTAAGAAAATGAATAAAATTTCATTCAGATTTTTAATTACGATTGCGCTTGTAATACTGTTTATTATTATGCTCAACAATTAAATTTGTGATTATAATTGCGGCTGGATTTTGTGTTACGACGTTTATGAATGTAAATGCTTGAATAATTTCATAATTGCTTGCGGTTTTCTTGCATCGTTTCAAGACACCCCAAGAAAGGCTGAATTAAAATTTAAACACCCAAGTAACCACAACAGAGCTTGGGCGATTATCTTTTCCAAGGAAATATCTAATTCATGTTGGTTGTATAATACGTTCAAATAGTGGACATTGATAAGATTTATAACAGAAACCGAAAAAGCAAAAAAATGTACATTAAAAAATGCTTTAGAATCTGATTTGAAATAAAAAAAAATGCCCAAATAAAAACCAACTAAAAATCTAAATTTAATAGCATTGCACATCTAGATTAAAAGCAAAGCAAAAAAAAGATTTAAAAATGTTTTCGAATCAGTTTTAAAATAAAAAATCTCTATCAGGTAATACTAAAAATTAAAACAAGTGAAAAAATTGAAAAACTTGAAGTCAAATTCCTAAAAATCCAAAATCAAACCTAGAGCTAAGGAACTAAAAAAACATAAACATAAACAAAATGAAATACAACAAACACAGAAAAAGTATAAAAACAACTAAAGTTTTTCACTTAAAAATGACGTAATTATGTAATAGCAAAAAAATAGTGAGATATAATTAACAAAAAAGGAAAAATTTGACCAAAACTGAATTAAGAAAAAAGAAAACCAAAAGAAAAACACCGCAAAAATAAAAACATCAAGTGTTTAAACTAAACTCAACAAAAAATGAGAATGTAATAAACAATGACACTCCTACAAAAGCAAAAGTAAAGCTTTCAAAAATACTTTAAGATCTGATAATATAAAAAATCTCAAAAATCTAAAAAATATAAAAATTTAAACAAATTTAATAAAAAACTGAAAAACTTGAACTGAAGCTCCTGAAAAAACAAAAATCTCACACTGAAATTTGTTAATACCACTTTGCCAGTTAAAAAATAACATGTTATAACTCCCGTAGCTTCACGCTTTACTTCTATAACATAATCTAAATTTTCATAAAATATAGGCTGAAAATCAACCAATAGTT